>NC_089849.1:103843057-104443057 GCF_035609145.1 Eleutherodactylus coqui
TGGTTACAATGTAATTGTAAGGTCACAAACCATCATGAGCTGCAATAATATAGTGTATGTCATGCTCCTTGCACCTTGGACCTTCCCTGAATTACAGCTATGTGACTGGCCGCCTAGCGAGGGAAGGGATAGCAGGAGTCAACTGTGTGTTCGACGCCACATTGAAGCTACGCCACTGACACCCGCTATTCCCTCCCTCGCTTCACTGTCCTGTTACATGACCGTGGTTCAGGGAAGGTCCTTTACCCTGTAAAGTTTCCCGCTAGCAAGATATGACTATGACTAGCCTCTTAACATCAGTCATGTCCCAGTCTGTTGGCCATCATAATTCCTCTGCCAGGCCGCTTGTGGCCCATGGGCCATATGTCGTGCAGGCCTGCTATACCCCCATCCATAAGATAACTTCTGAAGATAGGTGCCATAGGGATCATATGAGTTATGTCTTTATTGCATACACTTTGTACCTACCTGCAGTAGAGCTTAGGCCAGGTTCACATTCACATTCCGTGCCTCTGTTGCAGGTTTCCGTTGAAATAACACACGAATTAGCACAGTGTGCTTACCAATGCTGCTAGCCTCTGCTGCATGTCACCGGCTTTCTGTGCGGATTGCAGAACATGTCATGTGATGAAATTCTGCACTTCTGATTGGTGGAGCAACAGACTGCCCCACCAATAAATCAGCTTGCTTGTTCCGGACAGCACAGCATAGGGAGGGAGTGGAAGAGAAGCTGCCTGTTGGGCACTACTTCTTGTGTCCCTCCCCATCTACCTTTGGCAGACAGTGACATCTGTGGCGCGGAGCATTCCCCTGCCCTGCCCAGACAGGGGTCCGTGTCCTTCATCAGAAGTTTAAAAATAAAGTAGAAACTCTGGCTATGTGGCGGTGCCCCCTGCTAATGGACACTCTGGGTACTGAACCTGCAGTGCTTGGTGGCGAATATGCCCCTGGGTGACATAGTGTGCAAGCGGGCAATACCCGCTGATTCTGAAACGTGTTTTCTCATATATAGATAGATATGGAATCTAAACTCAGAGCTGTCACGTGGGTCTGTCCTTCACTGCTTATTCTGGCTGCACCATAGGAAGGAGCAGAATAGGTTGGCTGGTAGCACCTGTTCTATGTAAGATTTAAAGGTTTTCAAGGAGGAAGAGATAGGGGCTAGAACAGTCCCTGATATCTGATCCCCAAATATGACAAAATTCCTGCTATAGGGTATCATTGTGGCTCCCGAATATTGGACAGCAGTGCTAACAGAATAGAATTGCCATATTATACATTGTGAGGTTAAAGGAAAGTTTAGAGAATGGGGGGGGGGGGGGGGGGCTGGGACAGTCAGACTTGTTCTATATGTATAGAATCATTATGGGCAATGTTAACTCATCAACAAAATCCAGTTGACTCGTTCATCTTGTCCATGTCCAGGTGGCAGTTCAGCCAAGCAAACAACATGGGAAGGTGGTCATCGGGAGCCCGCCGTGGTGTATTGGCCTGGCCAGATTCCACCAAACAGGACAAGCACTGCTTTATTGAGGTGGGTTAAGGAGAGTCTGAAAGGCAAACTTTGGACCTGGGTCCCAGTGGCATTGCTAAAGTCTATAGGATATGTTTACCATGCCATAAAGTAATATATATATATATATATATATACAGTACATATAGTCCCTAGACCTTGTAAGTGCTGTTAAATCTAGATGATCACAGGTATCTCTGATCAGATCTGTTCACTTATATTTTTCTCCATCCAGCCCAGACTGCCATGAAGACTTCTTACAGCCTCTCTGAAGAATTAAATGCACGGACATTTTTGGCTCCTCACTTTTCCAGCACATCCCCACCTCTACACAAACACTCAAATCTAGTAATCTAGTGTTCCAGACCATAATAATGCCCTTCCTGGTGCCCCATACAGTAATATCACCCCCAAATTCTGCCTCATGTAGTGATTGTGCCCACTTTGGGCTCCCATACAGAAACAGTGCTCCTTTTTTGCCCCAATACACTGAGATGTAACTTGAAGCTCCTGGGCCCAATGTAAAACCCACAATAGGGCCCCCAACTATAACAGGGCTCACGCTACGTGGCACACAGAGAAATAGAGCATGCTGCAATTTATTTCTCGTGCATATCAATACACAGCGACTACAAGCACAGCGCGTGGATCAGTGAGAGTCCATTGACTTTTATTGACTCCATTCACCGCGGCCGTGCAATGTACGCATAATATGCGATGAACACACAGCTGAGGACATGAGCCCTAAGGGTTAGGGCCCTTTTACACGAAAAATGATCCTTCAAATGAGCAAAAATGAACAATAACCAGTCAGTGTATCCAAGAATCATACAGCAAATGCTAAATTGATCGCTTTTCATTCGTCGTTCATTTTCTGCAGGCATAAAGATCATCGTTGGCTCGTTCACGAGTCATTCAGTTTAAATATCGGCTTGTTATCACATGAAATTAATAACCTGACCTATGAACAGTGATTTATTACACCTCACCCACAAAGCTCACGAAGATAAGAAAGTCCTCAGTGACTCCTCTGCTGAATCTAATTATCCTACTAGAAGTGGTGTCTTTGGCTAATGTCCCATTTAGACGGGGTGATAGTCCTTTAAATGAGCGCTGACGTCACTAAGGTTGTTGGCGCTTGTGCAGAGCGTTCAGAGAACACCACTAGATTGCGGGCTGTTCGCTCGGCGCTTCACATTCTACTCTTTTTTTGCATTTACACGGGACGATTATCACCTAAAGTTCTTTCAAACGAACGAATCTGAAGGATAATCGTAAATGCAAAACAAGTTGACTTTTTTGGGTTTATTCACACGACCAAATATACGCAGGTAAATTAGCTACATTAAAAAATCGTGACCATCTGAAGCTTTGGATTCCAATGTACTCATTCAGATGAGTACAAATCACAACAGCAAAAATAGCGCATCGGTGACCAAAAACGGTGACCAATTTTTCACGAAGCGTCAATAGATAGGTCTTGCCCTATCTTTTGTCGAGATATGCTGGAAGCTCCCATAGACTTCTATGGGAGCTTAAAAAAAGGGAGGGAGTTTAGCTGCGTTCAACGCTGGGAAAAGAAGACAGCTGCCTGTATGTAATCATTAATAGTCGTTCCGGGCACAGGGTGGAGGCATCTGTGTAGTGACTGGCACAGGGTGGAGGCATCTGTGTAGTGACTGGTACAGGGTGGAGGCATCAGTGCAGTGACTGGCACAGGGTAGAGACATCAGTGTAGGGACTAGTACTGAAAGACTAGCCTGGTTGCTATATTTGGGCTGGATTGGAGAGGGGAGAGTTTAACGAGGGGAAGACCAATCAGTTGTAGTAATCCCCTGAGAATAAATCAGGGCAACAAGAAGACTTTTTGATGTATCCACAGTAAGAAAAAGGCAGATTCATTTAATCATATTACTCTGCAATGTTGATCCAGAGGAACCTAAAACTTCGGTGACATAGAAGACAGTTTTCCTCATCTTATGGAAAAATTATTTCCCGGCTCCAAATCTGGTACTCTCTGGTACTGGCTAAATTCATCAGTCTGATATTGTATGTGGTGCTGAAGCCGAGATGCGTTGTACATCACATTGAAGCTGCGGCCTGTTGTACTGCCTTGTGTGCTGTTGAAGCTGCTGCCCGTTGTACTGTCCTATGTGCCATTGAAGCTGCTGCCCGTTGTGTTGTCACATGTGCCAAGGAAACTGCTGCCCGTTGTGCTGTCCTATGTGCCGTTGAAGCTGCTGCCTGTTGTACTGCCTTATGTGCCGTTGAAGCTGCTGCCCGTTGTGCTGTCCTATGTGCCGTTGAATCTGTTGCCCGTTGTGCTGCCTTATGTGCCGCGGAAGCTGCTGCCCATTGTTGTCCTATGTGCCGTTGAAGCTGCTGCCCATTGTACTGCCTTATGTGCCGTTGAAGCTGCTGCCCGTTGTGCTGTCCTATGTGCCGTTGAAGATGCTGCCCGTTGTGCTGCCTTATGTGCTGCTAAAGCTGCTGCCCATTGTGCTGCCTTATGTGCCGCTGCCCGTTGTGCTGCCTTATGTGCCGCTAAAGATGCTGCCCGTTGCCCGTTGTGCTGCCTTATGTGCGGTTGAAGCTGCTGCCCGTTGTACTGCCTTATGTGCCATTGAAGCTTCTGCCCATTGTGCTGTCCTATGTGCCGTTGAAGCTGCTGCCCGTTGTGCTGCCTTATGTGCCGTTGAAGCTGCTGCCCGTTGTGCTGCCTTATGTGCCGTTGAAGCTGCTTCCTGTTGTACTGTCCTATGTGCTGTTGAAGCTGCTGCCCGTTCTGCTGTCCTCTGTGCCGTTGAAGCTGCGGCCCGTTGTACTGTCCTATGTGCCGTTGAAGCTGGTGCCCGTTGTGCTGTCCTATGTGCCGTTGAAGCTGTAGCCCGTTGTGCTGTCCTATGTGCCGTTGAAGCTGCTGCCCGTTGTGCTGTTCTATGTGCCATTGAAGCTGCGGCCCATTGTTCTGTCCTATGTGCCGTTGAAGCTGCTGTCCGTTTCGTCCTATGTGCCGTTGAAGCTGCTGCCCATTGCACTGTCCTATGTGCCATGGAAGCTGCTGCCCGTTGTGCTGTCCTATGTGCCGTTGAAGCTGCTGTCCGTTCCGTCCTATGTGCCGTTGAAGCTGCTGCCTGTTGTACTGTCCTATGTGCCGTTGAAACTGCTGCCCGTTGTGCTGTCCTATGTGCCGTTGAAGCTGCTGCCCGTTGTGCTGTCCTATGTGCCGTTGAAGCTGCTGCCCGTTGTGCTGTCCTATGTGCCGTTGAAGCTGCTGCCCGTTGTTCCATCCTATGTGCCGTTGAAGCTGCTGCCCATTGTACTGTCCTATGTGCCGTTGAAGCTGCTGCCCGTTGTGCTGTCCTGTGTGCCGTTGAAGCTGCTGCCCGTCTTCTGTGATGCAGGTTATATTCTGTTTTGTACCCCACCATGTTGTAGTACTTCACAATACTATCTGAACTTAAGCTGCAGTAAGCTCAGACGTTTCAGTGGGTTTTGCCGCTTCTCAGTTTTGTGGTGCTTGGTATGATCGTCTCTGCTCTAGCTTGATGCCACTGTACTGCCTAGGGCACTCATGATGGATGACTTGTTTGGGTGTGATGATGATTAACACTCTTCTGAGCTCTCCTCTACAGCACTCTGGATATTTTCCCCACATTAGCGGCACTAGCACACTGCTCGCTACCTGACAATCGCCGGTTTGATGGAAAAGATGTGTCTGAGAACTTGCGCGGGGGCCCAGAGGATGCAAACAGGGTGAGTGACTGCTCGTGGCTTGCTAACCTCAGCTCTTTAAGGTCCTTTTACACTAAACGATTATAGCTAAAATGGGCGTGCAACTGAACAAACTTACAACATTTTTGCATAAAATTACACCTGCAGATACTTGCTTTTAAGCATCTCCCTTTCCTCATTAGCTAAGGCAGGTTTAAGACACAACGATTATCGCTCAAAAGCAATCGTTTGAGCAATAATCCCTGTGTCTAAACGCGCGCCCATCATGCACTATTAGTTCATCGCTTACTTTTTAGCAAGCTAAAAGTCAGCGATGACTCTTATAGGCACCGCGCGCCGAGTTCTCAGCTGGATACCGCTGATACTATTTTTTCAACTGGTATCCCGCTTGGAGCTCTCAGCGATAGGTCCGAGAACAAAGCAGCTATCAGCTCAGCAGGATACCAGCTGACAGCTCTGAGAACAAAGCAACTGTATGCAGATGACAGCGGTCCCGCTGTCTTCTGCATACAGCAGCCTCCTTTATTTACACGCTAATAAACTCTTAAGGAGCTAATAAGCTATTTAAGAGCTTATGCACAGTGATCGCGCAAAACTGTCACTCAAACTGCAGTTTGAGCGATCATCTTTCCGTGTAACTGGGCCCTAAAGTAAACTCAGTACGAGTTGTTTGCTCAGGTGGGTTTGTGTTTATGCGAGGAATTATCTGGCCAGCAGGATTCCATTGTTTTCTCCCTGTATGAGTAAACAATGTACTCATTATGTATGCAAGGCAAAACAATGAGTACATTGTTTGGTCCTCAAGCTGCTCAAAATACTGAACATTTCCATTCAAATGGAATGTCTTTTGAGCGGTCAAATAATGGCTTTTATGCGGGCTAAAAACTAGTGCTAAATGACAATTAAACGAATAGTGTACAACTGCCCGCGTTAACATGTAACGATTATTGCTCACTTTTGGCCGTTTGAATGAATTTTAAGCGATAATCGTTGCGTGTAAAGGGGGCTTTTAGTCCGGATGGGTGAGAGTTCTTGAAGAACCGAATAGCAACACTTCTATCCTGCCATCGAGAGAACATCCCATGGCTCACATCAAAGAGGTCATCAGTTTCTGATGACTCCTGTTGCTCATACGTAGAGGTCATTACAGTTCCTTGGCTCCAGCCTCTTCCTTCTGCATCATAAGTGTTGTCTGCCAGGATGTTGTCTGCAGATGTTCCTCACAAAGGTCACTTTCCTGCGTTGTGGCACATGGGAGTTTCTTTGCTCTTCTGCCACCTACTGCTGTACAGTCACAGATTGGTGATCTAAGCAGGAGAACCTAGAGATTACAGCTCAGTATACCTTGTTTTGTGTTATTTTCAGACTGGACCAGACGTGATCTCCTTTCATATTAGGAACTGAATTTTACTTTCTCCCCTTAGATTTTGTATCACCCCAACAGTGGAGCAGGTGGACGGATCGGGGACATAGATACTGTAAGATGGGGGCACTACAAGGCTTTCTACACCACAGGTATAGGACTCGTCAGGCCAAAAACACAATGACTACTTTCACTGTGCTGACTGCTAGGAGAAAAATCCACACGGTGTGTGGTGTGTGTGTGGTGTGTGTGTGGTTGGTGTGTGGTTGGTGTGTGTGTGTGTGGTGTGTGGTGTGTGGTGTGTGTGTGTATTCCTGCGTGAGAAAACATGGAGGCATGTGTCTCAGGCCAGATTCACACAACAGTGTTACGGACGAGTGGCCATGCCCGTCCGTGGATCTACTGACCAGAGCTCACGGCATCATCAATGACCAGGACACTGTGAGTTCAGGTCAGTAGACCCGTGATGGGTTCAGGGCCACCTCACCGTAATACCGTTGTGTGACTGTGGCCTTAGGTCCGGTTCACACCGTGATATGTCTGTGGCTGGATAGTCCGTATGAATCCCTGGACATGAAATGCAGGTGGAAGGAAGGGCTTTCATTGCTGCAATGGAAAACAATAAGTTCTTGGTTTGCATTCCTTTTCTGCAATTGTGCCAAACAGAATAGTGTGAGCAACCCTGCTATTCGCTCCAGCACAATGCCAGAAACCTGCTGAAAGCGAGACCTTATTAGTCTCTGTTTCACAACTGGAAGCCTATGGTTCTGCTTAAATCCCATACTGTTTAAGGCTAGATTCACACAACATGTGAGGAGGCATAAGGTCTGATAGCAGTGGTGAGGCCATGATTGTAGGAGGAAGCACAGAACACTCCTAGGGCTCCTTATGGACTGCAGGTCCAGGTTCTAGATGTGCAGTCACTGATGATCACAAGTAACAGTTCCTTTAATTTGTTTGGGCCCAGACTGCCATGAAAATATCTTACAGTTGTCACTTCTACCTCCCCATCCTGTCACTACCCCCAATGAAACTCTTAGGAACTGCGCCATAGTTCTACTGCCCCTGCTCTGTGGCTCCACAAAGTTATAGTGCCTCCCCGCAGAGGCCCCAACTAGGAGTAGTGCCCCTCCCACCCCAGTAGTAATAATGCCTTCCCTTTAGTGGTCCAGATAGTAACATTACCTCCCCTCCAACATTTTTATCGAGCCCCTATACCTCCTGTAGAACTCTCTGTCCAACACAGTCCTCTTGCCAGTGAGAGTATCTCCATATCCGCACTGTGCGCCCTCTGTTTGCAAGGTATCAGCTCACTCCCCCCGGCACACTGTGAGGGCAAAGGTCGCCTGAAGAGGGAGCAGATGCCCTGTAGAGAGCGGAGCGTCCAGTTACCAACATACAGCGAGTCCCGACAGGGAGTGATAAAACAGATTGTTCTATAGGAAGATTGCCCTGGCTATAAACAGAACTTTTTAAAATGAACATTGCCTCAAAAATTACCACCACCGGCTTGTAGCTGTCATTACAGACTGAGCCGGGCGGTAACCCTACCTCCATACTAAGCTGTCCCACTCTCTGCATTACATACTCTTCCCGCACTTGGCTCTATCCCTCATTTCTTGCCCCCCATGACCGTAGCTCTTTCTCTATCTCACTCCTTTACACACTACACCGCGCAGGCAGCTTTTAGGTTTAGTAATGCCTACTTTTCTTCCTGATTATTTGGCAGGTGGCGCGCTGGCCTGTAATGGAAGCACTGGACACTCCCAACGCCATGATCCCCCTCTGCTGTTCAACCTTTATTACGACCCGCAGGAGGGGACACCGGTGGCCCAGGAAAGCGAGGAGTACAAGCGGATGCTCCCTCTCATTTCCCAGGCAATGGCTGATCTTCTTGAGGACATCCGCATGGACAACGTTTCCACAGCCAACTACGCCCAGGATCCATCAGCCGCTCCCTGCTGTAACCCAATGCTTGCCGCCTGCCGCTGTGAGAAGACGGGTGGGGGAGACATCGGCTGCCGCCATTAACTTTTCACAATCAGTACAACATTCATTGTTTGTGGCGTTTAATAACTGACATTATGTAAAATATTAAAATACAGAATCCATGTTAAAACATGGCGGCAGTAGTGACCTATTATATATACCCCCTGGCCTGTCACCTCACCCATCCATCCATCCATCCAGAGCGCACTTCGGCTTTTTGGTAGCTGGTCATGGCCATTCGTCTCTCTGACTTCCACGGCACAAACTTATCTACCAAAATCAAAACAGAACCACTTTATTCTCCAGTGTGCAGGGTGTATCACCAATAAATCCATCAACATGCAAGAACCCCGGCCGCCACCCCCACAACGCAGAGAATGGGCGCTGATCCATGGCTGCCAGAGGTAACACTGGAGAGTAAAGCGCATCCCAAGAGCTGGCGAGAACCACGCTGTTCTAATGTAACCTAGGGTCATGATGGATGGTAGAGGTCAACTCATAAAATGCACCTACAGGTAAAGACACCAACACATGTGCAACCGGGGAAGAATTACTTCTCCCCGGACGTCACGTTACATATAAACTCATACAGGACCTTTGTTTAGTATCAGAAAAGGAATAATAATTCTCCTTCCCTGATTGTAACATTCCATGTATAATGCAGGTCACCTCTTATAGGACATGTGTGATATAAGCTATAACACACCCGCTCTTCCATGTTGCAGGACGCTGGCTTTATAGCAATGCGTAATATAAGGAGTAATACCACCCCCAGTAACTTGATATAGATTTTATATAGATATTACAGGTCTTCTCCTATAGAACACTGATGTAATATAAAGAATCAGAACCCCTATCACTAGACTAATAGTGAGTCTACCTTGTCTCGTTACACCCATCCATCATAGGACACTCAGGACCCCAAAATGTAAAGAATGAGTGTTGGGAACAGAGGGATCTCCAACTTCCACCAGCAGGACTGGGGTCACAGCGCCCCTACAGCCTTTAGGTGGCACTACAGACCAGGCTATAGAGCAAGCACCATTGCTGATCTGGAACCACAAGCCTTGGCCGTCCAGGAATACTGATACTGAAGCTAACGGACAAAATAATAAAGTCAGATTATGAGAACTTTCCCCCCCATGACCAGGAAATGGTGGGAAGTATTCATCAGGGTTAGCCGGGTTAGCGTCACCCATGTGCGTCACACGCTGATGAAATCCACAAGGCACTGCTCCGATACTAAACGCTTGTGCTGCTCCTTCATAGAGGGAATCAATATACCAGCTGCTGCACAAAAGTGTTATCTCGCGCCTCACTCATCGGTACTGGAGCAAGGTCTACTGGAATATACGGGTTGTCGCCCATGCCCTGCCCCTACGCCACAGCTCAGGGACCGTGAATGCTCACAGGAGGAAACTCTTTCTCATCATCAAGTTGGACCGGACCAACAGCAAACTCATGTTCTGGGATCAGCTCCCCGCGTAGAGCGCCTCCATCCTCCGAGTATCCTGAGGAACAAAGAGCCCATGTTACAGCAAGTGAGGGAAACCCAACTGACATCACCGGCCCCCAGTGTCTTACCTGTCATCATGGAACTGGAGGGGGGACCTTTCTGCCCCGCCACAGTGGCCGCGTAAGACACAGGCGTGGGAGTCTCCCCATCTCCTTCCCTGCCTGCGTCCAACTTCCCTGAACCGTGGAGGCTGGAAATATGTCAACACAATGTTATATGCCCAGCATGTCGCATAACCCCAGGAGCCAGGGCTATACAACCATTCATTAGCAGAGATGCCTGGCCATATCTACTGCAGAGAACCCCCTGAAGCAAGTCTTACACTCCTGGGGAGCCCCTAATCAGGGCTCAAAGCACTGTGGTTGGGTTCGCAAGTTTGTTCCTGAAATGACAACTGTAAAATCTGTATTCCTAATCCCAATTGAAGCGGCTGCAGCTACGGAGTAAGGGATAAGCTATAAGGAAACTTAGCTTTGAAGTGATACCAAAAGCAAGTTAGTAATCTTGAAAGTGATGAATATGAAAATGATCTCCTCTAGTACCTTGTTGCCTTCACTAGTAACGACCCCCCCCCCCCCACAGTCCTACTTCAGTACCTTGTAGCCTTCATTAGTAGCGACCTCCCCTATAGTCCTCCTTCCGTACCTTGTGGTCTTCACTAGAATCAACTACCCCCCCTACAGTCCTCCTTCAGTACCTTGTGGCCTTCACTAGTAACGACCCCCCCCTACAGTCCTCCTTCAGTACCTTGTGGCCTTCGCTAGTAACGACCCCCCTACAGTCCCGCCTTATAACTGTTCTCTATATCAATGGCTGTTACATGGGCGAAGAGGAGGGGCCTTATAACGATGCCATACATCGGTGAACCATGACCCCTCTGGGACGACCTCCATGCCCTGGTTACCTGTGTTTCCTTATTAGGACACACTCGCCTCCGTCTTGAGGGTCCAGGTTATAGATGTAGAGGTGACCGCTAGAAGAAGAAACCAAGAGCCGTGGCAGCTTCTGTATCCTGAAACCAGGGAAGGTGCGTTAGTATCTGAGACAAGGGAAGGGGTGTGCAGGATTTCAGGGGTTAATGCGCTTACGTCACTAGAGTGCAGGCATTTTTGTGCCCCAAGAAGCTGAGACGAACGGTAGCAAAGGCGCGGTCTTGGTTCATCATGTCTGACACCTGGGCGGGGAGGTAGTTAGAAGCCGCCATGAACATCTTGCCTACGTAGCCGCTCCAAGAGGAGTTTTCTTCTGATCTAAGGAGAGATACAGTAATATAGTTTCAGCAGAGCACCAGGATTGTGCCAACGCTGGCCACATTCTGCTATGCGCACCAAGTGGACACTGCAATGCAAGTGAGGAAATGTCGCCATCTCCTGGTGACCAAGAGGAAGAGCATAGAAGTCAGGGATCACAAGCTAGCACGTCTCATAACGTGAAGGAACCCCCTTTTCACCCTCCAGCTCTAACTTAGCATTGCTGTGAGTGGAGTGAGGGTTCAAAAAGTTCATAGTAAAGTGTGATAAAGCCACTCCAAGACCCCCTCTTCTCATAGTATCCACTCCTTCTCCAGGGTATATGACTAAGATATTGACAAGATGTATCCAACTAGTACCTGCGATTTCCCCCTCCAATACTGACTGCTATGGTCTCCACTAGTAACTGATCCCCCTTACCCCAATACTGCCCCCTGTGGCATCCCACTAGTAACACCGATTCCCTTGCCGTCACCACATACCACCCCATGGCTATTAGTACACCCACCAACCTGACCCATCAGAGCCTTATGGCACATTGTGGTAATAAACCCCAATATTAAAAGATGGAGATACCCCTTTAGCTATAGGATAATGATCACGATGTGATTTTTCGGGGAGGGGGGGGGGGGGGTTGTTGCAATATCAGGTTGCAATCTTATCTTGCTACTGTTGTTGTAGCTCAAATGCCCTTTATCAAGCATATGAGGAAGCTTGAAATATTAGGGGCTATAGGTTAACAGAGGTCAGCCTGGATATGGCCAACATCCAAAAGTGAATCAAACGGTCAAAAAAAAAAAAAAAAAAAAGGTCCTGTGACATGGTGTTAAGATGGGGACCACAGTCCTCAGGTCAACATCTGGACTGTCCAAATAAGTCATATGACCATTCAAAAGACCTACAGTGTATCCAACCGTGTATATCTGATACCGAAGGGTCTAGAACGGAGGGACTCAAGACACTGCGCCACGTCCAACCTGTGTGAGGGAGGGGTACCAAACACAGTTTTAGCCAATGGGGTCCTCGGCTGTTAGTCACAGCTGAGGACCCGGAGGATAAGACAGAAACTGTTTAACTGCTTCTGCCTCCTCCTTTACAGGTTACATAGCGCTCAATGAGTGCTGTGTAGTGAAGAGAGAAAGCGGAATGGTACTTTCGCTAGTTGACCCGGCAACAAAAAAAAAAAGAGACAATGTGAGTGTCACGGGGCAGATATATATATATATATATTTTCTCTATACATTTTTTTTTTTTAAACGTATATTACAAAGTGGAAAAAGAAAAAAATTGCATATTAAAATAAAAAACACACACACACACACACACACACACACACACACCAACCCATCTTCTATTTCAATCTATGCACCCTGTAATCAGAGACTATACAAATTATATATCAAAACGTCCGAAACAAGATGAGGAACCTGTTCCTGTACGTTATTTTAGCATGAAATATACCCATCTTAAAAATAACCTACTATAAATGAATTTTTTTAGCTTTTTACTACTAATAAAAACAGAACAAAAACACACACACACACACACACACACACACACACACACACACACACACGAAGAAAATTCAATGAAAATAAAGACAAGAAAAAATAAATAAACCTATGTGTCACGGAAAAATAAAAACCCTGCAAAAACAATTTTGGTAGTTGTATTAATAAAAAAAAAAAGAAAAAAAAAAAAAGAATAATAAAAGTAGGGCAGTAAAACCCCCACATGGGTAAAATCCCTGACATGTGTCTGGGCCTTTAGGACCAAACCCCCTGGTCGTTAAGGGGTTAAACACATGAAACTGTGATCACAGCCTAAGGGTATCTCCATTATAAGGGGCATGGAGCCCAGGCTCCGCCTCCTCTATGGTGACCGCTCACCTTTCTGGTATATGCTCCAGTTTGAAGATGTGCACCGTCTCTGTGTTGCTGGACACGCACAGGAACTGAGAGTCCATGCTAAATATCAGGGAGCTGATGTTAACATACCTGCAGCACGAGAGAAGACCAGAAATTACAGCACTGCATTGCCACCCCCAGAGCAGCGGTGTACAGAGGTGGGGAAGTATCAAAGTAGTTCTATGTAGTCTCAACTTTTTCATAGAACTCCTTACAGGAAGACATTTGTCTCACCTCTTCATTCCTCTCCTGAACTCATAAAGTCGCTGCCCCTCAGGGATGGAAAACACTCGAATAACAGTACCCTGTAATGAGAGGAACAGGTCAGCTGGCACGGGTCACACCCCGGGCACAGACCCTCTACCACCTACTCACCTTCTCTGATGCACTGGCCAGTTTGGTCCCTGTGGAGTTGAAGGTGATGGCAGCAAGCGGGCTGTCGTGGGCCGGGATTGTGCATTCTATTTTCTGTATAGAAACACAGCACATCATACTCCAAACTTCAAGTCACTGCCCACTTACCAAACACTGCTGCCTACCAATTACAGACTGATGCCATGGGAGAGGCACTGCCCACCTGGAGCAAGAGCAGCCATACTCTGCAGAACTATGCACTCACCTTTTGTCCCACAAGACCTGACAGAATACCAGTCAGCAGATGTATGTGGATATTATGCAGCAGCTACTCACCAATATGTTGGCATCATACACCATGATCTCGCCCATTGAGGCACTGCCAGGATACGCCAGGTAGGAGTTGGAATGGTTAATAGAAAGAGCGGAAAGACCTGGACAGAGGAAGACAAGCGAAAGGTTCGAAGAGGGCAAAACTGCACAACTGACTGCCCCTCTCCTATTATTACTGGCTACTCCACCAACCAACCCTTCCACCATACTACTGTGTTTCCCCAAATATAAGACCCTGTCTTACATTACTTTTTGCCGCAAAAGAGGCACTAGATCTTATTTTCAGGCAAGTCTTGTTTTACTTACCCAGCAGCCTAGGTCCTGGCACGGTTCCTGCAGTCCTCAGCCACCCATACAGGATCAGTTCCTGGTTACTGGATTCATAAGCCCCGCCTCCACGAAGTGATGGCTGTGATTGGTTCTCCTAGCGCCGTGGCTCTGCCAATCACAGCCATCCCGCCTCCATGATGTGATGACTGTGATTGGTTCTTTGAGTGTCGTGGCTCAGCTAGTCAATGCAGCGCTAGAAGAACCAATCACAGCCATCGCTTTGTGGAGGCGGAATTTATAAATCCCGTTATCAGGAAGTGATCCTGTGTGGACGGCTGACGACTGCGGGAACTGTGCTGGGGCTATGGAGAGCAGCGGGAAGGACCTGGATCGAACCTGCTAGGTAATGTATTCCTATTTCTGGCTTATTTTCAGGCTAGCACTTCTATTTCACCACCCCCTCTCCAAAAAATGTCCTGGGAAAAAAAAAACAGGCTAGGGCTTATCTTTGGGGCAGGTCTTATTTATTTTTGGGGAACCACAGTATCACACGAACGAGAGCGACTTGTACCTGACATTCTCGGGCGTGATTTGCGTTGCACAACACATGACTACTCGGTCTATGTGTGATGTGCGGGAGACCAGACATCTACATCTACGATTTTCATGCGAGACTCACATAAAAATAGAGCAGCCCTAGATTTTTTTTATCTGGCAGCATCACTGGAAAAAGAAAAATCACCCGTCTAAATACACTCATTGCAAAAAATGGGTTGCATTTTTCTACGTTACACGAGACACAAAACTTGCACGATTTTCTCGTCCGTGTGAATGCACCCTAACTGAACATCCCATCACTGATTCTTACCGCTATGTTATCACTCTGGCGATCCCCCTCCCCACCTACAACTGACTGCGGCTCCTGCCATCATTACCAGTGGGATTCCGGGGAATGTTGAGCAGAGTTCTCAGCAGCTTCATGTCCTTGATATTATGGATGTAAACAGACTCCTCCAGACAAACCACCAGCCTCTGGAACACAGAGTAAAGTCTGTCAGCAAGCTGCTCCCCATCCAGCAATCCACCGCCCAGACACCACATACCTGCCGGTTCAGTCTGATGGATAGGATGTTGCCGGAGTAATTGTAGTTGCAGATTTCTGTCCCTTTCTTGAAGTGGAAGACATTCATCTGACGAGGCTTGGAGTGACTGACAACCACCACGAGACTACTGGAGAAGAGGCGCTCAACGATGTACACGTCTGAGAGATCATCTACGTGAGACAGATACGAGCATGAGAGGTGAGGAAGCAAGAGTGGGTAATGTGACAGGCGTGGGGCAGGAGCGCGAGACAAACCCTACTAGTGCATCTGCCAATACCATATCCCACCGATGTGAATGTTACCTTCTTTTATCAGCAGTTTTTTTCTTTTGGACATTTACATTGAACACGGCCTTCTACGCTGCCAAAGAAAAATAAATCCCTCTCCTAGAAGAAGTTGTTGTTTTGCTGTGAAATTCGTCCTGCGGTTCCATCTCAGGCAGATATGTAACCGATGAGAGTTGTAGTGATTAGATGAACGGTCTTGTCACCGGAGGCCCTAAAAGTGGTTCCATCCTTGGCGCCATCGTTACACCCCTGTGTCTGTTGCAACCATATCCAGGCACTTGGCTGTAGAACATTTGGTCCCCCGGCCCCAATTACTTGTACGGCCTCTGACACCCACCGTCGTCTCTTTTTGCAGTGATGTTATGAAGAATGAAACTGGATGCTATGGAGGGGAACCGGGCTGTCTTTAGCAACATATCAAGGTTTAGTTTGAGCACTGACGACTGCCGTGTTCGCGTCTGGAGACCTTGGAGTGAGCGCCTCAATCCTTCCTTTGCTGTGGAGCGGCACACTGCCCCCTGCTGGTGTGATGGTCTGGGGGGGGGCATCACATACGACAGTCAATGACAGCTCAGCGATATGTTCAGAACATCCCGCAGGCACATGTGTTCCTCTCATGGCGACTTCCAAGACGCAGCAGGATAATGCTCGGCCGCACACACAAGGGGGTCACAGGAGCCCCCACAACATTGTCACACTTCCATGGCTGCCCGGTTGCCAGATTTATCACCAATACAACATGTATGGGACTATCTGGGACGCCAACTTTAACATTCTACGAGTTTGCCCCATGTAGAGGCTCAGTTACAGCAAATGTGGAGAGATATGCTGCAGGGTACCATATGGAACCTGTATGCATCCTGTATCCAAGCTAGAGGCGGTGCAACAGGGTATTAGAGCCTCCATGCCAGCCTGTATCACATCTTGTATCTAAGCTAGAGGCAGTACAACAGGGTACTAGAGCCTCCATGCCCACCCGTATCACATCTTATATCCAAGCTAGAGGCGGTACAACAGGGTACTAGGGGCCTCCATGCCCCTGTATCACATCTTGTATCCAAGCTAGAGGCAGTACAACAGGGTACTAGAGCCTCCATGCCCGCCTATATCACATATTGTATCCAAGCTAGAGGCAGTACAACAGGGTACATGAGCCTCCATGCCCGCCTATATCACATCTTGTATCCAAGCTAGAGGCAGTACAACAGGGTACTAGAGCCTCCATGCCCGCCTATATCACATATTGTATCCAAGCTAGAGGCAGTACAACAGGGTACATGAGCCTCCATGCCCGCCTATATCACATATTGTATCCAAGCTAGAGGCAGTACAACAGGGTACTAGAGCCTCCATGCCCGCCTATATCACATATTGTATCCAAGCTAGAGGCAGTACAACAGGGTACTAGAGCCTCTATGCCCTCCTGCATCACATCTTGTATCCAAGCTAAAGGGCGGTACAAAAGGGTACTAGAGCCTACAAGCCCGCCGTATCAAATCTTGTATCCAAGCTAGAGGCAGTACAACAGGGTACTAGAGCCTCCATGCCCACCCGTATCACATCTTGTATCCAAGCTAGAGGCAGTACAACAGGCTACTAGAGCCTCCATGCCCACCCGTATCACATCTTGTATCCAAGCTAGAGATGGTACAACAGGGTACTAGAGCCTCCATGCCCACCCGTATCACATCTTGTTTCCAAGCTGGAGGCGAACAACAGAGTACTAGAGCCTCCATGGCTGCCTGTATCACATCTTCTATCCAAGCTAGAGGCAGTACAACAGAGTACTAGAGCCTCCATGCCCACCCGTATCACATCTTGTATCCAAGCTAGAGGCGGTACAACAGGGTACTAGAGCCTCCATGCCCACCCGTATCACATCTTGTATCCAAGCTAGAGATGGTACCACAGTGTACTAGAGCCTCAATGTCCACCTGTATCACATCTTGTTTCCAAGCTGGAGGCGAACAACAGGGTACAAGAGCCTCTATGCCTGCCCGTATTACATCTTGTATCCAAGCTAGAGGCGGTACAACAGGGTACTAGAGCCTCTATGCCCTCCTGCATCACATCTTGTATCCAAGCTAAAGGGCGGTACAACAGGGTACTAGAGCCTCCATGCCCGCCGTATCAAATCTTGTATCCAAGCTAGAGGCAGTACAACAGGGTACTAGAGCCTCCATGCCCACCCGTATCACATCTTGTATCCAAGCTAGAGATGGTACAACAGGGTACTAGAGCCTCCATGCCCACCCGTATCACATCTTGTATCCAAGCTAGAGATGGTACAACAGGGTACTAGAGCCTCCATGCCTGCCCGTATCACATCATGTATCCAAGCTAGAGGCGGTACAACAGGGTACTAGAGCCTCCATGCCCACCCGTATCACATCTTGTATCCAAGCTAGAGATGGTACCACAGTGTACTAGAGCCTCAATGTCCACCTCTATCACATCTTGTTTCCAAGCTGGAGGCGAACAACAGGGTACAAGAGCCTCTATGCCTGCCCGTATTACATCTTGTATCCAAGCTAGAGGCGGTACAACAGGGTACTAGAGCCTCCATGCCTGCCCGTATCACATCTTGTATCCAAGCTAGAGGCTGTACGACAGGGTACTACATCTCCGTGCCCACCTGTATCACATGTTGTATCCAAGCTAGAGGCGGTACAACTGGGTACTAGAGCCTCCCTACAAGGGGCAGTTTTCTGCAACACATTCTCCTTTTGCTCTGATATTATAATCACTTCCTTATATAACGTTACAATCACACAGAGATAGTAACATCCGGAGAACTTCTTCTAGGGAGGGATCGTTTGCTTGTTTTTCTGTGAGCGTACAATGGCGGCCGAAGCCTTATGATTGCACTGCTGGAAGCGCCAGCAGATACTGAAGTGCAGAGTTATAACATGAAGAGTCTTCCCTCCAACCCACCAAACCCAGTAGCCCCCCGTCCTCCTCTGGAGACATACTCAGGTCCTTACAGCTTTCATGGACAAGGTCGAGCTGTTCCACAGAGGAGAGAGAGAAGAGCTTGTATCCTGTTTTCATCCCAATCGCCAGTGACCTGCGGGCACCAAGGCAGGAAAGAAAAAAAGTTATGAAGACGTCACAAACAAACTGAAAGCCAGCCCATATGAGATCCACAGACCAGCGCCTTCCACCCAGACCCCAATAATCTACAGAGGAGTGGGGACTAGCGGCCCTAGAGTAGCCCAAGTATAGTCTGACCACTTGGCACGGGACTCCATGCTCCATAATAGAACAGGCCATTATATGCCAGCCCTCATGCCAAGCAACCGCTCAGCGATCAGGGCGATCATGTTATTAATGGCCGTTGTGCGCCTCCATATCGCTCTACCATAGAGGTTACTTGGAAAGAAGGTGAAACATCACAGTAGTCATATATCTGGAGGTGTCCAAGGTGAAGCTCTGTGGCAGGCGTTAAGGCCCATCTGCGATGTGGAGCGCTTCCATGGCTTCACAATGACCACCTGCCAATCCAGACAAGGTTCTCTTTGAAGATCTCCATGGGGTCCTTCACCACGGCGCAGAAATCATTCAAGAAAACTGCTATATCCTTCCCAGGGGTATGGGAATATTAGCCTGAAGCCATCACCCTGCGACCTCCAGTGCTGCAATCTACAGTGGCCTACAAGGCTCAGTCTCCACCGGAAAGCATTACAGTGAATTATAAGGACTATCAAAAGGGATGACGTTCAACGCCTGTAATAGGGCAAAAATAAAAAAAGGAAAAACTCCACCTTTCGCCCTCCCTTAGAGTAACTACCCACTACAGTTTTTTTCACTGCGAAATTCACAGCATTTTTTTCTGCAGGGGTCTATGGGATTTGTAATGTTAAAATCGCGATCGCGCGATAAATTGCGATTTTGCATACCTCAGCTCAGGCAAAAACGGAACAGTCATGTGGATCATGAAATCATAGCATTAAAAAGTAAAACTCATCCCACAAAAATAAAAGTTACGCAATAGATTATACCCCAAAACGATGGCCTTTAAGAAATATAACTTGTTCTGCTACGCCAACAGAAAAATTAAAACGTTTTGGCTCCTAAAATGCAACAATGAAAAAATATTAGTTGGTCATCAAGGTGCGAACCGGCGGAATTAAAGGGGTTGTCCCGCGCTGAAACGGGTTTTTTTTTTATTCAATAGGCCCCCCGTTCGGCGCGAGACAAACCCAATGCATGGGTTAAAAAAAAAAAAAAAAAAAAAAAAGGTTTATTACTTACCCGAATCTCCGCTCTGCGGCAACTTCTTGCTTACCTTACGAAGATGGCCGCCAGGAGCTTCACCCACGATGCACCGCGGGTCTTCTCCCATGGTGCACCGTGGGCTCTGTGCGGTCCATTGCCGATTCCAGCCTCGTGATTGGACCAGCTCTCCGGCACGAGCGGCCCCATTCACCAGGGAGAAGACCGGACTGCGCAAGCGCGTCTAATCGGGCGATTAGACGCTGAAATTAGACGGCACCATGGAGACGAGGACGCTAGCAACGGAACAGGTAAGTGAATAACTTCTGTATGGCTCATAATTAATGCACGATGTATATTACAAAGTGCATTAATATGGCCATACAGAAGTGCATAACCCCACTTGCTTTCGCGGGACAACCCCTTTAAGGGGTTAAGCGTATTTAGATCAGATACAACCGGATCTTCTCCAACCCAACAGAGAGGAACATCTATACCACCTTAAAAGGACATTTATAAATCAGGGCTACCATCCCACCTCAACTGATGACCAAATCACCAGAGCCACCGGGGCACCCAGGAATCACCAGAGCCACCGGGGCACCCAGGAATCACCAGAGCCACCGGGGCACCCAGGAATCACCAGAGCCACCGGGGCACCCAGGAATCACCAGAGCCACCGGGGCACCCAGGAATCACCAGAGCCACCGGGGCACCCAGAAATCAACTACTCTGATACACGGAGAAGGAAACAAATGATTGTGTACCTCTAGTAGTGACCTGCAATTCATAGCCAGAGGTACTAAGGAAAATTTTAAAGAAACTCCACCATACCTCCTACACAAGGATGACGGTCTGAGAACCATATTCCTGCTCCCCCTCCTAAGCTACAGGCAACCTGCAAGTCTGAGGACCTTTATAATCAGGAGTGCATTGCCCTCCGACACACAAAAAGGAACCCATCCCTGTAATGTAAGGAGCTGTAAGACCTGCTGACCTGTACGGACCGCGGACAGGATACAAATCCTGAACACACAGCAGGACTGTAAGATCCTGGGGACATTCACATGTTCCATGTCTGATGTTGAGTACCTGATCCATTGCAGTAAATGTCCTGTTGGGGGCCTTTATGTTGGGGAAACAGGGCAAAAACTGAGAGCCAGGATGAGATCGCATCGCCACTCAATTACAGAGGGAAAGACTGAACTACCTGTGGCAAACATTTTTGTGCTCAGGGACACAACAGAGCAGATGGAGGTTATCATACGGAAGGGCAACTTCAAGTCACAGCGTCACAGAAGAATTCGGGAGTACAAATTTATGGCCATGTTTGATACCCTCAAGAATGGAATGAACCTCAGTCCGGGGTTCTTGCATCCGTGGAGAATATGAAAGGAGGTCTGAAAGAGGTCAAGAGGGATGTCCTCTTGCCAATCAGATTTGTTCCCCCTTTCTTTAAAACCTTTCGTTAGCCATTACAAGGTCTCCTATCTACAAGATTACGTGGTTTCTCTCACTGAGAACAATCACACTTCGCTCACCTGGCGACACGGTACACGGCATTAAACTTTTTCTGTTTTAGATGGAGAATTACATTACGTAGATATATGGCATCTGTATTTCCAGCTCAGTTAGGATCTGCACCAACGAGAGAAAAAAATAATGACCCAGCTATAAGGCTGTCACAGGGGTAAGGGGGGGGGGACGACATCGTCCCGCCGGTCCTGTCACAGCCGCGATTGCAGAGTTTTTCCCATTACTTCCAATGGGGCCGCGGTGCGATGCGAGATCTGGCAGTCAGACAGGACATGCTGGGATTGGTTTCCCGCATCGCTCCTGTGTATGACAACATTCAGAAGAACGGGTTCATATTTGTGCGTTTCACAAGGTACTGATCTCGTGTCATTTTCTCGACCGTGTGACGCCAGCTATCTTAGAGCAGCGGACGTCCTACAGGTATTCCTATGGCTGCAGAATCCTTCCACGAGAGCAACAAATGGCGGGTGAGAAGTATCGCTCCTGCGAGAGGATCACCACACGGGAGGCACAGCAGAGATTATTCATCATCAGTCGCATCATCCCAGGAGAGCGGCGCGCACGCACGCACGCACGCACACACGCACACACACGCACACACGCACACACGCACAAAATCACCATAGGGAAATGCGGGGTACTAGATGTATACTGCTCCGGAGTTACATCCTGTATTATACTCCAGAGCTGCACTCACTATTCTGCTGGTGGAGTCACTGCGTACATACATTACTTATCCTGTACTGATCCTGAGTTACATCCTGTATTATACTCCAGAGCTGCACTCACTATTCTGCTTGTAGAGTCCCTGTGTACATACATTACTTATCCTGTACTGATCCTGAGTTACATCCTGTATTATACTCCAGAGCTGCACTCACTATTCTGCTTGTAGAGTCCCTGTGTACATACATTACTTATCCTGTACTGATCCTGAGTTACATCCTATATTATACTCCAGAGCTGCACTCACTATTCTGCTGCTGGAGTCCCTGTGTGCATACATTACTTATCCTGTACTGATCCTGAGTTACATCCAGTATTATCCTTCAGAGCTGCACTCACTATTCTGCTGGTGGAGTCACTGTGTACATACATTACTTCTGTACTGATCATGAGTTACATGCTGTATTATACCCCAGAGCTGCACTCACTATTCTACTGCTGGAGTCACTGTGTACATACATTACTTATCCTGTACTGATCCTGAGTTACATCCAGTATTATACTCCAGAGCTGCACTCACTATTATGCTGGTGGAGTCACTGTGCACATACATTACTTATTTGTACTGATCCTGAGTTACATGCTGTATTATACCCCAGAGCTGCGCTTACTGTTCTGCTGGTGGAGTCGCTGTGTACATACATTACTTCTCCTGTACTGATCCTGAGTTACATGCTGTATTATACCCCAGAGCTGCGTTTACTGTTCTGCTTTGTATACATTACTTCTCCTGTACTGATCCGGGGTTATATGCTTTATTATACTCCAGAGCTGCGCTCACTGTTCTGCTGTGTATATATTACTTCTCCTGTACTGATCAGCGGTTACATGCTGTATTATACTCCAGAGCTGCACTCACTATTCTGCTGGTGGAGTCACTGTGTACATACATTACTTCTCCTGTACTGATCCTGAGTTACATGCTGTATTATACCCCAGAGCTGCACTCACTATTCTGCTGGTGAAGTCACTGTGTACATACATTACTTATCCTGTACTGATCCTGAGTTGCATGCTGTATTATACCCCAGAGCTGCACTCACTATTCTGCTGGTGGAGTCACTGTGTACATACATTACTTCTCCTGTACTGATCCTGAGTTACATGCTGTATTATACCCCAGAGCTGCACTCACTATTCTGCTGGTGAAGTCACTGTGTACATACATTACTTCTCCTGTACTGATCCTGAGTTACATGCTGTATTATACCCCAGAGCTGCGCTTACTGTTCTGCTTTGTATACATTACTTCACCTGTACTGATCCGGGGTTACATGCTGTATTATACTCCAGAGCTGCGCTCACTGTTCTGCTGTGTATACATTACTTCTCCTGTACTGATCAGCGGTTACATGCTGTATTATACTCCAGAGCTGCACGCACTGTTCTGCTGTGTATACATTACTTCTCCTGTACTGATCAGCGGTTACATGCTGTATTTTACTCCAGAGCTGCACTCACTGTTCTGCTGTGTATACATTACTTCTGTGCTGACCCCGAGTTCCATCCTGTATTATCTGAACACTACATCTTTATGGCTTCTACATTCGGGGTGCGGGGGGTCTGCAGATGGCGGTGGTCAGGGACTCTACAGGTTCTACTGCTGCAGATTGCGGTGGTCAGGGACTCTACAGGTTCTACTGCTGCCTATCAAAATGTGACAGACCGGTCACTTCAGCATATTGTCCATCCTCGGCAAGATAACGGACCGAACCACTCACGTCTTCCCGCGTCCAGGTCATATAGAATATTGGTATTGCCCACCTCTTGGCAAAATATGCTAATGGGCTGGTCTACTCATTCGCACCAATGATAACACTGCTGTCCGCCTTTCCTCTATTTCCCCTAATGGACTAGTCCTGTCTCTTCCGCACACATAGTAGTACTATACCCCCACAATAAGTGATAATGGTACAACCCCAGGTCCCCTTCCCGGCAGAGCATTACGTGCAGTCCTGGTTGTAGGACAGACAGCAGATGTCGGTACTCCCGTCTCCCACCGAGGCGCCTCCTTCCCCGCCGGGCTCCATCTCGTCGGCTCTAGCCTGAGCTCCTCTCGGACCCCGGCTCCCTCCACATCCGCAGTAAACAAACAACAGCTGACAGCGCGTCACCTCGCTGCTACCTGCTCATTGGATACCGCCTCCTCTCGCCCGTTATTGGTCCAAGCCTTCCACCGTTAACCAATCAGCGCAGAGACAGTCCGGTCCAAAGACTAACACAGTGTGCCCCGCCCTTTCCCAGCAGGGCCGCACAGGATTGGTGGGGTGGTACACTAGGGAGGAATCGCATTGGTTACGCGAGACACGTTTTTGAACTTGGAGCACGTGATGTGCGTGGAAGCCATCTTGTTAATCGTCAGCTTCTTCCCCAACCAATATGGCTGACGCTCTAACCTCTTGTGATGCAGTGTGTAAATTGAGGAGTGGGAAGGGGAGGGTTCAGATGCAAACTACAAGTCAAACACCCTCAAGGGGAACTCAGTGCTGGGGGCAGACTGAAGTCAGCTGCTGCTGGGAGGATGTAGCAGAGCTGGAGTGGTGGAGTGTAGGCGAGCGCAGGAATACATGGAGTCTATATGTATAAAGGCGAAAGCCCTCACCGACCGACCGCTAATTCTATAACTTCACGGGGTCGTACAAAGAAGAATCTACCTCACCTCTGTGTGTGTATATACTGAGGAGAATCTACCTCACCTCTCTGTGTATATACTGAACAGAATCTACCTCACCTCTGTGTGTATATACTGAGGAGAATCTACCTCCCCTCTGTGTGTATATACTGAGGAGAATCTACCTCACCTCTGTGTGTGTATATACTGAGGAGAATCTACCTCACCTCTGTGTGTGTGTATATATACTGAGGAGAATCTACCTCACCTCTGTGTGTATATACTGAGGAGAATCTACCTCCCCTCTGTGTGTATATACTGAGGAGAATCTACCTCCCCTCTGGGTGTATATACTGAGGAGAATCTACCTCACCTCTGGGTGTATATACTGAGGAGAATCTACCTCACCTCTGGGTGTATATACTGAGGAGAATCTACCTCACCTCTGTGTGTATATACTGAGGAGAATCTACCTCACCTCTATGTGTATATACTGAAGAGAATCTACGTCACCTCTCTGTGTATATACTGAAGAGAATCTACCTCAACTCTGTGTATATACTGAGGAGAATCTACCTCACCTCTATGTGTATATACTGAGGAGAATCTACCTCCCCTCTGTGTGTATATACTGAGGAGAATCTACCTCACTTCTGTATGTCTATACTGAGGAGAATCTACCTCACCTCTATGTGTATATACCGAGGAGAATCTACCTCACCTCTGTGTATATACTGAGGGGAATATACCTCACCCCTGTGTATATACTGAGGAGAATCTACCTCACCTGTATGTGTATATGCTGAGGAGAATCTACCTCACCTCTGTGTGTATATACTGAGGAGAATCTACCTCACCTCTATGTGATTATACTGGGGAGAATCTACCTCACCTCTCTGTGTGTATATACTGAGGAGAATCTACCTCACCTCTGTGTGTATATACTGAGGAGAATCTACCTCACCTCTGTGTGTATATACTGAGGAGAATCTACCTCACCTCTGTGTGTATATACTGAGGAGAATCTACCTCAACTATGTGTGTATATACTAAGGAGAATCTACCTCACCTCTATGTGTATATACTGAGGAGAATCTACCTCACCTCTGTGTGTATAAACTGAGGAGAATCTACCTCACCTCTGTGTGTATATACTGAGGAGAATCTACCTCACCTCTGTGTGTATATATTGAGGAGAATCTACCTCACCTCTCTGTGTATATACTGAGGAGAATCTACCTCACCGCTGTGTGTATATACTGAGGAGAATCTACCTCACCTCTGTGTGTGTATATACTGAGGAGAATCTACCTCACCTGTGTGTATATACTGAGGAGAATCTACCTCACCTCTGAGTGTATATAGTGAGGAGAATCTACCTCACTGCTATGTGTATATACTGAGGAGAATCTACCTCACCTCTCTGTGTATATACTGAAGAGAATCTACCTCACCTCTGTGTGTATATACTGAAGAGAATCTACCTCACCTCTGTGTGTATATACTGAGAAGAATCTACCTCACCTCTGTGTGTATATACTGAGGAGAATCTACCTCACCTCTGTGTGTGTGTATACTGAGGAGAATCTACCTCACCTCTGTGTGTATATACTGAGGAGAATCTACCTCACCTCTGTGTGTATATACTGAAGAGAATCTACCTCTCCTCTGTGTGTATATACTGAGGAGAATCTACCTCACCTCTGTGTGTATATACCGAGGAGAATCTACCTCACCTCTGTGTGTATATAGTGAGGAGAATCTACCTCACTGCTATGTGTATATACTGAGGAGAATCTACCTCACCTCTCTGTGTATATACTGAAGAGAATCTACCTCACCTCTGTGTGTATATACTGAAGAGAATCTACCTCACCTCTGTGTGTATATACTGAGAAGAATCTACCTCACCTCTGTGTGTATATACTGAGGAGAATCTACCTCACCTCTGTGTGTGTGTATACTGAGGAGAATCTACCTCACCTCTGTGTGTATATACTGAGGAGAATCTACCCCACCTCTATGTGTATATACTGAGAAGAATCTACCTCACCTCTATGTATATATACTGAGGCAAATCTACCTCACCTCTATGTGTATATACTGAGAAGAATTTACCTCACCTCTAAGTGTATATACTGAGGAGAATCTAACGCTCCTCTATGTGTATATACTGAGGAGAATCTACCTCACCTCTCTGTGTATATACTGAAGAGAATCTACCTCACCTCTGTGTGTATATACTGAGAAGAATCTACCTCACCTCTGTGTGTATATACTGAGGAGAATCTACCTCACCTCTGTGTGTGTATATACTGAGGAGAATCTACCTCACCTCTGTGTGTATATACTGAGGAGAATCTACCTCACCTCTGTGTGTATATACTGAGGAGAATCTACCTCCCCTCTGTGTGTATATACTGAGGAGAATCTACCTCACCACTGTGTGTATATACCGAGGAGACTCTATCTCACCTCTATGTGTATATACTGAGGAGAATCTACCTCACCTCTATGTGTATATACTGAAAATCTAACTGACCTCTATGTGTATATACTGAGGAGAATCTACCTCACCTCTATGTGTATATACTGAGGAGAATCTACCTCACCTCTATGTGTATATACTGAGGAGAATCTACCTCACCTCTATGTGTATATACTGAGGAGAATCTACCTCACCTCTGTGTGTATATACTGAGGAGCATCTACCTCACCTCTGTGTATATACTGAGGAGAATCTACCTCACCTCTATGTGTATATACTGAGGAGAATCTACCTCACCTCTATGTATATATACTGAGGCAAATCTACCTCACCTCTATGTGTATATACTGAGAAGAATTTACCTCACCTCTAAGTGTATATACTGAGGAGAATCTAACGCTCCTCTATGTGTATGTACTGAGGAGAATCTACCCCACCTTTATATGTATATACTGAGGAGAATCTACCTCTCCTCTATGTGTATGTACTGAGGAGAATCTACCTCACCGCTATGTGTATATACTGAGGAGAATCTACCCCACCTCTATGTGTATATACTGAGAAGAATCTACCTCACCTCTATGTGTATATACTGAGGAGAATCTAACTCACCTGTATGTGTATATACTGAGGAGAATCTACCTCACCTGTATGTGTATATACTGAGGAGAATCTACCTCACCTCTATGTGTATATACTGAGGAGAATCTACCTCACCTCTATGTGTATATACTGAGGAGAATCTACCTCTCCTCTATGTGTATGTACTGAGGAGAATCTACCTCACCGCTATGTGTATATACTGAGGAGAATCTACCCCACCTCTATGTGTATATACTGAGAAGAATCTACCTCACCTCTATGTGTATATACTGAGGAGAATCTACCTCACCTGTATGTGTATATACTGAAGAGAATCTACCTCACCTCTGTGTGTATATACTGAGAAGAATCTACCTCACCTCTGTGTGTATATACTGAGGAGAATCTACCTCACCTCTGTGTGTGTATATACTGAGGCGAATCTACCTCACCTCTGTGTGTATATACTGAGGAGAATCTACCTCACCTCTGTGTGTATATACTGAGGAGAATCTACCTCCCCTCTGTGTGTATATACTGAGGAGAATCTACCACACCTCTGTGTGTATATACCGAGGAGACTCTATCTCACCTCTATGTGTATATACTGAGGAGAATCTACCTCACCTCTATGTGTATATACTGAGAATCTAACTGACCTCTATGTGTATATACTGAGGAGAATCTACCTCACCTCTATGTGTATATACTGAGGAGAATCTACCTCACCTCTATGTGTATATACTGAGGAGAATCTACCTCACCTCTATGTGTATATACTGAGGAGAATCTACCTCACCTCTATGTGTATATACTGAGGAGAATCTACCTCACCTCTATGTGTATATACTGAGGAGAATCTACCTCACCTCTGTGTGTATATACTGAGGAGCATCTACCTCACCTCTATGTGTATATACTGAGGAGAATCTACCTCACCTCTATGTGTATATACTGAGAAGAATCTACCTCACCTCTATGTATATATACTGAGGCAAATCTACCACACCTCTATGTGTATATACTGAGAAGAATTTACCTCACCTCTAAGTGTATATACTGAGGAGAATCTAACGCTCCTCTATGTGTATGTACTCAGGAGAATCTACCCCACCTTTATGTGTATATACTGAGGAGAATCTACCTCTCCTCTATGTGTATGTACTGAGGAGAATCTACCCCACCTTTATGTGTATATACTGAGGAGAATCTACCTCACCGCTATGTGTATGTACTGAGGAGAATCTACCCCACCTTTATGTGTATATACTGAGAAGAATCTACCTCACCTCTATGTGTATATACTGAGGAGAATCTACCTCACCTGTATGTGTATATACTGAGGAGAATCTACCTCACCGCTATGTGTATATACTGAGGAGAATCTACCCCACCTCTATGTGTATATACTGAGAAGAATCTACCTCACCTCTATGTGTATATACTGAGGAGATTCTACCTCACCTGTATGTGTATATACTGAGGAGAATCTACCTCACCTCTATGTGTATATACTGAGGAGAATCTACCTCACCTCTATGTGTATATACTGAGGAGAATCTACCTCACCTCTGTGTATATACTGAGGAGAATCTACCTCACCTCTATGTGTATATACTGAGGAGAATCTACCTCACCTCTATGCGTATATACTGAGAAGAATCTACCTCACCTCTATGTATATATACTGAGGAGAATCTACCTCACCTCTATGTGTATATACTGAGAAGAATTTACCTCACCTCTATGTGTATGTACTGAGGAGAATCTACCCCACCTTTATGTGTATATACTGAGGAGAATCTACCTCTCCTCTATGTGTATGTACTGAGGAGAATCTACCCCACCTTTATGTGTATATACTGAGGAGAATCTTCCTCACCGCTATGTGTATATACTGAGGAGAATCTACCCCACCTCTATGTGTATATACTGAGAAGAATCTACCTCACCTCTATGTGTATATACTGAGGAGAATCTACCTCACCTGTATGTGTGTATACTGAGGAGAATCTCCCTCACCTCTATGTGTATATACTGAGGAGAATCTACCTCACCTCTATGTGTATATACTGAGGAGAATCTACCTCACCTCTGTGTATATACTGAGGAGAATCTACCTCACCTCTATGTGTATAAACTGAGGAGAATCTACCTCACCTCTGTGTATATACTGAGGAGAATCTACACCGCCTCTATGTGTATATATTGAGAATAATCAACCTCACCTCTATGTGTATATACTGAGGAGAATCTACCTCACCTGTATGTGTATATACTGAGGAGAATCTACCTCACCTCTATGTGTATATATTGAGGGGAATCTACCTCACCTGTATGTGTATATACAGAGGAAAATCTACCTCACCTCTATGTGTATATACTGAGGAGAATCGACCTCACCTCTGTGTGTATATACTGAGGAGAATCTACCTCACCTGTATGTGTATATACTGAGGAGAATCTACCTCACCTCTGTGTATATACTGAGGAGAATCTACCCCACCTCTATGTGTATATACTGAGAAGAATCTACCTCACCTCTATGTATATATACTGAGGCAAATCTACCTCACCTCTATGTGTATATATTGAGAAGAATTTACCTCACCTCTAAGTGTATATACTGAGGAGAATCTAACGCTCCTCTATGTGTATATACTGAGGAGAATCTACCTCACCTCTCTGTGTATATACTGAAGAGAATCTACCTCACCTCTGTGTGTATATACTGAGAAGAATCTACCTCACCTCTGTGTGTATATACTGAGGAGAATCTACCTCCCCTCTGTGTGTATATACTGAGGAGAATCTACCTCCCCTCTGGGTGTATATACTGAGGAGAATCTACCTCACCTCTGGGTGTATATACTGAGGAGAATCTACCTCACCTCTGGGTGTATATACTGAGGAGAATCTACCTCACCTCTGTGTGTATATACTGAGGAGAATCTACCTCACCTCTATGTGTATATACTGAAGAGAATCTACGTCACCTCTCTGTGTATATACTGAAGAGAATCTACCTCAACTCTGTGTATATACTGAGGAGAATCTACCTCACCTCTATGTGTATATACTGAGGAGAATCTACCTCCCCTCTGTGTGTATATACTGAGGAGAATCTACCTCACTTCTGTATGTCTATACTGAGGAGAATCTACCTCACCTCTATGTGTATATACCGAGGAGAATCTACCTCACCTCTGTGTATATACTGAGGGGAATATACCTCACCCCTGTGTATATACTGAGGAGAATCTACCTCACCTGTATGTGTATATGCTGAGGAGAATCTACCTCACCTCTGTGTGTATATACTGAGGAGAATCTACCTCACCTCTATGTGATTATACTGGGGAGAATCTACCTCACCTCTCTGTGTGTATATACTGAGGAGAATCTACCTCACCTCTGTGTGTATATACTGAGGAGAATCTACCTCACCTCTGTGTGTATATACTGAGGAGAATCTACCTCACCTCTGTGTGTATATACTGAGGAGAATCTACCTCAACTATGTGTGTATATACTAAGGAGAATCTACCTCACCTCTATGTGTATATACTGAGGAGAATCTACCTCACCTCTGTGTGTATAAACTGAGGAGAATCTACCTCACCTCTGTGTGTATATACTGAGGAGAATCTACCTCACCTCTGTGTGTATATATTGAGGAGAATCTACCTCACCTCTCTGTGTATATACTGAGGAGAATCTACCTCACCTCTGTGTGTATATACTGAGGAGAATCTACCTCACCTCTGTGTGTGTATATACTGAGGAGAATCTACCTCACCTGTGTGTATATACTGAGGAGAATCTACCTCACCTCTGAGTGTATATAGTGAGGAGAATCTACCTCACTGCTATGTGTATATACTGAGGAGAATCTACCTCACCTCTCTGTGTATATACTGAAGAGAATCTACCTCACCTCTGTGTGTATATACTGAAGAGAATCTACCTCACCTCTGTGTGTATATACTGAGAAGAATCTACCTCACCTCTGTGTGTATATACTGAGGAGAATCTACCTCACCTCTGTGTGTGTGTATACTGAGGAGAATCTACCTCACCTCTGTGTGTATATACTGAGGAGAATCTACCTCACCTCTGTGTGTATATACTGAAGAGAATCTACCTCTCCTCTGTGTGTATATACTGAGGAGAATCTACCTCACCTCTGTGTGTATATACCGAGGAGAATCTACCTCACCTCTGTGTGTATATAGTGAGGAGAATCTACCTCACTGCTATGTGTATATACTGAGGAGAATCTACCTCACCTCTCTGTGTATATACTGAAGAGAATCTACCTCACCTCTGTGTGTATATACTGAAGAGAATCTACCTCACCTCTGTGTGTATATACTGAGAAGAATCTACCTCACCTCTGTGTGTATATACTGAGGAGAATCTACCTCACCTCTGTGTGTGTGTATACTGAGGAGAATCTACCTCACCTCTGTGTGTATATACTGAGGAGAATCTACCCCACCTCTATGTGTATATACTGAGAAGAATCTACCTCACCTCTATGTATATATACTGAGGCAAATCTACCTCACCTCTATGTGTATATACTGAGAAGAATTTACCTCACCTCTAAGTGTATATACTGAGGAGAATCTAACGCTCCTCTATGTGTATATACTGAGGAGAATCTACCTCACCTCTCTGTGTATATACTGAAGAGAATCTACCTCACCTCTGTGTGTATATACTGAGAAGAATCTACCTCACCTCTGTGTGTATATACTGAGGAGAATCTACCTCACCTCTGTGTGTGTATATACTGAGGAGAATCTACCTCACCTCTGTGTGTATATACTGAGGAGAATCTACCTCACCTCTGTGTGTATATACTGAGGAGAATCTACCTCCCCTCTGTGTGTATATACTGAGGAGAATCTACCTCACCACTGTGTGTATATACCGAGGAGACTCTATCTCACCTCTATGTGTATATACTGAGGAGAATCTACCTCACCTCTATGTGTATATACTGAAAATCTAACTGACCTCTATGTGTATATACTGAGGAGAATCTACCTCACCTCTATGTGTATATACTGAGGAGAATCTACCTCACCTCTATGTGTATATACTGAGGAGAATCTACCTCACCTCTATGTGTATATACTGAGGAGAATCTACCTCACCTCTGTGTGTATATACTGAGGAGCATCTACCTCACCTCTGTGTATATACTGAGGAGAATCTACCTCACCTCTATGTGTATATACTGAGGAGAATCTACCTCACCTCTATGTATATATACTGAGGCAAATCTACCTCACCTCTATGTGTATATACTGAGAAGAATTTACCTCACCTCTAAGTGTATATACTGAGGAGAATCTAACGCTCCTCTATGTGTATGTACTGAGGAGAATCTACCCCACCTTTATATGTATATACTGAGGAGAATCTACCTCTCCTCTATGTGTATGTACTGAGGAGAATCTACCTCACCGCTATGTGTATATACTGAGGAGAATCTACCCCACCTCTATGTGTATATACTGAGAAGAATCTACCTCACCTCTATGTGTATATACTGAGGAGAATCTAACTCACCTGTATGTGTATATACTGAGGAGAATCTACCTCACCTGTATGTGTATATACTGAGGAGAATCTACCTCACCTCTATGTGTATATACTGAGGAGAATCTACCTCACCTCTATGTGTATATACTGAGGAGAATCTACCTCTCCTCTATGTGTATGTACTGAGGAGAATCTACCTCACCGCTATGTGTATATACTGAGGAGAATCTACCCCACCTCTATGTGTATATACTGAGAAGAATCTACCTCACCTCTATGTGTATATACTGAGGAGAATCTACCTCACCTGTATGTGTATATACTGAAGAGAATCTACCTCACCTCTGTGTGTATATACTGAGAAGAATCTACCTCACCTCTGTGTGTATATACTGAGGAGAATCTACCTCACCTCTGTGTGTGTATATACTGAGGCGAATCTACCTCACCTCTGTGTGTATATACTGAGGAGAATCTACCTCACCTCTGTGTGTATATACTGAGGAGAATCTACCTCCCCTCTGTGTGTATATACTGAGGAGAATCTACCACACCTCTGTGTGTATATACCGAGGAGACTCTATCTCACCTCTATGTGTATATACTGAGGAGAATCTACCTCACCTCTATGTGTATATACTGAGAATCTAACTGACCTCTATGTGTATATACTGAGGAGAATCTACCTCACCTCTATGTGTATATACTGAGGAGAATCTACCTCACCTCTATGTGTATATACTGAGGAGAATCTACCTCACCTCTATGTGTATATACTGAGGAGAATCTACCTCACCTCTATGTGTATATACTGAGGAGAATCTACCTCACCTCTATGTGTATATACTGAGGAGAATCTACCTCACCTCTGTGTGTATATACTGAGGAGCATCTACCTCACCTCTATGTGTATATACTGAGGAGAATCTACCTCACCTCTATGTGTATATACTGAGAAGAATCTACCTCACCTCTATGTATATATACTGAGGCAAATCTACCACACCTCTATGTGTATATACTGAGAAGAATTTACCTCACCTCTAAGTGTATATACTGAGGAGAATCTAACGCTCCTCTATGTGTATGTACTCAGGAGAATCTACCCCACCTTTATGTGTATATACTGAGGAGAATCTACCTCTCCTCTATGTGTATGTACTGAGGAGAATCTACCCCACCTTTATGTGTATATACTGAGGAGAATCTACCTCACCGCTATGTGTATGTACTGAGGAGAATCTACCCCACCTTTATGTGTATATACTGAGAAGAATCTACCTCACCTCTATGTGTATATACTGAGGAGAATCTACCTCACCTGTATGTGTATATACTGAGGAGAATCTACCTCACCGCTATGTGTATATACTGAGGAGAATCTACCCCACCTCTATGTGTATATACTGAGAAGAATCTACCTCACCTCTATGTGTATATACTGAGGAGATTCTACCTCACCTGTATGTGTATATACTGAGGAGAATCTACCTCACCTCTATGTGTATATACTGAGGAGAATCTACCTCACCTCTATGTGTATATACTGAGGAGAATCTACCTCACCTCTGTGTATATACTGAGGAGAATCTACCTCACCTCTATGTGTATATACTGAGGAGAATCTACCTCACCTCTATGCGTATATACTGAGAAGAATCTACCTCACCTCTATGTATATATACTGAGGAGAATCTACCTCACCTCTATGTGTATATACTGAGAAGAATTTACCTCACCTCTATGTGTATGTACTGAGGAGAATCTACCCCACCTTTATGTGTATATACTGAGGAGAATCTACCTCTCCTCTATGTGTATGTACTGAGGAGAATCTACCCCACCTTTATGTGTATATACTGAGGAGAATCTTCCTCACCGCTATGTGTATATACTGAGGAGAATCTACCCCACCTCTATGTGTATATACTGAGAAGAATCTACCTCACCTCTATGTGTATATACTGAGGAGAATCTACCTCACCTGTATGTGTGTATACTGAGGAGAATCTCCCTCACCTCTATGTGTATATACTGAGGAGAATCTACCTCACCTCTATGTGTATATACTGAGGAGAATCTCCCTCACCTCTATGTGTATATACTGAGGAGAATCTACCTCACCTCTGTGTGTATATACTGAGGAGAATCTACCTCACCTCTGTGTGTATATACTGAAGAGAATCTACCTCTCCTCTGTGTGTATATACTGAGGAGAATCTACCTCACCTCTGTGTGTATATACCGAGGAGAATCTACCTCACCTCTGTGTGTATATAGTGAGGAGAATCTACCTCACTGCTATGTGTATATACTGAGGAGAATCTACCTCACCTCTCTGTGTATATACTGAAGAGAATCTACCTCACCTCTGTGTGTATATACTGAAGAGAATCTACCTCACCTCTGTGTGTATATACTGAGAAGAATCTACCTCACCTCTGTGTGTATATACTGAGGAGAATCTACCTCACCTCTGTGTGTGTGTATACTGAGGAGAATCTACCTCACCTCTGTGTGTATATACTGAGGAGAATCTACCCCACCTCTATGTGTATATACTGAGAAGAATCTACCTCACCTCTATGTATATATACTGAGGCAAATCTACCTCACCTCTATGTGTATATACTGAGAAGAATTTACCTCACCTCTAAGTGTATATACTGAGGAGAATCTAACGCTCCTCTATGTGTATATACTGAGGAGAATCTACCTCACCTCTCTGTGTATATACTGAAGAGAATCTACCTCACCTCTGTGTGTATATACTGAGAAGAATCTACCTCACCTCTGTGTGTATATACTGAGGAGAATCTACCTCACCTCTGTGTGTGTATATACTGAGGAGAATCTACCTCACCTCTGTGTGTATATACTGAGGAGAATCTACCTCACCTCTGTGTGTATATACTGAGGAGAATCTACCTCCCCTCTGTGTGTATATACTGAGGAGAATCTACCTCACCACTGTGTGTATATACCGAGGAGACTCTATCTCACCTCTATGTGTATATACTGAGGAGAATCTACCTCACCTCTATGTGTATATACTGAAAATCTAACTGACCTCTATGTGTATATACTGAGGAGAATCTACCTCACCTCTATGTGTATATACTGAGGAGAATCTACCTCACCTCTATGTGTATATACTGAGGAGAATCTACCTCACCTCTATGTGTATATACTGAGGAGAATCTACCTCACCTCTGTGTGTATATACTGAGGAGCATCTACCTCACCTCTGTGTATATACTGAGGAGAATCTACCTCACCTCTATGTGTATATACTGAGGAGAATCTACCTCACCTCTATGTATATATACTGAGGCAAATCTACCTCACCTCTATGTGTATATACTGAGAAGAATTTACCTCACCTCTAAGTGTATATACTGAGGAGAATCTAACGCTCCTCTATGTGTATGTACTGAGGAGAATCTACCCCACCTTTATATGTATATACTGAGGAGAATCTACCTCTCCTCTATGTGTATGTACTGAGGAGAATCTACCTCACCGCTATGTGTATATACTGAGGAGAATCTACCCCACCTCTATGTGTATATACTGAGAAGAATCTACCTCACCTCTATGTGTATATACTGAGGAGAATCTAACTCACCTGTATGTGTATATACTGAGGAGAATCTACCTCACCTGTATGTGTATATACTGAGGAGAATCTACCTCACCTCTATGTGTATATACTGAGGAGAATCTACCTCACCTCTATGTGTATATACTGAGGAGAATCTACCTCTCCTCTATGTGTATGTACTGAGGAGAATCTACCTCACCGCTATGTGTATATACTGAGGAGAATCTACCCCACCTCTATGTGTATATACTGAGAAGAATCTACCTCACCTCTATGTGTATATACTGAGGAGAATCTACCTCACCTGTATGTGTATATACTGAAGAGAATCTACCTCACCTCTGTGTGTATATACTGAGAAGAATCTACCTCACCTCTGTGTGTATATACTGAGGAGAATCTACCTCACCTCTGTGTGTGTATATACTGAGGCGAATCTACCTCACCTCTGTGTGTATATACTGAGGAGAATCTACCTCACCTCTGTGTGTATATACTGAGGAGAATCTACCTCCCCTCTGTGTGTATATACTGAGGAGAATCTACCACACCTCTGTGTGTATATACCGAGGAGACTCTATCTCACCTCTATGTGTATATACTGAGGAGAATCTACCTCACCTCTATGTGTATATACTGAGAATCTAACTGACCTCTATGTGTATATACTGAGGAGAATCTACCTCACCTCTATGTGTATATACTGAGGAGAATCTACCTCACCTCTATGTGTATATACTGAGGAGAATCTACCTCACCTCTATGTGTATATACTGAGGAGAATCTACCTCACCTCTATGTGTATATACTGAGGAGAATCTACCTCACCTCTATGTGTATATACTGAGGAGAATCTACCTCACCTCTGTGTGTATATACTGAGGAGCATCTACCTCACCTCTATGTGTATATACTGAGGAGAATCTACCTCACCTCTATGTGTATATACTGAGAAGAATCTACCTCACCTCTATGTATATATACTGAGGCAAATCTACCACACCTCTATGTGTATATACTGAGAAGAATTTACCTCACCTCTAAGTGTATATACTGAGGAGAATCTAACGCTCCTCTATGTGTATGTACTCAGGAGAATCTACCCCACCTTTATGTGTATATACTGAGGAGAATCTACCTCTCCTCTATGTGTATGTACTGAGGAGAATCTACCCCACCTTTATGTGTATATACTGAGGAGAATCTACCTCACCGCTATGTGTATGTACTGAGGAGAATCTACCCCACCTTTATGTGTATATACTGAGAAGAATCTACCTCACCTCTATGTGTATATACTGAGGAGAATCTACCTCACCTGTATGTGTATATACTGAGGAGAATCTACCTCACCGCTATGTGTATATACTGAGGAGAATCTACCCCACCTCTATGTGTATATACTGAGAAGAATCTACCTCACCTCTATGTGTATATACTGAGGAGATTCTACCTCACCTGTATGTGTATATACTGAGGAGAATCTACCTCACCTCTATGTGTATATACTGAGGAGAATCTACCTCACCTCTATGTGTATATACTGAGGAGAATCTACCTCACCTCTGTGTATATACTGAGGAGAATCTACCTCACCTCTATGTGTATATACTGAGGAGAATCTACCTCACCTCTATGCGTATATACTGAGAAGAATCTACCTCACCTCTATGTATATATACTGAGGAGAATCTACCTCACCTCTATGTGTATATACTGAGAAGAATTTACCTCACCTCTATGTGTATGTACTGAGGAGAATCTACCCCACCTTTATGTGTATATACTGAGGAGAATCTACCTCTCCTCTATGTGTATGTACTGAGGAGAATCTACCCCACCTTTATGTGTATATACTGAGGAGAATCTTCCTCACCGCTATGTGTATATACTGAGGAGAATCTACCCCACCTCTATGTGTATATACTGAGAAGAATCTACCTCACCTCTATGTGTATATACTGAGGAGAATCTACCTCACCTGTATGTGTGTATACTGAGGAGAATCTCCCTCACCTCTATGTGTATATACTGAGGAGAATCTACCTCACCTCTATGTGTATATACTGAGGAGAATCTACCTCACCTCTGTGTATATACTGAGGAGAATCTACCTCACCTCTATGTGTATAAACTGAGGAGAATCTACCTCACCTCTGTGTATATACTGAGGAGAATCTACACCGCCTCTATGTGTATATATTGAGAATAATCAACCTCACCTCTATGTGTATATACTGAGGAGAATCTACCTCACCTGTATGTGTATATACTGAGGAGAATCTACCTCACCTCTATGTGTATATATTGAGGGGAATCTACCTCACCTGTATGTGTATATACAGAGGAAAATCTACCTCACCTCTATGTGTATATACTGAGGAGAATCGACCTCACCTCTGTGTGTATATACTGAGGAGAATCTACCTCACCTGTATGTGTATATACTGAGGAGAATCTACCTCACCTCTGTGTATATACTGAGGAGAATCTACCCCACCTCTATGTGTATATACTGAGAAGAATCTACCTCACCTCTATGTATATATACTGAGGCAAATCTACCTCACCTCTATGTGTATATATTGAGAAGAATTTACCTCACCTCTAAGTGTATATACTGAGGAGAATCTAACGCTCCTCTATGTGTATATACTGAGGAGAATCTACCTCACCTCTCTGTGTATATACTGAAGAGAATCTACCTCACCTCTGTGTGTATATACTGAGAAGAATCTACCTCACCTCTGTGTGTATATACTGAGGAGAATCTACCTCACCTCTGTGTGTGTATATACTGAGGAGAATCTGCCTCACCTCTGTGTGTATATACTGTGGAGAATCTACCTCACCTCTGTGTGTATATACTGAGGAGAATCTACCTCCCCTCTGTGTGTATATACTGAGGAGAATCTACCTCACCTCTGTGTGTATATACCGAGGAGACTCTATCTCACCTCTATGTGTATATACTGAGGAGAATCTACCTCACCTCTATGTGTATATACTGAGAATCTAACTGACCTCTATGTGTATATACTGAGGAGAATCTACCTCACCTCTATGTGTATATACTGAGGAGAATCTAACTCACCTCTATGTGTATATACTGAGGAGAATCTACCTCACCTCTATGTGTATATACTGAGGAGAATCTACCTCACCTCTATGTGTATATACTGAGGAGAATCTACCTCACCTCTATGTGTATATACTGAGGAGAATCTACCTCACCTCTGTGTGTATATACTGAGGAGCATCTACCTCACCTCTGTGTGTGTATATACTGAGGAGAATCTACCTCACCTCTGTGTGTATATACGGAGGAGAATCTACCCCACCTCTATGTGTATATACTGAGAAGAATCTACCTCACCTCTATGTATATATACTGAGGCAAATCTACCTCACCTCTATGTGTATATACTGAGAAGAATTTACCTCACCTCTAAGTGTATATACAGAGGAGAATCTAACGCTCCTCTATGTGTATATACTGAGGAGAATCTACCTCACCTCTCTGTGTATATACTGAAGAGAATCTACCTCACCTCTGTGTGTATATACTGAGAAGAATCTACCTCACCTCTGTGTGTATATACTGAGGAGAATCTACCTCACCTCTGTGTGTGTATATACTGAGGAGAATCTACCTCACCTCTGTGTGTATATACTGAGGAGAATCTACCTCACCTCTGTGTGTATATACTGAGGAGAATCAACCTCCCCTCTGTGTGTATATACTGAGGAGAATCTACCTCACCTCTGTGTGTATATACCGAGGAGACTCTATCTCACCTCTATGTGTATATACTGAGGAGAATCTACCTCACCTCTATGTGTATATACTGAGAATCTAACTGACCTCTATGTGTATATACTGAGGAGAATCTACCTCACCTCTATGTGTATATACTGAGGAGAATCTACCTCACCTCTATGTGTATATACTGAGGAGAATCTACCTCACCTGTATGTGTATATACTGAGGAGAATCTACCTCACCTCTGTGTGTATATACTGAGGAGCATCTACCTCACCTCTGTGTATATACCGAGGAGAATCTACCTCACCTCTATGTGTATATACTGAGGAGAATCTACCTCACCTCTATGTATATATACTGAGGCAAATCTACCTCACCTCTATGTGTATATACTGAGAAGAATTTACCTCACCTCTAAGTGTATATACTGAGGAGAATCTAACGCTCCTCTATGTGTATGTACTGAGGAGAATCTACCCCACCTTTATGTGTATATACTGAGGAGAATCTACCTCTCCTCTATGTGTATGTACTGAGGAGAATCTACCTCACCGCTATGTGTATATACTGAGGAGAATCTACCCCACCTCTATGTGTATATACTGAGAAGAATCTACCTCACCTCTATGTGTATATACTGAGGAGAATCTACCTCACCTGTATGTGTATATACTGAGGAGAATCTACCTCACCTGTATGTGTATATACTGAGGAGAATCTACCTCACCTCTATGTGTATATACTGAGGAGAATCTACCTCACCTCTATGTGTATATACTGAGGAGAATCTACCTCTCCTCTATGTGTATGTACTGAGGAGAATCTACCTCACCGCTATGTGTATATACTGAGGAGAATCTACCCCACCTCTATGTGTATATACTGAGAAGAATCTACCTCACCTCTATGTGTATATACTGAGGAGAATCTACCTCACCTGTATGTGTATATACTGAAGAGAATCTACCTCACCTCTGTGTGTTTATACTGAGAAGAATCTACCTCACCTCTGTGTGTATATACTGAGGAGAATCTACCTCACCTCTGTGTGTGTATATACTGAGGCGAATCTACCTCACCTCTGTGTGTATATACTGAGGAGAATCTACCTCACCTCTGTGTGTATATACTGAGGAGAATCTACCTCCCCTCTGTGTGTATATACTGAGGAGCATCTACCTCACCTCTGTGTGTGTATATACTGAGGAGAATCTACCTCACCTCTGTGTGTATATACGGAGGAGAATCTACCCCACCTCTATGTGTATATACTGAGAAGAATCTACCTCACCTCTATGTATATATACTGAGGCAAATCTACCTCACCTCTATGTGTATATACTGAGAAGAATTTACCTCACCTCTAAGTGTATATACTGAGGAGAATCTAACGCTCCTCTATGTGTATATACTGAGGAGAATCTACCTCACCTCTCTGTGTATATACTGAAGAGAATCTACCTCACCTCTGTTTGTATATACTGAGAAGAATCTACCTCACCTCTGTGTGTATATACTGAGGAGAATCTACCTCACCTCTGTGTGTGTATATACTGAGGAGAATCTACCTCACCTCTGTGTGTATATACTGAGGAGAATCTACCTCACCTCTGTGTGTATATACTGAGGAGAATCTACCTCCCCTCTGTGTGTATATACTGAGGAGAATCTACCTCACCTCTGTGTGTATATACCGAGGAGACTCTATCTCACCTCTTTGTGTATATACTAGGAGAATCTACCTCACCTCTTTGTGTATATACTGAGAATCTAACTGACCTCTATGTGTATATACTGAGGAGAATCTACCTCACCTCTATGTGTATATACTGAGGAGAATCTACCTCACCTCTATGTGTATATACTGAGGAGAATCTACCTCACCTCTATGTGTATATACTGAGGAGAATCTACCTCACCTCTGTGTGTATATACTGAGGAGCATCTACCTCACCTCTGTGTATATACTGAGGAGAATCTACCTCACCTCTATGTGTATATACTGAGGAGAATCTACCTCACCTCTATGTATATATACTGAGGCAAATCTACCTCACCTCTATGTGTATATACTGAGAAGAATTTACCTCACCTCTAAGTGTATATACTGAGGAGAATCTAACGCTCCTCTATGTGTATATACTGAGGAGAATCTACCTCACCTCTATGTGTATATACTGAGAATCTAACTGACCTCTATGTGTATATACTGAGGAGAATCTACCTCACCTCTATGTGTATATACTGAGGAGAATCTAACTCACCTCTATGTGTATATACTGAGGAGAATCTACCTCACCTCTATGTGTATATACTGAGGAGAATCTACCTCACCTCTATGTGTATATACTGAGGAGAATCTACCTCACCTCTATGTGTATATACTGAGGAGAATCTACCTCACCTCTGTGTGTATATACTGAGGAGCATCTACCTCACCTCTGTGTGTGTATATACTGAGGAGAATCTACCTCACCTCTGTGTGTATATACGGAGGAGAATCTACCCCACCTCTATGTGTATATACTGAGAAGAATCTACCTCACCTCTATGTATATATACTGAGGCAAATCTACCTCACCTCTATGTGTATATACTGAGAAGAATTTACCTCACCTCTAAGTGTATATACAGAGGAGAATCTAACGCTCCTCTATGTGTATATACTGAGGAGAATCTACCTCACCTCTCTGTGTATATACTGAAGAGAATCTACCTCACCTCTGTGTGTATATACTGAGAAGAATCTACCTCACCTCTGTGTGTATATACTGAGGAGAATCTACCTCACCTCTGTGTGTATATACTGAGGAGAATCTACCTCACCTCTGTGTGTATATACTGAGGAGAATCTACCTCCCCTCTGTGTGTATATACTGAGGAGAATCTACCTCACCTCTGTGTGTATATACCGAGGAGACTCTATCTCACCTCTATGTGTATATACTGAGGAGAATCTACCTCACCTCTATGTGTATATACTGAGAATCTAACTGACCTCTATGTGTATATACTGAGGAGAATCTACCTCACCTCTATGTGTATATACTGAGGAGAATCTACCTCACCTCTATGTGTATATACTGAGGAGAATCTACCTCACCTCTATGTGTATATACTGAGGAGAATCTACCTCACCTCTGTGTGTATATACTGAGGAGCATCTACCTCACCTCTGTGTATATACCGAGGAGAATCTACCTCACCTCTCTGTGTATATACTGAGGAGAATCTACCTCACCTCTGTGTGTATATACTGAGGAGCATCTACCTCACCTCTGTGTATATACCGAGGAGAATCTACCTCACCTCTATGTATATATACTGAGGCAAATCTACCTCACCTCTATGTGTATATACTGAGAAGAATTTACCTCACCTCTAAGTGTATATACTGAGGAGAATCTAACGCTCCTCTATGTGTATGTACTGAGGAGAATCTACCCCACCTTTATGTGTATATACTGAGGAGAATCTACCTCTCCTCTATGTGTATGTACTGAGGAGAATCTACCTCACCGCTATGTGTATATACTGAGGAGAATCTACCCCACCTCTATGTGTATATACTGAGAAGAATCTACCTCACCTCTATGTGTATATACTGAGGAGAATCTACCTCACCTGTATGTGTATATACTGAGGAGAATCTACCTCACCTGTATGTGTATATACTGAGGAGAATCTACCTCACCTCTATGTGTATATACTGAGGAGAATCTACCTCACCTCTATGTGTATATACTGAGGAGAATCTACCTCACCTCTCTGTGTATATACTGAAGAGAATCTACCTCACCTCTGTTTGTATATACTGAGGAGAATCTACCCCACCTCTATGTGTATATACTGAGAAGAATCTACCTCACCTCTATGTGTATATACTGAGGAGAATCTACCTCACCTGTATGTGTATATACTGAAGAGAATCTACCTCACCTCTGTGTGTTTATACTGAGAAGAATCTACCTCACCTCTGTGTGTATATACTGAGGAGAATCTACCTCACCTCTGTGTGTGTATATACTGAGGCGAATCTACCTCACCTCTGTGTGTATATACTGAGGAGAATCTACCTCACCTCTGTGTGTATATACTGAGGAGAATCTACCTCCCCTCTGTGTGTATATACTGAGGAGCATCTACCTCACCTCTGTGTGTGTATATACTGAGGAGAATCTACCTCACCTCTGTGTGTATATACGGAGGAGAATCTACCCCACCTCTATGTGTATATACTGAGAAGAATCTACCTCACCTCTATGTATATATACTGAGGCAAATCTACCTCACCTCTATGTGTATATACTGAGAAGAATTTACCTCACCTCTAAGTGTATATACTGAGGAGAATCTAACGCTCCTCTATGTGTATATACTGAGGAGAATCTACCTCACCACTCTGTGTATATACTGAAGAGAATCTACCTCACCTCTGTTTGTATATACTGAGAAGAATCTACCTCACCTCTGTGTGTATATACTGAGGAGAATCTACCTCACCTCTGTGTGTGTATATACTGAGGAGAATCTACCTCACCTCTGTGTGTATATACTGAGGAGAATCTACCTCACCTCTGTGTGTATATACTGAGGAGAATCTACCTCACCTCTATGTGTATATACTGAGGAGAATCTACCTCACCTCTATGTGTATATACTGAGAATCTAACTGACCTCTATGTGTATATACTGAGGAGAATCTACCTCACCTCTATGTGTATATACTGATGAGAATCTACCTCACCTCTATGTGTATATACTGAGGAGAATCTACCTCACCTCTATGTGTATATACTGAGGAGAATCTACCTCACCTCTGTGTGTATATCATGAGGAGCATCTACCTCACCTCTGTGTATATACTGAGGAGAATCTACCTCACCTCTATGTGTATATACTGAGGAGAATCTACCTCACCTCTATGTATATATACTGAGGCAAATCTACCTCACCTCTATGTGTATATACTGAGAAGAATTTACCTCACCTCTAAGTGTATATACTGAGGAGAATCTAACGCTCCTCTATGTGTATGTACTGAGGAGAATCTACCCCACCTTTATGTGTATATACTGAGGAGAATCTACCTCACCTCTATGTGTATATACTGAGGAGAATCTACCTCTCCTCTATGTGTATGTACTGAGGAGAATCTACCTCACCGCTATGTGTATATACTGAGGAGAATCTACCCCACCTCTATGTGTATATACTGAGAAGAATCTACCTCACCTCTATGTGTATATACTGAGGAGAATCTACCTCACCTGTATGTGTATATACTGAAGAGAATCTACCTCACCTCTGTGTGTTTATACTGAGAAGAATCTACCTCACCTCTGTGTGTATATACTGAGGAGAATCTACCTCACCTCTGTGTGTGTATATACTGAGGCGAATCTATCTCACCTCTGTGTGTATATACTGAGGAGAATCTACCTCACCTCTGTGTGTATATACTGAGGAGAATCTACCTCCCCTCTGTGTGTATATACTGAGGAGCATCTACCTCACCTCTGTGTGTGTATATACTGAGGAGAATCTACCTCACCTCTGTGTGTATATACGGAGGAGAATCTACCCCACCTCTATGTGTATATACTGAGAAGAATCTACCTCACCTCTATGTATATATACTGAGGCAAATCTACCTCACCTCTATGTGTATATACTGAGGAGAATCTACCTCTCCTCTATGTGTATGTACTGAGGAGAATCTACCTCACCGCTATGTGTATATACTGAGGAGAATCTACCCCACCTCTATGTGTATATACTGAGGAGCATCTACCTCACCTCTGTGTATATACTGAGGAGAATCTACCTCACCTCTATGTGTATATACTGAGGAGAATCTACCTCACCTCTATGTATATATACTGAGGCAAATCTACCTCACCTCTATGTGTATATACTGAGAAGAATTTACCTCACCTCTAAGTGTATATACTGAGGAGAATCTAACGCTCCTCTATGTGTATATACTGAGGAGAATCTACCTCACCTCTATGTGTATATACTGAGAATCTAACTGACCTCTATGTGTATATACTGAGGAGAATCTACCTCACCTCTATGTGTATATACTGAGGAGAATCTAACTCACCTCTATGTGTATATACTGAGGAGAATCTACCTCACCTCTATGTGTATATACTGAGGAGAATCTACCTCACCTCTATGTGTATATACTGAGGAGAATCTACCTCACCTCTATGTGTATATACTGAGGAGAATCTACCTCACCTCTGTGTGTATATACTGAGGAGCATCTACCTCACCTCTGTGTGTGTATATACTGAGGAGAATCTACCTCACCTCTGTGTGTATATACGGAGGAGAATCTACCCCACCTCTATGTGTATATACTGAGATGAATCTACCTCACCTCTATGTATATATACTGAGGCAAATCTACCTCACCTCTATGTGTATATACTGAGAAGAATTTACCTCACCTCTAAGTGTATATACTGAGGAGAATCTAACGCTCCTCTATGTGTATATACTGAGGAGAATCTACCTCACCTCTCTGTGTATATACTGAAGAGAATCTACCTCACCTCTGTTTGTATATACTGAGAAGAATCTACCTCACCTCTGTGTGTATATACTGAGGAGAATCTACCTCACCTCTGTGTGTGTATATACTGAGGAGAATCTACCTCACCTCTGTGTGTATATACTGAGGAGAATCTACCTCACCTCTGTGTGTATATACTGAGGAGAATCTACCTCCCCTCTGTGTGTATATACTGAGGAGAATCTACCTCACCTCTGTGTGTATATACCGAGGAGACTCTATCTCACCTCTATGTGTATATACTGAGGAGAATCTACCTCACCTCTATGTGTATATACTGAGAATCTAACTGACCTCTATGTGTATATACTGAGGAGAATCTACCTCACCTCTATGTGTATATACTGAGGAGAATCTACCTCACCTCTATGTGTATATACTGAGGAGAATCTACCTCACCTCTATGTGTATATACTGAGGAGAATCTACCTCACCTCTGTGTGTATATACTGAGGAGCATCTACCTCACCTCTGTGTATATACTGAGGAGAATCTACCTCACCTCTATGTGTATATACTGAGGAGAATCTACCTCACCTCTATGTATATATACTGAGGCAAATCTACCTCACCTCTATGTGTATATACTGAGAAGAATTTACCTCACCTCTAAGTGTATATACTGAGGAGAATCTAACGCTCCTCTATGTGTATATACTGAGGAGAATCTACCTCACCTCTATGTGTATATACTGAGAATCTAACTGACCTCTATGTGTATATACTGAGGAGAATCTACCTCACCTCTATGTGTATATACTGAGGAGAATCTAACTCACCTCTATGTGTATATACTGAGGAGAATCTACCTCACCTCTATGTGTATATACTGAGGAGAATCTACCTCACCTCTATGTGTATATACTGAGGAGAATCTACCTCACCTCTATGTGTATATACTGAGGAGAATCTACCTCACCTCTGTGTGTATATACTGAGGAGCATCTACCTCACCTCTGTGTGTGTATATACTGAGGAGAATCTACCTCACCTCTGTGTGTATATACGGAGGAGAATCTACCCCACCTCTATGTGTATATACTGAGAAGAATCTACCTCACCTCTATGTATATATACTGAGGCAAATCTACCTCACCTCTATGTGTATATACTGAGAAGAATTTACCTCACCTCTAAGTGTATATACAGAGGAGAATCTAACGCTCCTCTATGTGTATATACTGAGGAGAATCTACCTCACCTCTCTGTGTATATACTGAAGAGAATCTACCTCACCTCTGTGTGTATATACTGAGAAGAATCTACCTCACCTCTGTGTGTATATACTGAGGAGAATCTACCTCACCTCTGTGTGTATATACTGAGGAGAATCTACCTCACCTCTGTGTGTATATACTGAGGAGAATCTACCTCCCCTCTGTGTGTATATACTGAGGAGAATCTACCTCACCTCTGTGTGTATATACCGAGGAGACTCTATCTCACCTCTATGTGTATATACTGAGGAGAATCTACCTCACCTCTATGTGTATATACTGAGAATCTAACTGACCTCTATGTGTATATACTGAGGAGAATCTACCTCACCTCTATGTGTATATACTGAGGAGAATCTACCTCACCTCTATGTGTATATACTGAGGAGAATCTACCTCACCTCTATGTGTATATACTGAGGAGAATCTACCTCACCTCTGTGTGTATATACTGAGGAGCATCTACCTCACCTCTGTGTATATACCGAGGAGAATCTACCTCACCTCTATGTGTATATACTGAGGAGAATCTACCTCACCTCTGTGTGTATATACTGAGGAGCATCTACCTCACCTCTGTGTATATACGGAGGAGAATCTACCCCACCTCTATGTGTATATACTGAGATGAATCTACCTCACCTCTATGTATATATACTGAGGCAAATCTACCTCACCTCTATGTGTATATACTGAGAAGAATTTACCTCACCTCTAAGTGTATATACTGAGGAGAATCTAACGCTCCTCTATGTGTATATACTGAGGAGAATCTACCTCACCTCTCTGTGTATATACTGAAGAGAATCTACCTCACCTCTGTTTGTATATACTGAGAAGAATCTACCTCACCTCTGTGTGTATATACTGAGGAGAATCTACCTCACCTCTGTGTGTGTATATACTGAGGAGAATCTACCTCACCTCTGTGTGTATATACTGAGGAGAATCTACCTCACCTCTGTGTGTATATACTGAGGAGAATCTACCTCCCCTCTGTGTGTATATACTGAGGAGAATCTACCTCACCTCTGTGTGTATATACCGAGGAGACTCTATCTCACCTCTATGTGTATATACTGAGGAGAATCTACCTCACCTCTATGTGTATATACTGAGAATCTAACTGACCTCTATGTGTATATACTGAGGAGAATCTACCTCACCTCTATGTGTATATACTGAGGAGAATCTACCTCACCTCTATGTGTATATACTGAGGAGAATCTACCTCACCTCTATGTGTATATACTGAGGAGAATCTACCTCACCTCTGTGTGTATATACTGAGGAGCATCTACCTCACCTCTGTGTATATACTGAGGAGAATCTACCTCACCTCTATGTGTATATACTGAGGAGAATCTACCTCACCTCTATGTATATATACTGAGGCAAATCTACCTCACCTCTATGTGTATATACTGAGAAGAATTTACCTCACCTCTAAGTGTATATACTGAGGAGAATCTAACGCTCCTCTATGTGTATATACTGAGGAGAATCTACCTCACCTCTATGTGTATATACTGAGAATCTAACTGACCTCTATGTGTATATACTGAGGAGAATCTACCTCACCTCTATGTGTATATACTGAGGAGAATCTAACTCACCTCTATGTGTATATACTGAGGAGAATCTACCTCACCTCTATGTGTATATACTGAGGAGAATCTACCTCACCTCTATGTGTATATACTGAGGAGAATCTACCTCACCTCTATGTGTATATACTGAGGAGAATCTACCTCACCTCTGTGTGTATATACTGAGGAGCATCTACCTCACCTCTGTGTGTGTATATACTGAGGAGAATCTACCTCACCTCTGTGTGTATATACGGAGGAGAATCTACCCCACCTCTATGTGTATATACTGAGAAGAATCTACCTCACCTCTATGTATATATACTGAGGCAAATCTACCTCACCTCTATGTGTATATACTGAGAAGAATTTACCTCACCTCTAAGTGTATATACAGAGGAGAATCTAACGCTCCTCTATGTGTATATACTGAGGAGAATCTACCTCACCTCTCTGTGTATATACTGAAGAGAATCTACCTCACCTCTGTGTGTATATACTGAGAAGAATCTACCTCACCTCTGTGTGTATATACTGAGGAGAATCTACCTCACCTCTGTGTGTATATACTGAGGAGAATCTACCTCACCTCTGTGTGTATATACTGAGGAGAATCTACCTCCCCTCTGTGTGTATATACTGAGGAGAATCTACCTCACCTCTGTGTGTATATACCGAGGAGACTCTATCTCACCTCTATGTGTATATACTGAGGAGAATCTACCTCACCTCTATGTGTATATACTGAGAATCTAACTGACCTCTATGTGTATATACTGAGGAGAATCTACCTCACCTCTATGTGTATATACTGAGGAGAATCTACCTCACCTCTATGTGTATATACTGAGGAGAATCTACCTCACCTCTATGTGTATATACTGAGGAGAATCTACCTCACCTCTGTGTGTATATACTGAGGAGCATCTACCTCACCTCTGTGTATATACCGAGGAGAATCTACCTCACCTCTATGTGTATATACTGAGGAGAATCTACCTCACCTCTGTGTGTATATACTGAGGAGCATCTACCTCACCTCTGTGTATATACCGAGGAGAATCTACCTCACCTCTATGTATATATACTGAGGCAAATCTACCTCACCTCTATGTGTATATACTGAGAAGAATTTACCTCACCTCTAAGTGTATATACTGAGGAGAATCTAACGCTCCTCTATGTGTATGTACTGAAGAGAATCTACCCCACCTTTATGTGTATATACTGAGGAGAATCTACCTCTCCTCTATGTGTATGTACTGAGGAGAATCTACCTCACCGCTATGTGTATATACTGAGGAGAATCTACCCCACCTCTATGTGTATATACTGAGAAGAATCTACCTCACCTCTATGTGTATATACTGAGGAGAATCTACCTCACCTGTATGTGTATATACTGAGGAGAATCTACCTCACCTGTATGTGTATATACTGAGGAGAATCTACCTCACCTCTATGTGTATATACTGAGGAGAATCTACCTCACCTCTATGTGTATATACTGAGGAGAATCTACCTCACCTCTCTGTGTATATACTGAAGAGAATCTACCTCACCTCTGTTTGTATATACTGAGGAGAATCTACCCCACCTCTATGTGTATATACTGAGAAGAATCTACCTCACCTCTATGTGTATATACTGAGGAGAATCTACCTCACCTGTATGTGTATATACTGAAGAGAATCTACCTCACCTCTGTGTGTTTATACTGAGAAGAATCTACCTCACCTCTGTGTGTATATACTGAGGAGAATCTACCTCACCTCTGTGTGTGTATATACTGAGGCGAATCTACCTCACCTCTGTGTGTATATACTGAGGAGAATCTACCTCACCTCTGTGTGTATATACTGAGGAGAATCTACCTCCCCTCTGTGTGTATATACTGAGGAGCATCTACCTCACCTCTGTGTGTGTATATACTGAGGAGAATCTACCTCACCTCTGTGTGTATATACGGAGGAGAATCTACCCCACCTCTATGTGTATATACTGAGAAGAATCTACCTCACCTCTATGTATATATACTGAGGCAAATCTACCTCACCTCTATGTGTATATACTGAGAAGAATTTACCTCACCTCTAAGTGTATATACTGAGGAGAATCTAACGCTCCTCTATGTGTATATACTGAGGAGAATCTACCTCACCACTCTGTGTATATACTGAAGAGAATCTACCTCACCTCTGTTTGTATATACTGAGAAGAATCTACCTCACCTCTGTGTGTATATACTGAGGAGAATCTACCTCACCTCTGTGTGTGTATATACTGAGGAGAATCTACCTCACCTCTGTGTGTATATACTGAGGAGAATCTACCTCACCTCTGTGTGTATATACTGAGGAGAATCTACCTCACCTCTATGTGTATATACTGAGGAGAATCTACCTCACCTCTATGTGTATATACTGAGAATCTAACTGACCTCTATGTGTATATACTGAGGAGAATCTACCTCACCTCTATGTGTATATACTGATGAGAATCTACCTCACCTCTATGTGTATATACTGAGGAGAATCTACCTCACCTCTATGTGTATATACTGAGGAGAATCTACCTCACCTCTGTGTGTATATCATGAGGAGCATCTACCTCACCTCTGTGTATATACTGAGGAGAATCTACCTCACCTCTATGTGTATATACTGAGGAGAATCTACCTCACCTCTATGTATATATACTGAGGCAAATCTACCTCACCTCTATGTGTATATACTGAGAAGAATTTACCTCACCTCTAAGTGTATATACTGAGGAGAATCTAACGCTCCTCTATGTGTATGTACTGAGGAGAATCTACCCCACCTTTATGTGTATATACTGAGGAGAATCTACCTCACCTCTATGTGTATATACTGAGGAGAATCTACCTCTCCTCTATGTGTATGTACTGAGGAGAATCTACCTCACCGCTATGTGTATATACTGAGGAGAATCTACCCCACCTCTATGTGTATATACTGAGAAGAATCTACCTCACCTCTATGTGTATATACTGAGGAGAATCTACCTCACCTGTATGTGTATATACTGAAGAGAATCTACCTCACCTCTGTGTGTTTATACTGAGAAGAATCTACCTCACCTCTGTGTGTATATACTGAGGAGAATCTACCTCACCTCTGTGTGTGTATATACTGAGGCGAATCTATCTCACCTCTGTGTGTATATACTGAGGAGAATCTACCTCACCTCTGTGTGTATATACTGAGGAGAATCTACCTCCCCTCTGTGTGTATATACTGAGGAGCATCTACCTCACCTCTGTGTGTGTATATACTGAGGAGAATCTACCTCACCTCTGTGTGTATATACGGAGGAGAATCTACCCCACCTCTATGTGTATATACTGAGAAGAATCTACCTCACCTCTATGTATATATACTGAGGCAAATCTACCTCACCTCTATGTGTATATACTGAGGAGAATCTACCTCTCCTCTATGTGTATGTACTGAGGAGAATCTACCTCACCGCTATGTGTATATACTGAGGAGAATCTACCCCACCTCTATGTGTATATACTGAGGAGCATCTACCTCACCTCTGTGTATATACTGAGGAGAATCTACCTCACCTCTATGTGTATATACTGAGGAGAATCTACCTCACCTCTATGTATATATACTGAGGCAAATCTACCTCACCTCTATGTGTATATACTGAGGAGAATCTACCTCACCTCTCTGTGTATATACTGAAGAGAATCTACCTCACCTCTGTGTGTATATACTGAGAAGAATCTATCTCACCTCTGTGTGTATATACTGAGGAGAATCTACCTCACCTCTGTGTGTGTATATACTGAGGAGAATCTACCTCACCTCTGTGTGTATATACTGAGGAGAATCTACCCCACCTCTGTGTGTATATACTGAGGAGAATCTACCTCACCTCTGTGTGTATATACGGAGGAGAATCTACCCCACCTCTATGTGTATATACTGAGAAGAATCTACCTCACCTCTATGTATATATACTGAGGCAAATCTACCTCACCTCTATGTGTATATACTGAGAAGAATTTACCTCACCTCTAAGTGTATATACAGAGGAGAATCTAACGCTCCTCTATGTGTATATACTGAGGAGAATCTACCTCACCTCTCTGTGTATATACTGAAGAGAATCTACCTCACCTCTGTGTGTATATACTGAGAAGAATCTATCTCACCTCTGTGTGTATATACTGAGGAGAATCTACCTCACCTCTGTGTGTGTATATACTGAGGAGAATCTACCTCACCTCTGTGTGTATATACTGAGGAGAATCTACCTCACCTCTGTGTGTATATACTGAGGAGAATCTACCTCCCCTCTGTGTGTATATACTGAGGAGAATCTACCTCACCTCTGTGTGTATATACCGAGGAGACTCTATCTCACCTCTATGTGTATATACTGAGGAGAATCTACCTCACCTCTATGTGTATATACTGAGAATCTAACTGACCTCTATGTGCATATACTGAGGAGAATCTACCTCACCTCTATGTGTATATACTGAGGAGAATCTACCTCACCTCTATGTGTATATACTGAGGAGAATCTTCCTCACCTCTATGTGTATATACTGAGGAGAATCTACCTCACCTCTGTGTGTATATACTGAGGAGCATCTACCTCACCTCTGTGTATATACCGAGGAGAATCTACCTCACCTCTATGTGTATATACTGAGGAGAATCTACCTCACCTCTATGTATATATACTGAGGCAAATCTACCTCACCTCTATGTGTATATACTGAGAAGAATTTACCTCACCTCTAAGTGTATATACTGAGGAGAATCTAACGCTCCTCTATGTGTATATACTGAGGAGAATCTACCTCACCTCTATGTGTATATACTGAGAATCTAACTGACCTCTATGTGTATATACTGAGGAGAATCTACCTCACCTCTATGTGTATATACTGAGGAGAATCTAACTCACCTCTATGTGTATATACTGAGGAGAATCTACCTCACCTCTATGTGTATATACTGAGGAGAATCTACCTCACCTCTATGTGTATATACTGAGGAGAATCTACCTCACCTCTATGTGTATATACTGAGGAGAATCTACCTCACCTCTGTGTGTATATACTGAGGAGCATCTACCTCACCTCTGTGTGTGTATATACTGAGGAGAATCTACCTCACCTCTGTGTGTATATACGGAGGAGAATCTACCCCACCTCTATGTGTATATACTGAGAAGAATCTACCTCACCTCTATGTATATATACTGAGGCAAATCTACCTCACCTCTATGTGTATATACTGAGAAGAATTTACCTCACCTCTAAGTGTATATACAGAGGAGAATCTAACGCTCCTCTATGTGTATATACTGAGGAGAATCTACCTCACCTCTCTGTGTATATACTGAAGAGAATCTACCTCACCTCTGTGTGTATATACTGAGAAGAATCTACCTCACCTCTGTGTGTATATACTGAGGAGAATCTACCTCACCTCTGTGTGTATATACTGAGGAGAATCTACCTCACCTCTGTGTGTATATACTGAGGAGAATCTACCTCCCCTCTGTGTGTATATACTGAGGAGAATCTACCTCACCTCTGTGTGTATATACCGAGGAGACTCTATCTCACCTCTATGTGTATATACTGAGGAGAATCTACCTCACCTCTATGTGTATATACTGAGAATCTAACTGACCTCTATGTGTATATACTGAGGAGAATCTACCTCACCTCTATGTGTATATACTGAGGAGAATCTACCTCACCTCTATGTGTATATACTGAGGAGAATCTACCTCACCTCTATGTGTATATACTGAGGAGAATCTACCTCACCTCTGTGTGTATATACTGAGGAGCATCTACCTCACCTCTGTGTATATACCGAGGAGAATCTACCTCACCTCTATGTGTATATACTGAGGAGAATCTACCTCACCTCTGTGTGTATATACTGAGGAGCATCTACCTCACCTCTGTGTATATACCGAGGAGAATCTACCTCACCTCTATGTATATATACTGAGGCAAATCTACCTCACCTCTATGTGTATATACTGAGAAGAATTTACCTCACCTCTAAGTGTATATACTGAGGAGAATCTAACGCTCCTCTATGTGTATGTACTGAAGAGAATCTACCCCACCTTTATGTGTATATACTGAGGAGAATCTACCTCTCCTCTATGTGTATGTACTGAGGAGAATCTACCTCACCGCTATGTGTATATACTGAGGAGAATCTACCCCACCTCTATGTGTATATACTGAGAAGAATCTACCTCACCTCTATGTGTATATACTGAGGAGAATCTACCTCACCTGTATGTGTATATACTGAGGAGAATCTACCTCACCTGTATGTGTATATACTGAGGAGAATCTACCTCACCTCTATGTGTATATACTGAGGAGAATCTACCTCACCTCTATGTGTATATACTGAGGAGAATCTACCTCACCTCTCTGTGTATATACTGAAGAGAATCTACCTCACCTCTGTTTGTATATACTGAGGAGAATCTACCCCACCTCTATGTGTATATACTGAGAAGAATCTACCTCACCTCTATGTGTATATACTGAGGAGAATCTACCTCACCTGTATGTGTATATACTGAAGAGAATCTACCTCACCTCTGTGTGTTTATACTGAGAAGAATCTACCTCACCTCTGTGTGTATATACTGAGGAGAATCTACCTCACCTCTGTGTGTGTATATACTGAGGCGAATCTACCTCACCTCTGTGTGTATATACTGAGGAGAATCTACCTCACCTCTGTGTGTATATACTGAGGAGAATCTACCTCCCCTCTGTGTGTATATACTGAGGAGCATCTACCTCACCTCTGTGTGTGTATATACTGAGGAGAATCTACCTCACCTCTGTGTGTATATACGGAGGAGAATCTACCCCACCTCTATGTGTATATACTGAGAAGAATCTACCTCACCTCTATGTATATATACTGAGGCAAATCTACCTCACCTCTATGTGTATATACTGAGAAGAATTTACCTCACCTCTAAGTGTATATACTGAGGAGAATCTAACGCTCCTCTATGTGTATATACTGAGGAGAATCTACCTCACCACTCTGTGTATATACTGAAGAGAATCTACCTCACCTCTGTTTGTATATACTGAGAAGAATCTACCTCACCTCTGTGTGTATATACTGAGGAGAATCTACCTCACCTCTGTGTGTGTATATACTGAGGAGAATCTACCTCACCTCTGTGTGTATATACTGAGGAGAATCTACCTCACCTCTGTGTGTATATACTGAGGAGAATCTACCTCACCTCTATGTGTATATACTGAGGAGAATCTACCTCACCTCTATGTGTATATACTGAGAATCTAACTGACCTCTATGTGTATATACTGAGGAGAATCTACCTCACCTCTATGTGTATATACTGATGAGAATCTACCTCACCTCTATGTGTATATACTGAGGAGAATCTACCTCACCTCTATGTGTATATACTGAGGAGAATCTACCTCACCTCTGTGTGTATATCATGAGGAGCATCTACCTCACCTCTGTGTATATACTGAGGAGAATCTACCTCACCTCTATGTGTATATACTGAGGAGAATCTACCTCACCTCTATGTATATATACTGAGGCAAATCTACCTCACCTCTATGTGTATATACTGAGAAGAATTTACCTCACCTCTAAGTGTATATACTGAGGAGAATCTAACGCTCCTCTATGTGTATGTACTGAGGAGAATCTACCCCACCTTTATGTGTATATACTGAGGAGAATCTACCTCACCTCTATGTGTATATACTGAGGAGAATCTACCTCTCCTCTATGTGTATGTACTGAGGAGAATCTACCTCACCGCTATGTGTATATACTGAGGAGAATCTACCCCACCTCTATGTGTATATACTGAGAAGAATCTACCTCACCTCTATGTGTATATACTGAGGAGAATCTACCTCACCTGTATGTGTATATACTGAAGAGAATCTACCTCACCTCTGTGTGTTTATACTGAGAAGAATCTACCTCACCTCTGTGTGTATATACTGAGGAGAATCTACCTCACCTCTGTGTGTGTATATACTGAGGCGAATCTATCTCACCTCTGTGTGTATATACTGAGGAGAATCTACCTCACCTCTGTGTGTATATACTGAGGAGAATCTACCTCCCCTCTGTGTGTATATACTGAGGAGCATCTACCTCACCTCTGTGTGTGTATATACTGAGGAGAATCTACCTCACCTCTGTGTGTATATACGGAGGAGAATCTACCCCACCTCTATGTGTATATACTGAGAAGAATCTACCTCACCTCTATGTATATATACTGAGGCAAATCTACCTCACCTCTATGTGTATATACTGAGGAGAATCTACCTCTCCTCTATGTGTATGTACTGAGGAGAATCTACCTCACCGCTATGTGTATATACTGAGGAGAATCTACCCCACCTCTATGTGTATATACTGAGGAGCATCTACCTCACCTCTGTGTATATACTGAGGAGAATCTACCTCACCTCTATGTGTATATACTGAGGAGAATCTACCTCACCTCTATGTATATATACTGAGGCAAATCTACCTCACCTCTATGTGTATATACTGAGAAGAATTTACCTCACCTCTAAGTGTATATACTGAGGAGAATCTAACGCTCCTCTATGTGTATATACTGAGGAGAATCTACCTCACCTCTATGTGTATATACTGAGAATCTAACTGACCTCTATGTGTATATACTGAGGAGAATCTACCTCACCTCTATGTGTATATACTGAGGAGAATCTAACTCACCTCTATGTGTATATACTGAGGAGAATCTACCTCACCTCTATGTGTATATACTGAGGAGAATCTACCTCACCTCTATGTGTATATACTGAGGAGAATCTACCTCACCTCTATGTGTATATACTGAGGAGAATCTACCTCACCTCTGTGTGTATATACTGAGGAGCATCTACCTCACCTCTGTGTGTGTATATACTGAGGAGAATCTACCTCACCTCTGTGTGTATATATGGAGGAGAATCTACCCCACCTCTATGTGTATATACTGAGAAGAATCTACCTCACCTCTATGTATATATACTGAGGCAAATCTACCTCACCTCTATGTGTATATACTGAGAAGAATTTACCTCACCTCTAAGTGTATATACAGAGGAGAATCTAACGCTCCTCTATGTGTATATACTGAGGAGAATCTACCTCACCTCTCTGTGTATATACTGAAGAGAATCTACCTCACCTCTGTGTGTATATACTGAGAAGAATCTACCTCACCTCTGTGTGTATATACTGAGGAGAATCTACCTCACCTCTGTGTGTATATACTGAGGAGAATCTACCTCACCTCTGTGTGTATATACTGAGGAGAATCTACCTCCCCTCTGTGTGTATATACTGAGGAGAATCTACCTCACCTCTGTGTGTATATACCGAGGAGACTCTATCTCACCTCTATGTGTATATACTGAGGAGAATCTACCTCACCTCTATGTGTATATACTGAGAATCTAACTGACCTCTATGTGTATATACTGAGGAGAATCTACCTCACCTCTATGTGTATATACTGAGGAGAATCTACCTCACCTCTATGTGTATATACTGAGGAGAATCTACCTCACCTCTATGTGTATATACTGAGGAGAATCTACCTCACCTCTGTGTGTATATACTGAGGAGCATCTACCTCACCTCTGTGTATATACCGAGGAGAATCTACCTCACCTCTATGTGTATATACTGAGGAGAATCTACCTCACCTCTGTGTGTATATACTGAGGAGCATCTACCTCACCTCTGTGTATATACCGAGGAGAATCTACCTCACCTCTATGTATATATACTGAGGCAAATCTACCTCACCTCTATGTGTATATACTGAGAAGAATTTACCTCACCTCTAAGTGTATATACTGAGGAGAATCTAACGCTCCTCTATGTGTATGTACTGAAGAGAATCTACCCCACCTTTATGTGTATATACTGAGGAGAATCTACCTCTCCTCTATGTGTATGTACTGAGGAGAATCTACCTCACCGCTATGTGTATATACTGAGGAGAATCTACCCCACCTCTATGTGTATATACTGAGAAGAATCTACCTCACCTCTATGTGTATATACTGAGGAGAATCTACCTCACCTGTATGTGTATATACTGAGGAGAATCTACCTCACCTGTATGTGTATATACTGAGGAGAATCTACCTCACCTCTATGTGTATATACTGAGGAGAATCTACCTCACCTCTATGTGTATATACTGAGGAGAATCTACCTCACCTCTCTGTGTATATACTGAAGAGAATCTACCTCACCTCTGTTTGTATATACTGAGGAGAATCTACCCCACCTCTATGTGTATATACTGAGAAGAATCTACCTCACCTCTATGTGTATATACTGAGGAGAATCTACCTCACCTGTATGTGTATATACTGAAGAGAATCTACCTCACCTCTGTGTGTTTATACTGAGAAGAATCTACCTCACCTCTGTGTGTATATACTGAGGAGAATCTACCTCACCTCTGTGTGTGTATATACTGAGGCGAATCTACCTCACCTCTGTGTGTATATACTGAGGAGAATCTACCTCACCTCTGTGTGTATATACTGAGGAGAATCTACCTCCCCTCTGTGTGTATATACTGAGGAGCATCTACCTCACCTCTGTGTGTGTATATACTGAGGAGAATCTACCTCACCTCTGTGTGTATATACGGAGGAGAATCTACCCCACCTCTATGTGTATATACTGAGAAGAATCTACCTCACCTCTATGTATATATACTGAGGCAAATCTACCTCACCTCTATGTGTATATACTGAGAAGAATTTACCTCACCTCTAAGTGTATATACTGAGGAGAATCTAACGCTCCTCTATGTGTATATACTGAGGAGAATCTACCTCACCACTCTGTGTATATACTGAAGAGAATCTACCTCACCTCTGTTTGTATATACTGAGAAGAATCTACCTCACCTCTGTGTGTATATACTGAGGAGAATCTACCTCACCTCTGTGTGTGTATATACTGAGGAGAATCTACCTCACCTCTGTGTGTATATACTGAGGAGAATCTACCTCACCTCTGTGTGTATATACTGAGGAGAATCTACCTCACCTCTATGTGTATATACTGAGGAGAATCTACCTCACCTCTATGTGTATATACTGAGAATCTAACTGACCTCTATGTGTATATACTGAGGAGAATCTACCTCACCTCTATGTGTATATACTGATGAGAATCTACCTCACCTCTATGTGTATATACTGAGGAGAATCTACCTCACCTCTATGTGTATATACTGAGGAGAATCTACCTCACCTCTGTGTGTATATCATGAGGAGCATCTACCTCACCTCTGTGTATATACTGAGGAGAATCTACCTCACCTCTATGTGTATATACTGAGGAGAATCTACCTCACCTCTATGTATATATACTGAGGCAAATCTACCTCACCTCTATGTGTATATACTGAGAAGAATTTACCTCACCTCTAAGTGTATATACTGAGGAGAATCTAACGCTCCTCTATGTGTATGTACTGAGGAGAATCTACCCCACCTTTATGTGTATATACTGAGGAGAATCTACCTCACCTCTATGTGTATATACTGAGGAGAATCTACCTCTCCTCTATGTGTATGTACTGAGGAGAATCTACCTCACCGCTATGTGTATATACTGAGGAGAATCTACCCCACCTCTATGTGTATATACTGAGAAGAATCTACCTCACCTCTATGTGTATATACTGAGGAGAATCTACCTCACCTGTATGTGTATATACTGAAGAGAATCTACCTCACCTCTGTGTGTTTATACTGAGAAGAATCTACCTCACCTCTGTGTGTATATACTGAGGAGAATCTACCTCACCTCTGTGTGTGTATATACTGAGGCGAATCTATCTCACCTCTGTGTGTATATACTGAGGAGAATCTACCTCACCTCTGTGTGTATATACTGAGGAGAATCTACCTCCCCTCTGTGTGTATATACTGAGGAGCATCTACCTCACCTCTGTGTGTGTATATACTGAGGAGAATCTACCTCACCTCTGTGTGTATATACGGAGGAGAATCTACCCCACCTCTATGTGTATATACTGAGAAGAATCTACCTCACCTCTATGTATATATACTGAGGCAAATCTACCTCACCTCTATGTGTATATACTGAGGAGAATCTACCTCTCCTCTATGTGTATGTACTGAGGAGAATCTACCTCACCGCTATGTGTATATACTGAGGAGAATCTACCCCACCTCTATGTGTATATACTGAGGAGCATCTACCTCACCTCTGTGTATATACTGAGGAGAATCTACCTCACCTCTATGTGTATATACTGAGGAGAATCTACCTCACCTCTATGTATATATACTGAGGCAAATCTACCTCACCTCTATGTGTATATACTGAGAAGAATTTACCTCACCTCTAAGTGTATATACTGAGGAGAATCTAACGCTCCTCTATGTGTATATACTGAGGAGAATCTACCTCACCTCTATGTGTATATACTGAGAATCTAACTGACCTCTATGTGTATATACTGAGGAGAATCTACCTCACCTCTATGTGTATATACTGAGGAGAATCTAACTCACCTCTATGTGTATATACTGAGGAGAATCTACCTCACCTCTATGTGTATATACTGAGGAGAATCTACCTCACCTCTATGTGTATATACTGAGGAGAATCTACCTCACCTCTATGTGTATATACTGAGGAGAATCTACCTCACCTCTGTGTGTATATACTGAGGAGCATCTACCTCACCTCTGTGTGTGTATATACTGAGGAGAATCTACCTCACCTCTGTGTGTATATACGGAGGAGAATCTACCCCACCTCTATGTGTATATACTGAGATGAATCTACCTCACCTCTATGTATATATACTGAGGCAAATCTACCTCACCTCTATGTGTATATACTGAGAAGAATTTACCTCACCTCTAAGTGTATATACAGAGGAGAATCTAACGCTCCTCTATGTGTATATACTGAGGAGAATCTACCTCACCTCTCTGTGTATATACTGAAGAGAATCTACCTCACCTCTGTGTGTATATACTGAGAAGAATCTATCTCACCTCTGTGTGTATATACTGAGGAGAATCTACCTCACCTCTGTGTGTGTATATACTGAGGAGAATCTACCTCACCTCTGTGTGTATATACTGAGGAGAATCTACCCCACCTCTGTGTGTATATACTGAGGAGAATCTACCTCACCTCTGTGTGTATATACGGAGGAGAATCTACCCCACCTCTATGTGTATATACTGAGAAGAATCTACCTCACCTCTATGTATATATACTGAGGCAAATCTACCTCACCTCTATGTGTATATACTGAGAAGAATTTACCTCACCTCTAAGTGTATATACAGAGGAGAATCTAACGCTCCTCTATGTGTATATACTGAGGAGAATCTACCTCACCTCTCTGTGTATATACTGAAGAGAATCTACCTCACCTCTGTGTGTATATACTGAGAAGAATCTATCTCACCTCTGTGTGTATATACTGAGGAGAATCTACCTCACCTCTGTGTGTGTATATACTGAGGAGAATCTACCTCACCTCTGTGTGTATATACTGAGGAGAATCTACCTCACCTCTGTGTGTATATACTGAGGAGAATCTACCTCCCCTCTGTGTGTATATACTGAGGAGAATCTACCTCACCTCTGTGTGTATATACCGAGGAGACTCTATCTCACCTCTATGTGTATATACTGAGGAGAATCTACCTCACCTCTATGTGTATATACTGAGAATCTAACTGACCTCTATGTGCATATACTGAGGAGAATCTACCTCACCTCTATGTGTATATACTGAGGAGAATCTACCTCACCTCTATGTGTATATACTGAGGAGAATCTTCCTCACCTCTATGTGTATATACTGAGGAGAATCTACCTCACCTCTGTGTGTATATACTGAGGAGCATCTACCTCACCTCTGTGTATATACCGAGGAGAATCTACCTCACCTCTATGTGTATATACTGAGGAGAATCTACCTCACCTCTATGTATATATACTGAGGCAAATCTACCTCACCTCTATGTGTATATACTGAGAAGAATTTACCTCACCTCTAAGTGTATATACTGAGGAGAATCTAACGCTCCTCTATGTGTATGTACTGAGGAGAATCTACCCCACCTTTATGTGTATATACTGAGGAGAATCTACCTCTCCTCTATGTGTATGTACTGAGGAGAATCTACCTCACCGCTATGTGTATATACTGAGGAGAATCTACCCCACCTCTATGTGTATATACTGAGAAGAATCTACCTCACCTCTATGTGTATATACTGAGGAGAATCTACCTCACCTGTATGTGTATATACTGAGGAGAATCTACCTCACCTGTATGTGTATATACTGAGGAGAATCTACCTCACCTCTATGTGTATATACTGAGGAGAATCTACCTCACCTCTATGTGTATATACTGAGGAGAATCTACCTCTCCTCTATGTGTATGTACTGAGGAGAATCTACCTCACCGCTATGTGTATATACTGAGGAGAATCTACCCCACCTCTATGTGTATATACTGAGAAGAATCTACCTCACCTCTATGTGTATATACTGAGGAGAATCTACCTCACCTGTATGTGTATATACTGAAGAGAATCTACCTCACCTCTGTGTGTTTATACTGAGAAGAATCTACCTCACCTCTGTGTGTATATACTGAGGAGAATCTACCTCACCTCTGTGTGTGTATATACTGAGGCGAATCTACCTCACCTCTGTGTGTATATACTGAGGAGAATCTACCTCACCTCTGTGTGTATATACTGAGGAGAATCTACCTCCCCTCTGTGTGTATATACTGAGGAGCATCTACCTCACCTCTGTGTGTGTATATACTGAGGAGAATCTACCTCACCTCTGTGTGTATATACGGAGGAGAATCTACCCCACCTCTATGTGTATATACTGAGAAGAATCTACCTCACCTCTATGTATATATACTGAGGCAAATCTACCTCACCTCTATGTGTATATACTGAGAAGAATTTACCTCACCTCTAAGTGTATATACTGAGGAGAATCTAACGCTCCTCTATGTGTATATACTGAGGAGAATCTACCTCACCACTCTGTGTATATACTGAAGAGAATCTACCTCACCTCTGTTTGTATATACTGAGAAGAATCTACCTCACCTCTGTGTGTATATACTGAGGAGAATCTACCTCACCTCTGTGTGTGTATATACTGAGGAGAATCTACCTCACCTCTGTGTGTATATACTGAGGAGAATCTACCTCACCTCTGTGTGTATATACTGAGGAGAATCTACCTCCCCTCTGTGTGTATATACTGAGGAGAATCTACCTCACCTCTGTGTGTATATACCGAGGAGACTCTATCTCACCTCTATGTGTATATACTGAGGAGAATCTACCTCACCTCTATGTGTATATACTGAGAATCTAACTGACCTCTATGTGTATATACTGAGTATAATCTACCTCACCTCTATGTGTATATACTGAGGAGAATCTACCTCACCTCTATGTGTATATACTGAGAATCTAACTGACCTCTATGTGTATATACTGAGGAGAATCTACCTCACCTCTATGTGTATATACTGAGGAGAATCTAACTTACCTCTATGTGTATATACTGAGGAGAATCTACCTCACCTCTATGTGTATATACTGAGGAGAATCTACCTCACCTCTATGTGTATATACTGAGGAGAATCTACCTCACCTCTATGTGTATATACTGAGGAGAATCTACCTCACCTCTGTGTGTATATACTGAGGAGCATCTACCTCACCTCTGTGTGTGTATATACTGAGGAGAATCTACCTCACCTCTGTGTGTATATACGGAGGAGAATCTACCCCACCTCTATGTGTATATACTGAGATGAATCTACCTCACCTCTATGTATATATACTGAGGCAAATCTACCTCACCTCTATGTGTATATACTGAGAAGAATTTACCTCACCTCTAAGTGTATATACAGAGGAGAATCTAACGCTCCTCTATGTGTATATACTGAGGAGAATCTACCTCACCTCTCTGTGTATATACTGAAGAGAATCTACCTCACCTCTGTGTGTATATACTGAGAAGAATCTATCTCACCTCTGTGTGTATATACTGAGGAGAATCTACCTCACCTCTGTGTGTGTATATACTGAGGAGAATCTACCTCACCTCTGTGTGTATATACTGAGGAGAATCTACCTCACCTCTGTGTGTATATACTGAGGAGAATCTACCTCACCTCTGTGTGTATATACGGAGGAGAATCTACCCCACCTCTATGTGTATATACTGAGAAGAATCTACCTCACCTCTATGTATATATACTGAGGCAAATCTACCTCACCTCTATGTGTATATACTGAGAAGAATTTACCTCACCTCTAAGTGTATATACAGAGGAGAATCTAACGCTCCTCTATGTGTATATACTGAGGAGAATCTACCTCACCTCTCTGTGTATATACTGAAGAGAATCTACCTCACCTCTGTGTGTATATACTGAGAAGAATCTATCTCACCTCTGTGTGTATATACTGAGGAGAATCTACCTCACCTCTGTGTGTGTATATACTGAGGAGAATCTACCTCACCTCTGTGTGTATATACTGAGGAGAATCTACCTCACCTCTGTGTGTATATACTGAGGAGAATCTACCTCCCCTCTGTGTGTATATACTGAGGAGAATCTACCTCACCTCTGTGTGTATATACCGAGGAGACTCTATCTCACCTCTATGTGTATATACTGAGGAGAATCTACCTCACCTCTATGTGTATATACTGAGAATCTAACTGACCTCTATGTGTATATACTGAGGAGAATCTACCTCACCTCTATGTGTATATACTGAGGAGAATCTACCTCACCTGTATGTGTATATACTGAGGAGAATCTACCTCACCTGTATGTGTATATACTGAGGAGAATCTACCTCACCTCTATGTGTATATACTGAGGAGAATCTACCTCACCTCTATGTGTATATACTGAGGAGAATCTACCTCTCCTCTATGTGTATGTACTGAGGAGAATCTACCTCACCGCTATGTGTATATACTGAGGAGAATCTACCCCACCTTTATGTGTATATACTGAGAAGAATCTACCTCACCTCTATGTGTATATACTGAGGAGAATCTACCTCACCTGTATGTGTATATACTGAAGAGAATCTACCTCACCTCTGTGTGTTTATACTGAGAAGAATCTACCTCACCTCTGTGTGTATATACTGAGGAGAATCTACCTCACCTCTGTGTGTGTATATACTGAGGCGAATCTACCTCACCTCTGTGTGTATATACTGAGGAGAATCTACCTCACCTCTGTGTGTATATACTGAGGAGAATCTACCTCCCCTCTGTGTGTATATACTGAGGAGCATCTACCTCACCTCTGTGTGTGTATATACTGAGGAGAATCTACCTCACCTCTGTGTGTATATACGGAGGAGAATCTACCCCACCTCTATGTGTATATACTGAGAAGAATCTACCTCACCTCTATGTATATATACTGAGGCAAATCTACCTCACCTCTATGTGTATATACTGAGAAGAATTTACCTCACCTCTAAGTGTATATACTGAGGAGAATCTAACGCTCCTCTATGTGTATATACTGAGGAGAATCTACCTCACCACTCTGTGTATATACTGAAGAGAATCTACCTCACCTCTGTTTGTATATACTGAGAAGAATCTACCTCACCTCTGTGTGTATATACTGAGGAGAATCTACCTCACCTCTGTGTGTGTATATACTGAGGAGAATCTACCTCACCTCTGTGTGTATATACTGAGGAGAATCTACCTCACCTCTGTGTGTATATACTGAGGAGAATCTACCTCCCCTCTGTGTGTATATACTGAGGAGAATCTACCTCACCTCTGTGTGTATATACCGAGGAGACTCTATCTCACCTCTATGTGTATATACTGAGGAGAATCTACCTCACCTCTATGTGTATATACTGAGAATCTAACTGACCTCTATGTGTATATACTGAGTATAATCTACCTCACCTCTATGTGTATATACTGAGGAGAATCTACCTCACCTCTATGTGTATATACTGAGAATCTAACTGACCTCTATGTGTATATACTGAGGAGAATCTACCTCACCTCTATGTGTATATACTGAGGAGAATCTAACTCACCTCTATGTGTATATACTGAGGAGAATCTACCTCACCTCTATGTGTATATACTGAGGAGAATCTACCTCACCTCTATGTGTATATACTGAGGAGAATCTACCTCACCTCTATGTGTATATACTGAGGAGAATCTACCTCACCTCTGTGTGTATATACTGAGGAGCATCTACCTCACCTCTGTGTGTGTATATACTGAGGAGAATCTACCTCACCTCTGTGTGTATATACGGAGGAGAATCTACCCCACCTCTATGTGTATATACTGAGATGAATCTACCTCACCTCTATGTATATATACTGAGGCAAATCTACCTCACCTCTATGTGTATATACTGAGAAGAATTTACCTCACCTCTAAGTGTATATACAGAGGAGAATCTAACGCTCCTCTATGTGTATATACTGAGGAGAATCTACCTCACCTCTCTGTGTATATACTGAAGAGAATCTACCTCACCTCTGTGTGTATATACTGAGAAGAATCTATCTCACCTCTGTGTGTATATACTGAGGAGAATCTACCTCACCTCTGTGTGTGTATATACTGAGGAGAATCTACCTCACCTCTGTGTGTATATACTGAGGAGAATCTACCTCACCTCTGTGTGTATATACTGAGGAGAATCTACCTCACCTCTGTGTGTATATACGGAGGAGAATCTACCCCACCTCTATGTGTATATACTGAGAAGAATCTACCTCACCTCTATGTATATATACTGAGGCAAATCTACCTCACCTCTATGTGTATATACTGAGAAGAATTTACCTCACCTCTAAGTGTATATACAGAGGAGAATCTAACGCTCCTCTATGTGTATATACTGAGGAGAATCTACCTCACCTCTCTGTGTATATACTGAAGAGAATCTACCTCACCTCTGTGTGTATATACTGAGAAGAATCTATCTCACCTCTGTGTGTATATACTGAGGAGAATCTACCTCACCTGTGTGTGTGTATATACTGAGGAGAATCTACCTCACCTCTGTGTGTATATACTGAGGAGAATCTACCTCACCTCTGTGTGTATATACTGAGGAGAATCTACCTCCCCTCTGTGTGTATATACTGAGGAGAATCTACCTCACCTCTGTGTGTATATACCGAGGAGACTCTATCTCACCTCTATGTGTATATACTGAGGAGAATCTACCTCACCTCTATGTGTATATACTGAGAATCTAACTGACCTCTATGTGTATATACTGAGGAGAATCTACCTCACCTCTATGTGTATATACTGAGGAGAATCTACCTCACCTCTATGTGTATATACTGAGGAGAATCTACCTCACCTCTATGTGTATATACTGAGGAGAATCTACCTCACCTCTGTGTGTATATACTGAGGAGCATCTACCTCACCTCTGTGTGTATATACGGAGGAGAATCTACCCCACCTCTATGTGTATATACTGAGAAGAATCTACCTCACCTCTATGTATATATACTGAGGCAAATCTACCTCACCTCTATGTGTATATACTGAGAAGAATTTACCTCACCTCTAAGTGTATATACAGAGGAGAATCTAACGCTCCTCTATGTGTATATACTGAGGAGAATCTACCTCACCTCTCTGTGTATATACTGAAGAGAATCTACCTCACCTCTGTGTGTATATACTGAGAAGAATCTATCTCACCTCTGTGTGTATATACTGAGGAGAATCTACCTCACCTGTGTGTGTGTATATACTGAGGAGAATCTACCTCACCTCTGTGTGTATATACTGAGGAGAATCTACCTCACCTCTGTGTGTATATACTGAGGAGAATCTACCTCCCCTCTGTGTGTATATACTGAGGAGAATCTACCTCACCTCTGTGTGTATATACCGAGGAGACTCTATCTCACCTCTATGTGTATATACTGAGGAGAATCTACCTCACCTCTATGTGTATATACTGAGAATCTAACTGACCTCTATGTGTATATACTGAGGAGAATCTACCTCACCTCTATGTGTATATACTGAGGAGAATCTACCTCACCTCTATGTGTATATACTGAGGAGAATCTACCTCACCTCTATGTGTATATACTGAGGAGAATCTACCTCACCTCTGTGTGTATATACTGAGGAGCATCTACCTCACCTCTGTGTATATACCGAGGAGAATCTACCTCACCTCTATGTGTATATACTGAGGAGAATCTACCTCACCTCTATGTATATATACTGAGGCAAATCTACCTCACCTCTATGTGTATATACTGAGAAGAATTTACCTCACCTCTAAGTGTATATACTGAGGAGAATCTAACGCTCCTCTATGTGTATGTACTGAGGAGAATCTACCCCACCTTTATGTGTATATACTGAGGAGAATCTACCTCTCCTCTATGTGTATGTACTGAGGAGAATCTACCTCACCGCTATGTGTATATACTGAGGAGAATCTACCCCACCTCTATGTGTATATACTGAGAAGAATCTACCTCACCTCTATGTGTATATACTGAGGAGAATCTACCTCACCTGTATGTGTATATACTGAGGAGAATCTACCTCACCTGTATGTGTATATACTGAGGAGAATCTACCTCACCTCTATGTGTATATACTGAGGAGAATCTACCTCACCTCTATGTGTATATACTGAGGAGAATCTACCTCTCCTCTATGTGTATGTACTGAGGAGAATCTACCTCACCGCTATGTGTATATACTGAGGAGAATCTACCCCACCTCTATGTGTATATACTGAGAAGAATCTACCTCACCTCTATGTGTATATACTGAGGAGAATCTACCTCACCTGTATGTGTATATACTGAAGAGAATCTACCTCACCTCTGTGTGTTTATACTGAGAAGAATCTACCTCACCTCTGTGTGTATATACTGAGGAGAATCTACCTCACCTCTGTGTGTGTATATACTGAGGCGAATCTACCTCACCTCTGTGTGTATATACTGAGGAGAATCTACCTCACCTCTGTGTGTATATACTGAGGAGAATCTACCTCCCCTCTGTGTGTATATACTGAGGAGCATCTACCTCACCTCTGTGTGTGTATATACTGAGGAGAATCTACCTCACCTCTGTGTGTATATACGGAGGAGAATCTACCCCACCTCTATGTGTATATACTGAGAAGAATCTACCTCACCTCTATGTATATATACTGAGGCAAATCTACCTCACCTCTATGTGTATATACTGAGAAGAATTTACCTCACCTCTAAGTGTATATACTGAGGAGAATCTAACGCTCCTCTATGTGTATATACTGAGGAGAATCTACCTCACCACTCTGTGTATATACTGAAGAGAATCTACCTCACCTCTGTTTGTATATACTGAGAAGAATCTACCTCACCTCTGTGTGTATATACTGAGGAGAATCTACCTCACCTCTGTGTGTGTATATACTGAGGAGAATCTACCTCACCTCTGTGTGTATATACTGAGGAGAATCTACCTCACCTCTGTGTGTATATACTGAGGAGAATCTACCTCCCCTCTGTGTGTATATACTGAGGAGAATCTACCTCACCTCTGTGTGTATATACCGAGGAGACTCTATCTCACCACTATGTGTATATACTGAGGAGAATCTACCTCACCTCTATGTGTATATACTGAGAATCTAACTGACCTCTATGTGTATATACTGAGGAGAATCTACCTCACCTCTATGTGTATATACTGATGAGAATCTACCTCACCTCTATGTGTATATACTGAGGAGAATCTACCTCACCTCTATGTGTATATACTGAGGAGAATCTACCTCACCTCTGTGTGTATATCATGAGGAGCATCTACCTCACCTCTGTGTATATACTGAGGAGAATCTACCTCACCTCTATGTGTATATACTGAGGAGAATCTACCTCACCTCTATGTATATATACTGAGGCAAATCTACCTCACCTCTATGTGTATATACTGAGAAGAATTTACCTCACCTCTAAGTGTATATACTGAGGAGAATCTAACGCTCCTCTATGTGTATGTACTGAGGAGAATCTACCCCACCTTTATGTGTATATACTGAGGAGAATCTACCTCACCTCTATGTGTATATACTGAGGAGAATCTACCTCTCCTCTATGTGTATGTGCTGAGGAGAATCTACCTCACCGCTATGTGTATATACTGAGGAGAATCTACCCCACCTCTATGTGTATATACTGAGAAGAATCTACCTCACCTCTATGTGTATATACTGAGGAGAATCTACCTCACCTGTATGTGTATATACTGAAGAGAATCTACCTCACCTCTGTGTGTTTATACTGAGAAGAATCTACCTCACCTCTGTGTGTATATACTGAGGAGAATCTACCTCACCTCTGTGTGTGTATATACTGAGGAGAATCTACCTCACCTCTGTGTGTATATACTGAGGAGAATCTACCTCACCTCTGTGTGTATATACTGAGGAGAATCTACCTCCCCTCTGTGTGTATATACTGAGGAGAATCTACCTCACCTCTGTGTGTATATACCGAGGAGACTCTATCTCACCTCTATGTGTATATACTGAGGAGAATCTACCTCACCTCTATGTGTATATACTGAGAATCTAACTGACCTCTATGTGTATATACTGAGTATAATCTACCTCACCTCTATGTGTATATACTGAGGAGAATCTACCTCACCTCTATGTGTATATACTGAGAATCTAACTGACCTCTATGTGTATATACTGAGGAGAATCTACCTCACCTCTATGTGTATATACTGAGGAGCATCTAACTTACCTCTATGTGTATATACTGAGGAGAATCTACCTCACCTCTATGTGTATATACTGAGGAGAATCTACCTCACCTCTATGTGTATATACTGAGGAGAATCTACCTCACCTCTATGTGTATATACTGAGGAGAATCTACCTCACCTCTGTGTGTATATACTGAGGAGCATCTACCTCACCTCTGTGTGTGTATATACTGAGGAGAATCTACCTCACCTCTGTGTGTATATACGGAGGAGAATCTACCCCACCTCTATGTGTATATACTGAGATGAATCTACCTCACCTCTATGTATATATACTGAGGCAAGTCTACCTCACCTCTATGTGTATATACTGAGAAGAATTTACCTCACCTCTAAGTGTATATACAGAGGAGAATCTAACGCTCCTCTATGTGTATATACTGAGGAGAATCTACCTCACCTCTCTGTGTATATACTGAAGAGAATCTACCTCACCTCTGTGTGTATATACTGAGAAGAATCTACCTCACCTCTATGTATATATACTGAGGCAAATCTACCTCACCTCTATGTGTATATACTGAGAAGAATTTACCTCACCTCTAAGTGTATATACTGAGGAGAATCTAACGCTCCTCTATGTGTATATACTGAGGAGAATCTACCTCACCACTCTGTGTATATACTGAAGAGAATCTACCTCACCTCTGTTTGTATATACTGAGAAGAATCTACCTCACCTCTGTGTGTATATACTGAGGAGAATCTACCTCACCTCTGTGTGTGTATATACTGAGGAGAATCTACCTCACCTCTGTGTGTATATACTGAGGAGAATCTACCTCACCTCTGTGTGTATATACTGAGGAGAATCTACCTCCCCTCTGTGTGTATATACTGAGGAGAATCTACCTCACCTCTGTGTGTATATACCGAGGAGACTCTATCTCACCTCTGTGTGTATATACCGAGGAGACTCTATCTCACCTCTATGTGTATATACTGAGGAGAATCTACCTCCCCTCTGTGTGTATATACTGAGGAGAATCTACCTCCCCTCTGTGTGTATATACTGAGGAGAATCTACCTCACCTCTGTGTGTATATACCGAGGAGACTCTATCTCACCTCTATGTGTATATACTGAGGAGAATCTACCTCACCTCTATGTGTATATACTGAGAATCTAACTGACCTCTATGTGTATATACTGAGTATAATCTACCTCACCTCTATGTGTATATACTGAGGAGAATCTACCTCACCTCTATGTGTATATACTGAGAATCTAACTGACCTCTATGTGTATATACTGAGGAGAATCTACCTCACCTCTATGTGTATATACTGAGGAGAATCTAACTCACCTCTATGTGTATATACTGAGGAGAATCTACCTCACCTCTATGTGTATATACTGAGGAGAATCTACCTCACCTCTATGTGTATATACTGAGGAGAATCTACCTCACCTCTATGTGTATATACTGAGGAGAATCTACCTCACCTCTGTGTGTATATACTGAGGAGCATCTACCTCACCTCTGTGTGTGTATATACTGAGGAGAATCTACCTCACCTCTGTGTGTATATACGGAGGAGAATCTTCCCCACCTTTATGTGTATATACTGAGATGAATCTACCTCACCTCTATGTATATATACTGAGGCTAATCTACCTCACCTCTATGTGTATATACTGAGAAGAATTTACCTCACCTCTAAGTGTATATACAGAGGAGAATCTAACGCTCCTCTATGTGTATATACTGAGGAAAATCTACCTCACCTCTCTGTGTATATACTGAAGAGAATCTACCTCACCTCTGTGTGTATATACTGAGAAGAATCTATCTCACCTCTGTGTGTATATACTGAGGAGAATCTACCTCACCTCTGTGTGTGTATATACTGAGGAGAATCTACCTCACCTCTGTGTGTATATACTGAGGAGAATCTACCTCACCTCTGTGTGTATATACTGAGGAGAATCTACCTCACCTCTGTGTGTATATACGGAGGAGAATCTACCCCACCTCTATGTGTATATACTGAGAAGAATCTACCTCACCTCTATGTATATATACTGAGGCAAATCTACCTCACCTCTATGTGTATATACTGAGAAGAATTTACCTCACCTCTAAGTGTATATACAGAGGAGAATCTAACGCTCCTCTATGTGTATATACTGAGGAGAATCTACCTCACCTCTCTGTGTATATACTGAAGAGAATCTACCTCACCTCTGTGTGTATATACTGAGAAGAATCTATCTCACCTCTGTGTGTATATACTGAGGAGAATCTACCTCACCTCTGTGTGTGTATATACTGAGGAGAATCTACCTCACCTCTGTGTGTATATACTGAGGAGAATCTACCTCACCTCTGTGTGTATATACTGAGGAGAATCTACCTCCCCTCTGTGTGTATATACTGAGGAGAATCTACCTCACCTCTGTGTGTATATACCGAGGAGACTCTATCTCACCTCTATGTGTATATACTGAGGAGAATCTACCTCACCTCTATGTGTATATACTGAGAATCTAACTGACCTCTATGTGTATATACTGAGGAGAATCTACCTCACCTCTATGTGTATATACTGAGGAGAATCTACCTCACCTCTATGTGTATATACTGAGGAGAATCTACCTCACCTCTATGTGTATATACTGAGGAGAATCTACCTCACCTCTGTGTGTATATACTGAGGAGCATCTACCTCACCTCTGTGTATATACCGAGGAGAATCTACCTCACCTCTATGTGTATATACTGAGGAGAATCTACCTCTCCTCTATGTGTATGTACTGAGGCAAATCTACCTCACCTCTATGTGTATATACTGAGAAGAATTTACCTCACCTCTAAGTGTATATACTGAGGAGAATCTAACGCTCCTCTATGTGTATGTACTGAGGAGAATCTACCCCACCTTTATGTGTATATACTGAGGAGAATCTACCTCTCCTCTATGTGTATGTACTGAGGAGAATCTACCTCACCGCTATGTGTATATACTGAGGAGAATCTACCCCACCTCTATGTGTATATACTGAGAAGAATCTACCTCACCTCTATGTGTATATACTGAGGAGAATCTACCTCACCTGTATGTGTATATACTGAGGAGAATCTACCTCACCTGTATGTGTATATACTGAGGAGAATCTACCTCACCTCTATGTGTATATACTGAGGAGAATCTACCTCACCTCTATGTGTATATACTGAGGAGAATCTACCTCTCCTCTATGTGTATGTACTGAGGAGAATCTACCTCACCGCTATGTGTATATACTGAGGAGAATCTACCCCACCTCTATGTGTATATACTGAGAAGAATCTACCTCACCTCTATGTGTATATACTGAGGAGAATCTACCTCACCTGTATGTGTATATACTGAAGAGAATCTACCTCACCTCTGTGTGTTTATACTGAGAAGAATCTACCTCACCTCTGTGTGTATATACTGAGGAGAATCTACCTCACCTCTGTGTGTGTATATACTGAGGCGAATCTACCTCACCTCTGTGTGTATATACTGAGGAGAATCTACCTCACCTCTGTGTGTATATACTGAGGAGAATCTACCTCCCCTCTGTGTGTATATACTGAGGAGCATCTACCTCACCTCTGTGTGTGTATATACTGAGGAGAATCTACCTCACCTCTGTGTGTATATACGGAGGAGAATCTACCCCACCTCTATGTGTATATACTGAGAAGAATCTACCTCACCTCTATGTATATATACTGAGGCAAATCTACCTCACCTCTATGTGTATATACTGAGAAGAATTTACCTCACCTCTAAGTGTATATACTGAGGAGAATCTAACGCTCCTCTATGTGTATATACTGAGGAGAATCTACCTCACCACTCTGTGTATATACTGAAGAGAATCTACCTCACCTCTGTTTGTATATACTGAGAAGAATCTACCTCACCTCTGTGTGTATATACTGAGGAGAATCTACCTCACCTCTGTGTGTGTATATACTGAGGAGAATCTACCTCACCTCTGTGTGTATATACTGAGGAGAATCTACCTCACCTCTGTGTGTATATACTGAGGAGAATCTACCTCCCCTCTGTGTGTATATACTGAGGAGAATCTACCTCACCTCTGTGTGTATATACCGAGGAGACTCTATCTCACCACTATGTGTATATACTGAGGAGAATCTACCTCACCTCTATGTGTATATACTGAGAATCTAACTGACCTCTATGTGTATATACTGAGGAGAATCTACCTCACCTCTATGTGTATATACTGATGAGAATCTACCTTACCTCTATGTGTATATACTGAGGAGAATCTACCTCACCTCTATGTGTATATACTGAGGAGAATCTACCTCACCTCTGTGTGTATATCATGAGGAGCATCTACCTCACCTCTGTGTATATACTGAGGAGAATCTACCTCACCTCTATGTGTATATACTGAGGAGAATCTACCTCACCTCTATGTATATATACTGAGGCAAATCTACCTCACCTCTATGTGTATATACTGAGAAGAATTTACCTCACCTCTAAGTGTATATACTGAGGAGAATCTAACGCTCCTCTATGTGTATGTACTGAGGAGAATCTACCCCACCTTTATGTGTATATACTGAGGAGAATCTACCTCACCTCTATGTGTATATACTGAGGAGAATCTACCTCTCCTCTATGTGTATGTACTGAGGAGAATCTACCTCACCGCTATGTGTATATACTGAGGAGAATCTACCCCACCTCTATGTGTATATACTGAGAAGAATCTACCTCACCTCTATGTGTATATACTGAGGAGAATCTACCTCACCTGTATGTGTATATACTGAAGAGAATCTACCTCACCTCTGTGTGTTTATACTGAGAAGAATCTACCTCACCTCTGTGTGTATATACTGAGGAGAATCTACCTCACCTCTGTGTGTGTATATACTGAGGAGAATCTACCTCACCTCTGTGTGTATATACTGAGGAGAATCTACCTCACCTCTGTGTGTATATACTGAGGAGAATCTACCTCCCCTCTGTGTGTATATACTGAGGAGAATCTACCTCACCTCTGTGTGTATATACCGAGGAGACTCTATCTCACCTCTATGTGTATATACTGAGGAGAATCTACCTCACCTCTATGTGTATATACTGAGAATCTAACTGACCTCTATGTGTATATACTGAGTATAATCTACCTCACCTCTATGTGTATATACTGAGGAGAATCTACCTCACCTCTATGTGTATATACTGAGAATCTAACTGACCTCTATGTGTATATACTGAGGAGAATCTACCTCACCTCTATGTGTATATACTGAGGAGCATCTAACTTACCTCTATGTGTATATACTGAGGAGAATCTACCTCACCTCTATGTGTATATACTGAGGAGAATCTACCTCACCTCTATGTGTATATACTGAGGAGAATCTACCTCACCTCTATGTGTATATACTGAGGAGAATCTACCTCACCTCTGTGTGTATATACTGAGGAGCATCTACCTCACCTCTGTGTGTGTATATACTGAGGAGAATCTACCTCACCTCTGTGTGTATATACGGAGGAGAATCTACCCCACCTCTATGTGTATATACTGAGATGAATCTACCTCACCTCTATGTATATATACTGAGGCAAATCTACCTCACCTCTATGTGTATATACTGAGAAGAATTTACCTCACCTCTAAGTGTATATACAGAGGAGAATCTAACGCTCCTCTATGTGTATATACTGAGGAGAATCTACCTCACCTCTCTGTGTATATACTGAAGAGAATCTACCTCACCCCTAGTGTATATACTGAGAAGAATCTACCTCACCTCTATGTATATATACTGAGGCAAATCTACCTCACCTCTATGTGTATATACTGAGAAGAATTTACCTCACCTCTAAGTGTATATACTGAGGAGAATCTAACGCTCCTCTATGTGTATATACTGAGGAGAATCTACCTCACCACTCTGTGTATATACTGAAGAGAATCTACCTCACCTCTGTTTGTATATACTGAGAAGAATCTACCTCACCTCTGTGTGTATATACTGAGGAGAATCTACCTCACCTCTGTGTGTGTATATACTGAGGAGAATCTACCTCACCTCTGTGTGTATATACTGAGGAGAATCTACCTCACCTCTGTGTGTATATACTGAGGAGAATCTACCTCCCCTCTGTGTGTATATACTGAGGAGAATCTACCTCACCTCTGTGTGTATATACCGAGGAGACTCTATCTCACCTCTGTGTGTATATACCGAGGAGACTCTATCTCACCTCTATGTGTATATACTGAGGAGAATCTACCTCCCCTCTGTGTGTATATACTGAGGAGAATCTACCTCCCCTCTGTGTGTATATACTGAGGAGAATCTACCTCACCTCTGTGTGTATATACCGAGGAGACTCTATCTCACCTCTATGTGTATATACTGAGGAGAATCTACCTCACCTCTATGTGTATATACTGAGAATCTAACTGACCTCTATGTGTATATACTGAGTATAATCTACCTCACCTCGATGTGTATATACTGAGGAGAATCTACCTCACCTCTATGTGTATATACTGAGAATCTAACTGACCTCTATGTGTATATACTGAGGAGAATCTACCTCACCTCTATGTGTATATACTGAGGAGAATCTAACTCACCTCTATGTGTATATACTGAGGAGAATCTACCTCACCTCTATGTGTATATACTGAGGAGAATCTACCTCACCTCTATGTGTATATACTGAGGAGAATCTACCTCACCTCTATGTGTATATACTGAGGAGAATCTACCTCACCTCTGTGTGTATATACTGAGGAGCATCTACCTCACCTCTGTGTGTGTATATACTGAGGAGAATCTACCTCACCTCTGTGTGTATATACGGAGGAGAATCTACCCCACCTTTATGTGTATATACTGAGATGAATCTACCTCACCTCTATGTATATATACTGAGGCAAATCTACCTCACCTCTATGTGTATATACTGAGAAGAATTTACCTCACCTCTAAGTGTATATACAGAGGAGAATCTAACGCTCCTCTATGTGTATATACTGAGGAGAATCTACCTCACCTCTCTGTGTATATACTGAAGAGAATCTACCTCACCTCTGTGTGTATATACTGAGAAGAATCTATCTCACCTCTGTGTGTATATACTGAGGAGAATCTACCTCACCTCTGTGTGTGTATATACTGAGGAGAATCTACCTCACCTCTGTGTGTATATACTGAGGAGAATGTACCTCACCTCTGTGTGTATATACTGAGGAGAATCTACCTCACCTCTGTGTGTATATACGGAGGAGAATCTACCCCACCTCTATGTGTATATACTGAGAAGAATCTACCTCACCTCTATGTATATATACTGAGGCAAATCTACCTCACCTCTATGTGTATATACTGAGAAGAATTTACCTCACCTCTAAGTGTATATACAGAGGAGAATCTAACGCTCCTCTATGTGTATATACTGAGGAGAATCTACCTCACCTCTCTGTGTATATACTGAAGAGAATCTACCTCACCTCTGTGTGTATATACTGAGAAGAATCTATCTCACCTCTGTGTGTATATACTGAGGAGAATCTACCTCACCTCTGTGTGTGTATATACTGAGGAGAATCTACCTCACCTCTGTGTGTATATACTGAGGAGAATCTACCTCACCTCTGTGTGTATATACTGAGGAGAATCTACCTCCCCTCTGTGTGTATATACTGAGGAGAATCTACCTCACCTCTGTGTGTATATACCGAGGAGACTCTATCTCACCTCTATGTGTATATACTGAGGAGAATCTACCTCACCTCTATGTGTATATACTGAGAATCTAACTGACCTCTATGTGTATATACTGAGGAGAATCTACCTCACCTCTATGTGTATATACTGAGGAGAATCTACCTCACCTCTATGTGTATATACTGAGGAGAATCTACCTCACCTCTATGTGTATATACTGAGGAGAATCTACCTCACCTCTGTGTGTATATACTGAGGAGCATCTACCTCACCTCTGTGTATATACCGAGGAGAATCTACCTCACCTCTATGTGTATATACTGAGGAGAATCTACCTCACCTCTATGTATATATACTGAGGCAAATCTACCTCACCTCTATGTGTATAAATTGAGAAGAATTTACCTCACCTCTAAGTGTATATACTGAGGAGAATCTAACGCTCCTCTATGTGTATGTACTGAGGAGAATCTACCCCACCTTTATGTGTATATTCTGAGGAGAATCTACCTCTCCTCTATGTGTATGTACTGAGGAGAATCTACCTCACCGCTATGTGTATATACTGAGGAGAATCTACCCCACCTCTATGTGTATATACTGAGAAGAATCTACCTCACCTCTATGTGTATATACTGAGGAGAATCTACCTCACCTGTATGTGTATATACTGAGGAGAATCTACCTCACCTGTATGTGTATATACTGAGGAGAATCTACCTCACCTCTATGTGTATATACTGAGGAGAATCTACCTCACCTCTATGTGTATATACTGAGGAGAATCTACCTCTCCTCTATGTGTATGTACTGAGGAGAATCTACCTCACCGCTATGTGTATATACTGAGGAGAATCTACCCCACCTCTATGTGTATATACTGAGAAGAATCTACCTCACCTCTATGTGTATATACTGAGGAGAATCTACCTCACCTGTATGTGTATATACTGAAGAGAATCTACCTCACCTCTGTGTGTTTATACTGAGAAGAATCTACCTCACCTCTGTGTGTATATACTGAGGAGAATCTACCTCACCTCTGTGTGTGTATATACTGAGGCGAATCTACCTCACCTCTGTGTGTATATACTGAGGAGAATCTACCTCACCTCTGTGTGTATATACTGAGGAGAATCTACCTCCCCTCTGTGTGTATATACTGAGGAGCATCTACCTCACCTCTGTGTGTGTATATACTGAGGAGAATCTACCTCACCTTTGTGTGTATATACGGAGGAGAATCTACCCCACCTCTATGTGTATATACTGAGAAGAATCTACCTCACCTCTATGTATATATACTGAGGCAAATCTACCTCACCTCTATGTGTATATACTGAGAAGAATTTACCTCACCTCTAAGTGTATATACTGAGGAGAATCTAACGCTCCTCTATGTGTATATACTGAGGAGAATCTACCTCACCACTCTGTGTATATACTGAAGAGAATCTACCTCACCTCTGTTTGTATATACTGAGAAGAATCTACCTCACCTCTGTGTGTATATACTGAGGAGAATCTACCTCACCTCTGTGTGTGTATATACTGAGGAGAATCTACCTCACCTCTGTGTGTATATACTGAGGAGAATCTACCTCACCTCTGTGTGTATATACTGAGGAGAATCTACCTCCCCTCTGTGTGTATATACTGAGGAGAATCTACCTCACCTCTGTGTGTATATACCGAGGAGACTCTATCTCACCACTATGTGTATATACTGAGGAGAATCTACCTCACCTCTATGTGTATATACTGAGAATCTAACTGACCTCTATGTGTATATACTGAGGAGAATCTACCTCACCTCTATGTGTATATACTGATGAGAATCTACCTCACCTCTATGTGTATATACTGAGGAGAATCTACCTCACCTCTATGTGTATATACTGAGGAGAATCTACCTCACCTCTGTGTGTATATCATGAGGAGCATCTACCTCACCTCTGTGTATATACTGAGGAGAATCTACCTCACCTCTATGTGTATATACTGAGGAGAATCTACCTCACCTCTATGTATATATACTGAGGCAAATCTACCTCACCTCTATGTGTATATACTGAGAAGAATTTACCTCACCTCTAAGTGTATATACTGAGGAGAATCTAACGCTCCTCTATGTGTATGTACTGAGGAGAATCTACCCCACCTTTATGTGTATATACTGAGGAGAATCTACCTCACCTCTATGTGTATATACTGAGGAGAATCTACCTCTCCTCTATGTGTATGTACTGAGGAGAATCTACCTCACCGCTATGTGTATATACTGAGGAGAATCTACCCCACCTCTATGTGTATATACTGAGAAGAATCTACCTCACCTCTATGTGTATATACTGAGGAGAATCTACCTCACCTGTATGTGTATATACTGAAGAGAATCTACCTCACCTCTGTGTGTTTATACTGAGAAGAATCTACCTCACCTCTGTGTGTATATACTGAGGAGAATCTACCTCACCTCTGTGTGTGTATATACTGAGGAGAATCTACCTCACCTCTGTGTGTATATACTGAGGAGAATCTACCTCACCTCTGTGTGTATATACTGAGGAGAATCTACCTCCCCTCTGTGTGTATATACTGAGGAGAATCTACCTCACCTCTGTGTGTATATACCGAGGAGACTCTATCTCACCTCTATGTGTATATACTGAGGAGAATCTACCTCACCTCTATGTGTATATACTGAGAATCTAACTGACCTCTATGTGTATATACTGAGTATAATCTACCTCACCTCTATGTGTATATACTGAGGAGAATCTACCTCACCTCTATGTGTATATACTGAGAATCTAACTGACCTCTATGTGTATATACTGAGGAGAATCTACCTCACCTCTATGTGTATATACTGAGGAGAATCTAACTTACCTCTATGTGTATATACTGAGGAGAATCTACCTCACCTCTATGTGTATATACTGAGGAGAATCTACCTCACCTCTATGTGTATATACTGAGGAGAATCTACCTCACCTCTATGTGTATATACTGAGGAGAATCTACCTCACCTCTGTGTGTATATACTGAGGAGCATCTACCTCACCTCTGTGTGTGTATATACTGAGGAGAATCTACCTCACCTCTGTGTGTATATACGGAGGAGAATCTACCCCACCTCTATGTGTATATACTGAGATGAATCTACCTCACCTCTATGTATATATACTGAGGCAAATCTACCTCACCTCTATGTGTATATACTGAGAAGAATTTACCTCACCTCTAAGTGTATATACAGAGGAGAATCTAACGCTCCTCTATGTGTATATACTGAGGAGAATCTACCTCACCTCTCTGTGTATATACTGAAGAGAATCTACCTCACCTCTGTGTGTATATACTGAGAAGAATCTATCTCACCTCTGTGTGTATATACTGAGGAGAATCTACCTCACCTCTGTGTGTGTATATACTGAGGAGAATCTACCTCACCTCTGTGTGTATATACTGAGGAGAATCTACCTCACCTCTGTGTGTATATACTGAGGAGAATCTACCTCACCTCTGTGTGTATATACGGAGGAGAATCTACCCCACCTCTATGTGTATATACTGAGAAGAATCTACCTCACCTCTATGTATATATACTGAGGCAAATCTACCTCACCTCTATGTGTATATACTGAGAAGAATTTACCTCACCTCTAAGTGTATATACAGAGGAGAATCTAACGCTCCTCTATGTGTATATACTGAGGAGAATCTACCTCACCTCTCTGTGTATATACTGAAGAGAATCTACCTCACCTCTGTGTGTATATACTGAGAAGAATCTATCTCACCTCTGTGTGTATATACTGAGGAGAATCTACCTCACCTCTGTGTGTGTATATACTGAGGAGAATCTACCTCACCTCTGTGTGTATATACTGAGGAGAATCTACCTCACCTCTGTGTGTATATACTGAGGAGAATCTACCTCCCCTCTGTGTGTATATACTGAGGAGAATCTACCTCACCTCTGTGTGTATATACCGAGGAGAATCTACCTCACCTCTGTGTGTATATACTGAGGAGAATCTACCTCCCCTCTGTGTGTATATACTGAGGAGAATCTACCTCACCTCTGTGTGTATATACCGAGGAGACTCTATCTCACCACTATGTGTATATACTGAGGAGAATCTACCTCACCTCTATGTGTATATACTGAGAATCTAACTGACCTCTATGTGTATATACTGAGGAGAATCTACCTCACCTCTATGTGTATATACTGATGAGAATCTACCTCACCTCTATGTGTATATACTGAGGAGAATCTACCTCACCTCTATGTGTATATACTGAGAAGAATCTACCTCACCTCTGTGTGTATATCATGAGGAGCATCTACCTCACCTCTGTGTATATACTGAGGAGAATCTACCTCACCTCTATGTGTATATACTGAGGAGAATCTACCTCACCTCTATGTATATATACTGAGGCAAATCTACCTCACCTCTATGTGTATATACTGAGAAGAATTTACCTCACCTCTAAGTGTATATACTGAGGAGAATCTAACGCTCCTCTATGTGTATGTACTGAGGAGAATCTACCCCACCTTTATGTGTATATACTGAGGAGAATCTACCTCACCTCTATGTGTATATACTGAGGAGAATCTACCTCTCCTCTATGTGTATGTACTGAGGAGAATCTACCTCACCGCTATGTGTATATACTGAGGAGAATCTACCCCACCTCTATGTGTATATACTGAGAAGAATCTACCTCACCTCTATGTGTATATACTGAGGAGAATCTACCTCACCTGTATGTGTATATACTGAAGAGAATCTACCTCACCTCTGTGTGTTTATACTGAGAAGAATCTACCTCACCTCTGTGTGTATATACTGAGGAGAATCTACCTCACCTCTGTGTGTGTATATACTGAGGAGAATCTACCTCACCTCTGTGTGTATATACTGAGGAGAATCTACCTCACCTCTGTGTGTATATAATGAGGAGAATCTACCTCCCCTCTGTGTGTATATACTGAGGAGAATCTACCTCACCTCTGTGTGTATATACCGAGGAGACTCTATCTCACCTCTATGTGTATATACTGAGGAGAATCTACCTCACCTCTATGTGTATATACTGAGAATCTAACTGACCTCTATGTGTATATACTGAGTATAATCTACCTCACCTCTATGTGTATATACTGAGGAGAATCTACCTCACCTCTATGTGTATATACTGAGAATCTAACTGACCTCTATGTGTATATACTGAGGAGAATCTACCTCACCTCTATGTGTATATACTGAGGAGAATCTAACTTACCTCTCTGTGTATATACTGAGGAGAATCTACCTCACCTCTATGTGTATATACTGAGGAGAATCTACCTCACCTCTATGTGTATATACTGAGGAGAATCTACCTCACCTCTATGTGTATATACTGAGGAGAATCTACCTCACCTCTGTGTGTATATACTGAGGAGCATCTACCTCACCTCTGTGTGTGTATATACTGAGGAGAATCTACCTCACCTCTGTGTGTATATACGGAGGAGAATCTACCTCACCTCTATGTGTATATACTGAGATGAATCTACCTCACCTCTATGTATATATACTGAGGCAAATCTACCTCACCTCTATGTGTATATACTGAGAAGAATTTACCTCACCTCTAAGTGTATATACAGAGGAGAATCTAACGCTCCTCTATGTGTATATACTGAGGAGAATCTACCTCACCTCTCTGTGTATATACTGAAGAGAATCTACCTCACCTCTGTGTGTATATACTGAGAAGAATCTATCTCACCTCTGTGTGTATATACTGAGGAGAATCTACCTCACCTCTGTGTGTGTATATACTGAGGAGAATCTACCTCACCTCTGTGTGTATATACTGAGGAGAATCTACCTCACCTCTGTGTGTATATACTGAGGAGAATCTACCTCACCTCTGTGTGTATATACGGAGGAGAATCTACCCCACCTCTATGTGTATATACTGAGAAGAATCTACCTCACCTCTATGTATATATACTGAGGCAAATCTACCTCACCTCTATGTGTATATACTGAGAAGAATTTACCTCACCTCTAAGTGTATATACAGAGGAGAATCTAACGCTCCTCTATGTGTATATACTGAGGAGAATCTACCTCACCTCTCTGTGTATATACTGAAGAGAATCTACCTCACCTCTGTGTGTATATACTGAGAAGAATCTATCTCACCTCTGTGTGTATATACTGAGGAGAATCTACCTCACCTCTGTGTGTGTATATACTGAGGAGAATCTACCTCACCTCTGTGTGTATATACTGAGGAGAATCTACCTCACCTCTGTGTGTATATACTGAGGAGAATCTACCTCCCCTCTGTGTGTATATACTGAGGAGAATCTACCTCACCTCTGTGTGTATATACCGAGGAGACTCTATCTCACCTCTATGTGTATATACTGAGGAGAATCTACCTCACCTCTATGTGTATATACTGAGAATCTAACTGACCTCTATGTGTATATACTGAGGAGAATCTACCTCACCTCTATGTGTATATACTGAGGAGAATCTACCTCACCTGTATGTGTATATACTGAGGAGAATCTACCTCACCTGTATGTGTATATACTGAGGAGAATCTACCTCACCTCTATGTGTATATACTGAGGAGAATCTACCTCACCTCTATGTGTATATACTGAGGAGAATCTACCTCTCCTCTATGTGTATGTACTGAGGAGAATCTACCTCACCGCTATGTGTATATACTGAGGAGAATCTACCCCACCTCTATGTGTATATACTGAGAAGAATCTACCTCACCTCTATGTGTATATACTGAGGAGAATCTACCTCACCTGTATGTGTATATACTGAAGAGAATCTACCTCACCTCTGTGTGTTTATACTGAGAAGAATCTACCTCACCTCTGTGTGTATATACTGAGGAGAATCTACCTCACCTCTGTGTGTGTATATACTGAGGCGAATCTACCTCACCTCTGTGTGTATATACTGAGGAGAATCTACCTCACCTCTGTGTGTATATACTGAGGAGAATCTACCTCCCCTCTGTGTGTATATACTGAGGAGCATCTACCTCACCTCTGTGTGTGTATATACTGAGGAGAATCTACCTCACCTCTGTGTGTATATACGGAGGAGAATCTACCCCACCTCTATGTGTATATACTGAGAAGAATCTACCTCACCTCTATGTATATATACTGAGGCAAATCTACCTCACCTCTATGTGTATATACTGAGAAGAATTTACCTCACCTCTAAGTGTATATACTGAGGAGAATCTAACGCTCCTCTATGTGTATATACTGAGGAGAATCTACCTCACCACTCTGTGTATATACTGAAGAGAATCTACCTCACCTCTGTTTGTATATACTGAGAAGAATCTACCTCACCTCTGTGTGTATATACTGAGGAGAATCTACCTCACCTCTGTGTGTGTATATACTGAGGAGAATCTACCTCACCTCTGTGTGTATATACTGAGGAGAATCTACCTCACCTCTGTGTGTATATACTGAGGAGAATCTACCTCCCCTCTGTGTGTATATACTGAGGAGAATCTACCTCACCTCTGTGTGTATATACCGAGGAGACTCTATCTCACCTCTATGTGTATATACTGAGGAGAATCTACCTCACCTCTATGTGTATATACTGAGAATCTAACTGACCTCTATGTGTATATACTGAGTATAATCTACCTCACCTCTATGTGTATATACTGAGGAGAATCTACCTCACCTCTATGTGTATATACTGAGGAGAATCTAACTCACCTCTATGTGTATATACTGAGGAGAATCTACCTCACCTCTATGTGTATATACTGAGGAGAATCTACCTCACCTCTATGTGTATATACTGAGGAGAATCTACCTCACCTCTATGTGTATATACTGAGGAGAATCTACCTCACCTCTGTGTGTATATACTGAGGAGCATCTACCTCACCTCTGTGTGTGTATATACTGAGGAGAATCTACCTCACCTCTGTGTGTATATACGGAGGAGAATCTACCCCACCTCTATGTGTATATACTGAGATGAATCTACCTCACCTCTATGTATATATACTGAGGCAAATCTACCTCACCTCTATGTGTATATACTGAGAAGAATTTACCTCACCTCTAAGTGTATATACAGAGGAGAATCTAACGCTCCTCTATGTGTATATACTGAGGAGAATCTACCTCACCTCTCTGTGTATATACTGAAGAGAATCTACCTCACCTCTGTGTGTATATACTGAGAAGAATCTATCTCACCTCTGTGTGTATATACTGAGGAGAATCTACCTCACCTCTGTGTGTGTATATACTGAGGAGAATCTACCTCACCTCTGTGTGTATATACTGAGGAGAATCTACCTCACCTCTGTGTGTATATACTGAGGAGAATCTATCTCACCTCTGTGTGTATATACGGAGGAGAATCTACCCCACCTCTATGTGTATATACTGAGAAGAATCTACCTCACCTCTATGTATATATACTGAGGCAAATCTACCTCACCTCTATGTGTATATACTGAGAAGAATTTACCTCACCTCTAAGTGTATATACAGAGGAGAATCTAACGCTCCTCTATGTGTATATACTGAGGAGAATCTACCTCACCTCTCTGTGTATATACTGAAGAGAATCTACCTCACCTCTGTGTGTATATACTGAGAAGAATCTATCTCACCTCTGTGTGTATATACTGAGGAGAATCTACCTCACCTCTGTGTGTGTATATACTGAGGAGAATCTACCTCACCTCTGTGTGTATATACTGAGGAGAATCTACCTCACCTCTGTGTGTATATACTGAGGAGAATCTACCTCCCCTCTGTGTGTATATACTGAGGAGAATCTACCTCACCTCTGTGTGTATATACCGAGGAGACTCTATCTCACCTCTATGTGTATATACTGAGGAGAATCTACCTCACCTCTATGTGTATATACTGAGAATCTAACTGACCTCTATGTGTATATACTGAGGAGAATCTACCTCACCTCTATGTGTATATACTGAGGAGAATCTACCTCACCTCTATGTGTATATACTGAGGAGAATCTACCTCACCTCTATGTGTATATACTGAGGAGAATCTACCTCACCTCTGTGTGTATATACTGAGGAGCATCTACCTCACCTCTGTGTATATACCGAGGAGAATCTACCTCACCTCTATGTGTATATACTGAGGAGAATCTACCTCACCTCTATGTATATATACTGAGGCAAATCTACCCCACCTCTATGTGTATATACTGAGAAGAATTTACCTCACCTCTAAGTGTATATACTGAGGAGAATCTAACGCTCCTCTATGTGTATGTACTGAGGAGAATCTACCCCACCTTTATGTGTATATACTGAGGAGAATCTACCTCTCCTCTATGTGTATGTACTGAGGAGAATCTACCTCACCGCTATGTGTATATACTGAGGAGAATCTACCCCACCTCTATGTGTATATACTGAGAAGAATCTACCTCACCTCTATGTGTATATACTGAGGAGAATCTACCTCACCTGTATGTGTATATACTGAGGAGAATCTACCTCACCTGTATGTGTATATACTGAGGAGAATCTACCTCACCTCTATGTGTATATACTGAGGAGAATCTACCTCACCTCTATGTGTATATACTGAGGAGAATCTACCTCTCCTCTATGTGTATGTACTGAGGAGAATCTACCTCACCGCTATGTGTATATACTGAGGAGAATCTACCCCACCTCTATGTGTATATACTGAGAAGAATCTACCTCACCTCTATGTGTATATACTGAGGAGAATCTACCTCACCTGTATGTGTATATACTGAAGAGAATCTACCTCACCTCTGTGTGTTTATACTGAGAAGAATCTACCTCACCTCTGTGTGTATATACTGAGGAGAATCTACCTCACCTCTGTGTGTGTATATACTGAGGCGAATCTACCTCACCTCTGTGTGTATATACTGAGGAGAATCTACCTCACCTCTGTGTGTATATACTGAGGAGAATCTACCTCCCCTCTGTTTGTATATACTGAGGAGCATCTACCTCACCTCTGTGTGTGTATATACTGAGGAGAATCTACCTCACCTCTGTGTGTATATACGGAGGAGAATCTACCCCACCTCTATGTGTATATACTGAGAAGAATCTACCTCACCTCTATGTATATATACTGAGGCAAATCTACCTCACCTCTATGTGTATATACTGAGAAGAATTTACCTCACCTCTAAGTGTATATACTGAGGAGAATCTAACGCTCCTCTATGTGTATATACTGAGGAGAATCTACCTCACCACTCTGTGTATATACTGAAGAGAATCTACCTCACCTCTGTTTGTATATACTGAGAAGAATCTACCTCACCTCTGTGTGTATATACTGAGGAGAATCTACCTCACCTCTGTGTGTGTATATACTGAGGAGAATCTACCTCACCTCTGTGTGTATATACTGAGGAGAATCTACCTCACCTCTGTGTGTATATACTGAGGAGAATCTACCTCCCCTCTGTGTGTATATACTGAGGAGAATCTACCTCACCTCTGTGTGTATATACCGAGGAGACTCTATCTCACCACTATGTGTATATACTGAGGAGAATCTACCTCACCTCTATGTGTATATACTGAGAATCTAACTGACCTCTATGTGTATATACTGAGGAGAATCTACCTCACCTCTATGTGTATATACTGATGAGAATCTACCTCACCTCTATGTGTATATACTGAGGAGAATCTACCTCACCTCTATGTGTATATACTGAGGAGAATCTACCTCACCTCTGTGTGTATATCATGAGGAGCATCTACCTCACCTCTGTGTATATACTGAGGAGAATCTACCTCACCTCTATGTGTATATACTGAGGAGAATCTACCTCACCTCTATGTATATATACTGAGGCAAATCTACCTCACCTCTATGTGTATATACTGAGAAGAATTTACCTCACCTCTAAGTGTATATACTGAGGAGAATCTAACGCTCCTCTATGTGTATGTACTGAGGAGAATCTACCCCACCTTTATGTGTATATACTGAGGAGAATCTACCTCACCTCTATGTGTATATACTGAGGAGAATCTACCTCTCCTCTATGTGTATGTACTGAGGAGAATCTACCTCACCGCTATGTGTATATACTGAGGAGAATCTACCCCACCTCTATGTGTATATACTGAGAAGAATCTACCTCACCTCTATGTGTATATACTGAGGAGAATCTACCTCACCTGTATGTGTATATACTGAAGAGAATCTACCTCACCTCTGTGTGTTTATACTGAGAAGAATCTACCTCACCTCTGTGTGTATATACTGAGGAGAATCTACCTCACCTCTGTGTGTGTATATACTGAGGCGAATCTATCTCACCTCTGTGTGTATATACTGAGGAGAATCTACCTCACCTCTGTGTGTATATACTGAGGAGAATCTACCTCCCCTCTGTGTGTATATACTGAGGAGCATCTACCTCACCTCTGTGTGTGTATATACTGAGGAGAATCTACCTCACCTCTGTGTGTATATACGGAGGAGAATCTACCCCACCTCTATGTGTATATACTGAGAAGAATCTAACGCTCCTCTATGTGTATATACTGAGGAGAATTTACCTCACCTCTAAGTGTATATACAGAGGAGAATCTAACGCTCCTCTATGTGTATATACTGAGGAGAATCTACCTCACCTCTCTGTGTATATACTGAAGAGAATCTACCTCACCTCTGTTTGTATATACTGAGAAGAATCTACCTCACCTCCGTGTGTATATACTGAGGAGAATCTACCTCACCTCTGTGTGTGTATATACTGAGGAGAATCTACCTCACCTCTGTGTGTATATACTGAGGAGAATCTACCTCACCTCTGTGTGTATATACTGAGGAGAATCTACCTCCCCTCTGTGTGTATATACTGAGGAGAATCTACCTCACCTCTATGTGTATATACTGAGGAGAATCTACCTCTCCTCTATGTGTATGTACTGAGGAGAATCTACCTCACCGCTATGTGTATATACTGAGGAGAATCTACCCCACCTCTATGTGTATATACTGAGGAGCATCTACCTCACCTCTGTGTATATACTGAGGAGAATCTACCTCACCTCTATGTGTATATACTGAGGCGAATCTACCTCACCTCTATGTATATATACTGAGGCAAATCTACCTCACCTCTATGTATATATACTGAGAAGAATTTACCTCACCTCTAAGTGTATATACTGAGGAGAATCTAACGCTCCTCTATGTGTATATACTGAGGAGAATCTACCTCACCTCTATGTGTATATACTGAGAATCTAACTGACCTCTATGTGTATATACTGAGGAGAATCTACCTCACCTCTATGTGTATATACTGAGGAGAATCTAACTCACCTCTATGTGTATATACTGAGGAGAATCTACCTCACCTCTATGTGTATATACTGAGGAGAATCTACCTCACCTCTATGTGTATATACTGAGGAGAATCTACCTCACCTCTATGTGTATATACTGAGGAGAATCTACCTCACCTCTGTGTGTATATACTGAGGAGCATCTACCTCACCTCTGTGTGTGTATATACTGAGGAGAATCTACCTCACCTCTGTGTGTATATACGGAGGAGAATCTACCCCACCTCTATGTGTATATACTGAGAAGAATCTACCTCACCTCTATGTATATATACTGAGGCAAATCTACCTCACCTCTATGTGTATATACTGAGAAGAATTTACCTCACCTCTAAGTGTATATACAGAGGAGAATCTAACGCTCCTCTATGTGTATATACTGAGGAGAATCTACCTCACCTCTCTGTGTATATACTGAAGAGAATCTACCTCACCTCTGTGTGTATATACTGAGAAGAATCTACCTCACCTCTGTGTGTATATACTGAGGAGAATCTACCTCACCTCTGTGTGTGTATATACTGAGGAGAATCTACCTCACCTCTGTGTGTATATACTGAGGAGAATCTACCTCACCTCTGTGTGTATATACTGAGGAGAATCTACCTCCCCTCTGTGTGTATATACTGAGGAGAATCTACCTCACCTCTGTGTGTATATACCGAGGAGACTCTATCTCACCTCTATGTGTATATACTGAGGAGAATCTACCTCACCTCTATGTGTATATACTGAGAATCTAACTGACCTCTATGTGTATATACTGAGGAGAATCTACCTCACCTCTATGTGTATATACTGAGGAGAATCTACCTCACCTCTATGTGTATATACTGAGGAGAATCTACCTCACCCCTATGTGTATATACTGAGGAGAATCTACCTCACCTCTGTGTGTATATACTGAGGAGCATTTACCTCACCTCTGTGTATATACCGAGGAGAATCTACCTCACCTCTATGTGTATATACTGAGGAGAATCTACCTCACCTCTATGTATATATACTGAGGCAAATCTACCTCACCTCTATGTGTATATACTGAGAAGAATTTACCTCACCTCTAAGTGTATATACTGAGGAGAATCTAACGCTCCTCTATGTGTATGTACTGAGGAGAATCTACCCCACCTTTATGTGTATATACTGAGGAGAATCTACCTCTCCTCTATGTGTATGTACTGAGGAGAATCTACCTCACCGCTATGTGTATATACTGAGGAGAATCTACCCCACCTCTATGTGTATATACTGAGAAGAATCTACCTCACCTCTATGTGTATATACTGAGGAGAATCTACCTCACCTGTATGTGTATATACTGAGGAGAATCTACCTCACCTGTATGTGTATATACTGAGGAGAATCTACCTCACCTCTATGTGTATATACTGAGGAGAATCTACCTCATCTCTATGTGTATATACTGAGGAGAATCTACCTCTCCTCTATGTGTATGTACTGAGGAGAATCTACCTCACCGCTATGTGTATATACTGAGGAGAATCTACCCCACCTCTATGTGTATATACTGAGAAGAATCTACCTCACCTCTATGTGTATATACTGAGGAGAATCTACCTCACCTGTATGTGTATATACTGAAGAGAATCTACCTCACCTCTGTGTGTTTATACTGAGAAGAATCTACCTCACCTCTGTGTGTATATACTGAGGAGAATCTACCTCACCTCTGTGTGTGTATATATTGAGGCGAATCTACCTCACCTCTGTGTGTATATACTGAGGAGAATCTACCTCACCTCTGTGTGTATATACTGAGGAGAATCTACCTCCCCTCTGTGTGTATATACTGAGGAGAATCTACCTCACCTCTGTGTGTATATACGGAGGAGAATCTACCCCACCTCTATGTGTATATACTGAGGAGAATCTACCTCACCTCTGTGTGTATATACTGAGGAGAATCTACCTCCCCTCTGTGTGTATATACTGAGGAGAATCTACCTCACCTCTGTGTGTATATACCGAGGAGACTCTATCTCACCTCTATGTGTATATACTGAGGAGAATCTACCTCACCTCTATGTGTATATACTGAGAATCTAACTGACCTCTATGTGTATATACTGAGGAGAATCTACCTCACCTCTATGTGTATATACTGAGGAGAATCTACCTCACCTCTATGTGTATATACTGAGGAGAATCTACCTCACCTCTATGTGTATATACTGAGGAGAATCTACCTCACCTCTGTGTGTATATACTGAGGAGCATCTACCTCACCTCTGTGTATATACCGAGGAGAATCTACCTCACCTCTATGTGTATATACTGAGGAGAATCTACCTCACCTCTATGTATATATACTGAGGCAAATCTACCTCACCTCTATGTGTATATACTGAGAAGAATTTACCTCACCTCTAAGTGTATATACTGAGGAGAATCTAACGCTCCTCTATGTGTATGTACTGAGGAGAATCTACCCCACCTTTATGTGTATATACTGAGGAGAATCTACCTCTCCTCTATGTGTATGTACTGAGGAGAATCTACCTCACCGCTATGTGTATATACTGAGGAGAATCTACCCCACCTCTATGTGTATATACTGAGAAGAATCTACCTCACCTCTATGTGTATATACTGAGGAGAATCTACCTCACCTGTATGTGTATATACTGAGGAGAATCTACCTCACCTGTATGTGTATATACTGAGGAGAATCTACCTCACCTCTATGTGTATATACTGAGGAGAATCTACCTCACCTCTATGTGTATATACTGAGGAGAATCTACCTCTCCTCTATGTGTATGTACTGAGGAGAATCTACCTCACCGCTATGTGTATATACTGAGGAGAATCTACCCCACCTCTATGTGTATATACTGAGAAGAATCTACCTCACCTCTATGTGTATATACTGAGGAGAATCTACCTCACCTGTATGTGTATATACTGAAGAGAATCTACCTCACCTCTGTGTGTTTATACTGAGAAGAATCTACCTCACCTCTGTGTGTATATACTGAGGAGAATCTACCTCACCTCTGTGTGTGTATATACTGAGGCGAATCTACCTCACCTCTGTGTGTATATACTGAGGAGAATCTACCTCACCTCTGTGTGTATATACTGAGGAGAATCTACCTCCCCTCTGTGTGTATATACTGAGGAGCATCTACCTCACCTCTATGTGTGTATATACTGAGGAGAATCTACCTCACCTCTGTGTGTATATACGGAGGAGAATCTACCCCACCTCTATGTGTATATACTGAGAAGAATCTACCTCACCTCTATGTATATATACTGAGGCAAATCTACCTCACCTCTATGTGTATATACTGAGAAGAATTTACCTCACCTCTAAGTGTATATACTGAGGAGAATCTAACGCTCCTCTATGTGTATATACTGAGGAGAATCTACCTCACCACTCTGTGTATATACTGAAGAGAATCTACCTCACCTCTGTTTGTATATACTGAGAAGAATCTACCTCACCTCTGTGTGTATATACTGAGGAGAATCTACCTCACCTCTGTGTGTGTATATACTGAGGAGAATCTACCTCACCTCTGTGTGTATATACTGAGGAGAATCTACCTCACCTCTGTGTGTATATACTGAGGAGAATCTACCTCCCCTCTGTGTGTATATACTGAGGAGAATCTACCTCACCTCTGTGTGTATATACCGAGGAGACTCTATCTCACCACTATGTGTATATACTGAGGAGAATCTACCTCACCTCTATGTGTATATACTGAGAATCTAACTGACCTCTATGTGTATATACTGAGGAGAATCTACCTCACCTCTATGTGTATATACTGATGAGAATCTACCTCACCTCTATGTGTATATACTGAGGAGAATCTACCTCACCTCTATGTGTATATACTGAGGAGAATCTACCTCACCTCTGTGTGTATATCATGAGGAGCATCTACCTCACCTCTGTGTATATACTGAGGAGAATCTACCTCACCTCTATGTGTATATACTGAGGAGAATCTACCTCACCTCTATGTATATATACTGAGGCAAATCTACCTCACCTCTATGTGTATATACTGAGAAGAATTTACCTCACCTCTAAGTGTATATACTGAGGAGAATCTAACGCTCCTCTATGTGTATGTACTGAGGAGAATCTACCCCACCTTTATGTGTATATACTGAGGAGAATCTACCTCACCTCTATGTGTATATACTGAGGAGAATCTACCTCACCTGTATGTGTATATACTGAGGAGAATCTACCTCACCTGTATGTGTATATACTGAGGAGAATCTACCTCACCTCTATGTGTATATACTGAGGAGAATCTACCTCACCTCTATGTGTATATACTGAGGAGAATCTACCTCTCCTCTATGTGTATGTACTGAGGAGAATCTACCTCACCGCTATGTGTATATACTGAGGAGAATCTACCCCACCTCTATGTGTATATACTGAGAAGAATCTACCTCACCTCTATGTGTATATACTGAGGAGAATCTACCTCACCTGTATGTGTATATACTGAAGAGAATCTACCTCACCTCTGTGTGTTTATACTGAGAAGAATCTACCTCACCTCTGTGTGTATATACTGAGGAGAATCTACCTCACCTCTGTGTGTGTATATACTGAGGCGAATCTACCTCACCTCTGTGTGTATATACTGAGGAGAATCTACCTCACCTCTGTGTGTATATACTGAGAAGAATCTATCTCACCTCTGTGTGTATATACTGAGGAGAATCTACCTCACCTCTGTGTGTGTATATACTGAGGAGAATCTACCTCACCTCTGTGTGTATATACTGAGGAGAATCTACCTCACCTCTGTGTGTATATACTGAGGAGAATCTACCTCCCCTCTGTGTGTATATACTGAGGAGAATCTACCTCACCTCTGTGTGTATATACCGAGGAGACTCTATCTCACCTCTATGTGTATATACTGAGGAGAATCTACCTCACCTCTATGTGTATATACTGAGAATCTAACTGACCTCTATGTGTATATACTGAGGAGAATCTACCTCACCTCTATGTGTATATACTGAGGAGAATCTACCTCACCTGTATGTGTATATACTGAGGAGAATCTACCTCACCTGTATGTGTATATACTGAGGAGAATCTACCTCACCTCTATGTGTATATACTGAGGAGAATCTACCTCACCTCTATGTGTATATACTGAGGAGAATCTACCTCTCCTCTATGTGTATGTACTGAGGAGAATCTACCTCACCGCTATGTGTATATACTGAGGAGAATCTACCCCACCTCTATGTGTATATACTGAGAAGAATCTACCTCACCTCTATGTGTATATACTGAGGAGAATCTACCTCACCTGTATGTGTATATACTGAAGAGAATCTACCTCACCTCTGTGTGTTTATACTGAGAAGAATCTACCTCACCTCTGTGTGTATATACTGAGGAGAATCTACCTCACCTCTGTGTGTGTATATACTGAGGCGAATCTACCTCACCTCTGTGTGTATATACTGAGGAGAATCTACCTCACCTCTGTGTGTATATACTGAGGAGAATCTACCTCCCCTCTGTGTGTATATACTGAGGAGCATCTACCTCACCTCTGTGTGTGTATATACTGAGGAGAATCTACCTCACCTCTGTGTGTATATACGGAGGAGAATCTACCCCACCTCTATGTGTATATACTGAGAAGAATCTACCTCACCTCTATGTATATATACTGAGGCAAATCTACCTCACCTCTATGTGTATATACTGAGAAGAATTTACCTCACCTCTAAGTGTATATACTGAGGAGAATCTAACGCTCCTCTATGTGTATATACTGAGGAGAATCTACCTCACCACTCTGTGTATATACTGAAGAGAATCTACCTCACCTCTGTTTGTATATACTGAGAAGAATCTACCTCACCTCTGTGTGTATATACTGAGGAGAATCTACCTCACCTCTGTGTGTGTATATACTGAGGAGAATCTACCTCACCTCTGTGTGTATATACTGAGGAGAATCTACCTCACCTCTGTGTGTATATACTGAGGAGAATCTACCTCCCCTCTGTGTGTATATACTGAGGAGAATCTACCTCACCTCTGTGTGTATATACCGAGGAGACTCTATCTCACCTCTATGTGTATATACTGAGGAGAATCTACCTCACCTCTATGTGTATATACTGAGAATCTAACTGACCTCTATGTGTATATACTGAGTATAATCTACCTCACCTCTATGTGTATATACTGAGGAGAATCTACCTCACCTCTATGTGTATATACTGAGGAGAATCTAACTCACCTCTATGTGTATATACTGAGGAGAATCTACCTCACCTCTATGTGTATATACTGAGGAGAATCTACCTCACCTCTATGTGTATATACTGAGGAGAATCTACCTCACCTCTATGTGTATATACTGAGGAGAATCTACCTCACCTCTGTGTGTATATACTGAGGAGCATCTACCTCACCTCTGTGTGTGTATATACTGAGGAGAATCTACCTCACCTCTGTGTGTATATACGGAGGAGAATCTACCCCACCTCTATGTGTATATACTGAGATGAATCTACCTCACCTCTATGTATATATACTGAGGCAAATCTACCTCACCTCTATGTGTATATACTGAGAAGAATTTACCTCACCTCTAAGTGTATATACAGAGGAGAATCTAACGCTCCTCTATGTGTATATACTGAGGAGAATCTACCTCACCTCTCTGTGTATATACTGAAGAGAATCTACCTCACCTCTGTGTGTATATACTGAGAAGAATCTATCTCACCTCTGTGTGTATATACTGAGGAGAATCTACCTCACCTCTGTGTGTGTATATACTGAGGAGAATCTACCTCACCTCTGTGTGTATATACTGAGGAGAATCTACCTCACCTCTGTGTGTATATACTGAGGAGAATCTATCTCACCTCTGTGTGTATATACGGAGGAGAATCTACCCCACCTCTATGTGTATATACTGAGAAGAATCTACCTCACCTCTATGTATATATACTGAGGCAAATCTACCTCACCTCTATGTGTATATACTGAGAAGAATTTACCTCACCTCTAAGTGTATATACAGAGGAGAATCTAACGCTCCTCTATGTGTATATACTGAGGAGAATCTACCTCACCTCTCTGTGTATATACTGAAGAGAATCTACCTCACCTCTGTGTGTATATACTGAGAAGAATCTATCTCACCTCTGTGTGTATATACTGAGGAGAATCTACCTCACCTCTGTGTGTGTATATACTGAGGAGAATCTACCTCACCTCTGTGTGTATATACTGAGGAGAATCTACCTCACCTCTGTGTGTATATACTGAGGAGAATCTACCTCCCCTCTGTGTGTATATACTGAGGAGAATCTACCTCACCTCTGTGTGTATATACCGAGGAGACTCTATCTCACCTCTATGTGTATATACTGAGGAGAATCTACCTCACCTCTATGTGTATATACTGAGAATCTAACTGACCTCTATGTGTATATACTGAGGAGAATCTACCTCACCTCTATGTGTATATACTGAGGAGAATCTACCTCACCTCTATGTGTATATACTGAGGAGAATCTACCTCACCTCTATGTGTATATACTGAGGAGAATCTACCTCACCTCTGTGTGTATATACTGAGGAGCATCTACCTCACCTCTGTGTATATACCGAGGAGAATCTACCTCACCTCTATGTGTATATACTGAGGAGAATCTACCTCACCTCTATGTATATATACTGAGGCAAATCTACCCCACCTCTATGTGTATATACTGAGAAGAATTTACCTCACCTCTAAGTGTATATACTGAGGAGAATCTAACGCTCCTCTATGTGTATGTACTGAGGAGAATCTACCCCACCTTTATGTGTATATACTGAGGAGAATCTACCTCTCCTCTATGTGTATGTACTGAGGAGAATCTACCTCACCGCTATGTGTATATACTGAGGAGAATCTACCCCACCTCTATGTGTATATACTGAGAAGAATCTACCTCACCTCTATGTGTATATACTGAGGAGAATCTACCTCACCTGTATGTGTATATACTGAGGAGAATCTACCTCACCTGTATGTGTATATACTGAGGAGAATCTACCTCACCTCTATGTGTATATACTGAGGAGAATCTACCTCACCTCTATGTGTATATACTGAGGAGAATCTACCTCTCCTCTATGTGTATGTACTGAGGAGAATCTACCTCACCGCTATGTGTATATACTGAGGAGAATCTACCCCACCTCTATGTGTATATACTGAGAAGAATCTACCTCACCTCTATGTGTATATACTGAGGAGAATCTACCTCACCTGTATGTGTATATACTGAAGAGAATCTACCTCACCTCTGTGTGTTTATACTGAGAAGAATCTACCTCACCTCTGTGTGTATATACTGAGGAGAATCTACCTCACCTCTGTGTGTGTATATACTGAGGCGAATCTACCTCACCTCTGTGTGTATATACTGAGGAGAATCTACCTCACCTCTGTGTGTATATACTGAGGAGAATCTACCTCCCCTCTGTTTGTATATACTGAGGAGCATCTACCTCACCTCTGTGTGTGTATATACTGAGGAGAATCTACCTCACCTCTGTGTGTATATACGGAGGAGAATCTACCCCACCTCTATGTGTATATACTGAGAAGAATCTACCTCACCTCTATGTATATATACTGAGGCAAATCTACCTCACCTCTATGTGTATATACTGAGAAGAATTTACCTCACCTCTAAGTGTATATACTGAGGAGAATCTAACGCTCCTCTATGTGTATATACTGAGGAGAATCTACCTCACCACTCTGTGTATATACTGAAGAGAATCTACCTCACCTCTGTTTGTATATACTGAGAAGAATCTACCTCACCTCTGTGTGTATATACTGAGGAGAATCTACCTCACCTCTGTGTGTGTATATACTGAGGAGAATCTACCTCACCTCTGTGTGTATATACTGAGGAGAATCTACCTCACCTCTGTGTGTATATACTGAGGAGAATCTACCTCCCCTCTGTGTGTATATACTGAGGAGAATCTACCTCACCTCTGTGTGTATATACCGAGGAGACTCTATCTCACCACTATGTGTATATACTGAGGAGAATCTACCTCACCTCTATGTGTATATACTGAGAATCTAACTGACCTCTATGTGTATATACTGAGGAGAATCTACCTCACCTCTATGTGTATATACTGATGAGAATCTACCTCACCTCTATGTGTATATACTGAGGAGAATCTACCTCACCTCTATGTGTATATACTGAGGAGAATCTACCTCACCTCTGTGTGTATATCATGAGGAGCATCTACCTCACCTCTGTGTATATACTGAGGAGAATCTACCTCACCTCTATGTGTATATACTGAGGAGAATCTACCTCACCTCTATGTATATATACTGAGGCAAATCTACCTCACCTCTATGTGTATATACTGAGAAGAATTTACCTCACCTCTAAGTGTATATACTGAGGAGAATCTAACGCTCCTCTATGTGTATGTACTGAGGAGAATCTACCCCACCTTTATGTGTATATACTGAGGAGAATCTACCTCACCTCTATGTGTATATACTGAGGAGAATCTACCTCTCCTCTATGTGTATGTACTGAGGAGAATCTACCTCACCGCTATGTGTATATACTGAGGAGAATCTACCCCACCTCTATGTGTATATACTGAGAAGAATCTACCTCACCTCTATGTGTATATACTGAGGAGAATCTACCTCACCTGTATGTGTATATACTGAAGAGAATCTACCTCACCTCTGTGTGTTTATACTGAGAAGAATCTACCTCACCTCTGTGTGTATATACTGAGGAGAATCTACCTCACCTCTGTGTGTGTATATACTGAGGCGAATCTATCTCACCTCTGTGTGTATATACTGAGGAGAATCTACCTCACCTCTGTGTGTATATACTGAGGAGAATCTACCTCCCCTCTGTGTGTATATACTGAGGAGCATCTACCTCACCTCTGTGTGTGTATATACTGAGGAGAATCTACCTCACCTCTGTGTGTATATACGGAGGAGAATCTACCCCACCTCTATGTGTATATACTGAGAAGAATCTAACGCTCCTCTATGTGTATATACTGAGGAGAATTTACCTCACCTCTAAGTGTATATACAGAGGAGAATCTAACGCTCCTCTATGTGTATATACTGAGGAGAATCTACCTCACCTCTCTGTGTATATACTGAAGAGAATCTACCTCACCTCTGTTTGTATATACTGAGAAGAATCTACCTCACCTCCGTGTGTATATACTGAGGAGAATCTACCTCACCTCTGTGTGTGTATATACTGAGGAGAATCTACCTCACCTCTGTGTGTATATACTGAGGAGAATCTACCTCACCTCTGTGTGTATATACTGAGGAGAATCTACCTCCCCTCTGTGTGTATATACTGAGGAGAATCTACCTCACCTCTATGTGTATATACTGAGGAGAATCTACCTCTCCTCTATGTGTATGTACTGAGGAGAATCTACCTCACCGCTATGTGTATATACTGAGGAGAATCTACCCCACCTCTATGTGTATATACTGAGGAGCATCTACCTCACCTCTGTGTATATACTGAGGAGAATCTACCTCACCTCTATGTGTATATACTGAGGCGAATCTACCTCACCTCTATGTATATATACTGAGGCAAATCTACCTCACCTCTATGTATATATACTGAGAAGAATTTACCTCACCTCTAAGTGTATATACTGAGGAGAATCTAACGCTCCTCTATGTGTATATACTGAGGAGAATCTACCTCACCTCTATGTGTATATACTGAGAATCTAACTGACCTCTATGTGTATATACTGAGGAGAATCTACCTCACCTCTATGTGTATATACTGAGGAGAATCTAACTCACCTCTATGTGTATATACTGAGGAGAATCTACCTCACCTCTATGTGTATATACTGAGGAGAATCTACCTCACCTCTATGTGTATATACTGAGGAGAATCTACCTCACCTCTATGTGTATATACTGAGGAGAATCTACCTCACCTCTGTGTGTATATACTGAGGAGCATCTACCTCACCTCTGTGTGTGTATATACTGAGGAGAATCTACCTCACCTCTGTGTGTATATACGGAGGAGAATCTACCCCACCTCTATGTGTATATACTGAGAAGAATCTACCTCACCTCTATGTATATATACTGAGGCAAATCTACCTCACCTCTATGTGTATATACTGAGAAGAATTTACCTCACCTCTAAGTGTATATACAGAGGAGAATCTAACGCTCCTCTATGTGTATATACTGAGGAGAATCTACCTCACCTCTCTGTGTATATACTGAAGAGAATCTACCTCACCTCTGTGTGTATATACTGAGAAGAATCTACCTCACCTCTGTGTGTATATACTGAGGAGAATCTACCTCACCTCTGTGTGTGTATATACTGAGGAGAATCTACCTCACCTCTGTGTGTATATACTGAGGAGAATCTACCTCACCTCTGTGTGTATATACTGAGGAGAATCTACCTCCCCTCTGTGTGTATATACTGAGGAGAATCTACCTCACCTCTGTGTGTATATACCGAGGAGACTCTATCTCACCTCTATGTGTATATACTGAGGAGAATCTACCTCACCTCTATGTGTATATACTGAGAATCTAACTGACCTCTATGTGTATATACTGAGGAGAATCTACCTCACCTCTATGTGTATATACTGAGGAGAATCTACCTCACCTCTATGTGTATATACTGAGGAGAATCTACCTCACCCCTATGTGTATATACTGAGGAGAATCTACCTCACCTCTGTGTGTATATACTGAGGAGCATTTACCTCACCTCTGTGTATATACCGAGGAGAATCTACCTCACCTCTATGTGTATATACTGAGGAGAATCTACCTCACCTCTATGTATATATACTGAGGCAAATCTACCTCACCTCTATGTGTATATACTGAGAAGAATTTACCTCACCTCTAAGTGTATATACTGAGGAGAATCTAACGCTCCTCTATGTGTATGTACTGAGGAGAATCTACCCCACCTTTATGTGTATATACTGAGGAGAATCTACCTCTCCTCTATGTGTATGTACTGAGGAGAATCTACCTCACCGCTATGTGTATATACTGAGGAGAATCTACCCCACCTCTATGTGTATATACTGAGAAGAATCTACCTCACCTCTATGTGTATATACTGAGGAGAATCTACCTCACCTGTATGTGTATATACTGAGGAGAATCTACCTCACCTGTATGTGTATATACTGAGGAGAATCTACCTCACCTCTATGTGTATATACTGAGGAGAATCTACCTCATCTCTATGTGTATATACTGAGGAGAATCTACCTCTCCTCTATGTGTATGTACTGAGGAGAATCTACCTCACCGCTATGTGTATATACTGAGGAGAATCTACCCCACCTCTATGTGTATATACTGAGAAGAATCTACCTCACCTCTATGTGTATATACTGAGGAGAATCTACCTCACCTGTATGTGTATATACTGAAGAGAATCTACCTCACCTCTGTGTGTTTATACTGAGAAGAATCTACCTCACCTCTGTGTGTATATACTGAGGAGAATCTACCTCACCTCTGTGTGTGTATATATTGAGGCGAATCTACCTCACCTCTGTGTGTATATACTGAGGAGAATCTACCTCACCTCTGTGTGTATATACTGAGGAGAATCTACCTCCCCTCTGTGTGTATATACTGAGGAGAATCTACCTCACCTCTGTGTGTATATACGGAGGAGAATCTACCCCACCTCTATGTGTATATACTGAGGAGAATCTACCTCACCTCTGTGTGTATATACTGAGGAGAATCTACCTCCCCTCTGTGTGTATATACTGAGGAGAATCTACCTCACCTCTGTGTGTATATACCGAGGAGACTCTATCTCACCTCTATGTGTATATACTGAGGAGAATCTACCTCACCTCTATGTGTATATACTGAGAATCTAACTGACCTCTATGTGTATATACTGAGGAGAATCTACCTCACCTCTATGTGTATATACTGAGGAGAATCTACCTCACCTCTATGTGTATATACTGAGGAGAATCTACCTCACCTCTATGTGTATATACTGAGGAGAATCTACCTCACCTCTGTGTGTATATACTGAGGAGCATCTACCTCACCTCTGTGTATATACCGAGGAGAATCTACCTCACCTCTATGTGTATATACTGAGGAGAATCTACCTCACCTCTATGTATATATACTGAGGCAAATCTACCTCACCTCTATGTGTATATACTGAGAAGAATTTACCTCACCTCTAAGTGTATATACTGAGGAGAATCTAACGCTCCTCTATGTGTATGTACTGAGGAGAATCTACCCCACCTTTATGTGTATATACTGAGGAGAATCTACCTCTCCTCTATGTGTATGTACTGAGGAGAATCTACCTCACCGCTATGTGTATATACTGAGGAGAATCTACCCCACCTCTATGTGTATATACTGAGAAGAATCTACCTCACCTCTATGTGTATATACTGAGGAGAATCTACCTCACCTGTATGTGTATATACTGAGGAGAATCTACCTCACCTGTATGTGTATATACTGAGGAGAATCTACCTCACCTCTATGTGTATATACTGAGGAGAATCTACCTCACCTCTATGTGTATATACTGAGGAGAATCTACCTCTCCTCTATGTGTATGTACTGAGGAGAATCTACCTCACCGCTATGTGTATATACTGAGGAGAATCTACCCCACCTCTATGTGTATATACTGAGAAGAATCTACCTCACCTCTATGTGTATATACTGAGGAGAATCTACCTCACCTGTATGTGTATATACTGAAGAGAATCTACCTCACCTCTGTGTGTTTATACTGAGAAGAATCTACCTCACCTCTGTGTGTATATACTGAGGAGAATCTACCTCACCTCTGTGTGTGTATATACTGAGGCGAATCTACCTCACCTCTGTGTGTATATACTGAGGAGAATCTACCTCACCTCTGTGTGTATATACTGAGGAGAATCTACCTCCCCTCTGTGTGTATATACTGAGGAGCATCTACCTCACCTCTATGTGTGTATATACTGAGGAGAATCTACCTCACCTCTGTGTGTATATACGGAGGAGAATCTACCCCACCTCTATGTGTATATACTGAGAAGAATCTACCTCACCTCTATGTATATATACTGAGGCAAATCTACCTCACCTCTATGTGTATATACTGAGAAGAATTTACCTCACCTCTAAGTGTATATACTGAGGAGAATCTAACGCTCCTCTATGTGTATATACTGAGGAGAATCTACCTCACCACTCTGTGTATATACTGAAGAGAATCTACCTCACCTCTGTTTGTATATACTGAGAAGAATCTACCTCACCTCTGTGTGTATATACTGAGGAGAATCTACCTCACCTCTGTGTGTGTATATACTGAGGAGAATCTACCTCACCTCTGTGTGTATATACTGAGGAGAATCTACCTCACCTCTGTGTGTATATACTGAGGAGAATCTACCTCCCCTCTGTGTGTATATACTGAGGAGAATCTACCTCACCTCTGTGTGTATATACCGAGGAGACTCTATCTCACCACTATGTGTATATACTGAGGAGAATCTACCTCACCTCTATGTGTATATACTGAGAATCTAACTGACCTCTATGTGTATATACTGAGGAGAATCTACCTCACCTCTATGTGTATATACTGATGAGAATCTACCTCACCTCTATGTGTATATACTGAGGAGAATCTACCTCACCTCTATGTGTATATACTGAGGAGAATCTACCTCACCTCTGTGTGTATATCATGAGGAGCATCTACCTCACCTCTGTGTATATACTGAGGAGAATCTACCTCACCTCTATGTGTATATACTGAGGAGAATCTACCTCACCTCTATGTATATATACTGAGGCAAATCTACCTCACCTCTATGTGTATATACTGAGAAGAATTTACCTCACCTCTAAGTGTATATACTGAGGAGAATCTAACGCTCCTCTATGTGTATGTACTGAGGAGAATCTACCCCACCTTTATGTGTATATACTGAGGAGAATCTACCTCACCTCTATGTGTATATACTGAGGAGAATCTACCTCACCTGTATGTGTATATACTGAGGAGAATCTACCTCACCTGTATGTGTATATACTGAGGAGAATCTACCTCACCTCTATGTGTATATACTGAGGAGAATCTACCTCACCTCTATGTGTATATACTGAGGAGAATCTACCTCTCCTCTATGTGTATGTACTGAGGAGAATCTACCTCACCGCTATGTGTATATACTGAGGAGAATCTACCCCACCTCTATGTGTATATACTGAGAAGAATCTACCTCACCTCTATGTGTATATACTGAGGAGAATCTACCTCACCTGTATGTGTATATACTGAAGAGAATCTACCTCACCTCTGTGTGTTTATACTGAGAAGAATCTACCTCACCTCTGTGTGTATATACTGAGGAGAATCTACCTCACCTCTGTGTGTGTATATACTGAGGCGAATCTACCTCACCTCTGTGTGTATATACTGAGGAGAATCTACCTCACCTCTGTGTGTATATACTGAGGAGAATCTACCTCCCCTCTGTGTGTATATACTGAGGAGCATCTACCTCACCTCTATGTGTGTATATACTGAGGAGAATCTACCTCACCTCTGTGTGTATATACGGAGGAGAATCTACCCCACCTCTATGTGTATATACTGAGAAGAATCTACCTCACCTCTATGTATATATACTGAGGCAAATCTACCTCACCTCTATGTGTATATACTGAGAAGAATTTACCTCACCTCTAAGTGTATATACTGAGGAGAATCTAACGCTCCTCTATGTGTATATACTGAGGAGAATCTACCTCACCACTCTGTGTATATACTGAAGAGAATCTACCTCACCTCTGTTTGTATATACTGAGAAGAATCTACCTCACCTCTGTGTGTATATACTGAGGAGAATCTACCTCACCTCTGTGTGTGTATATACTGAGGAGAATCTACCTCACCTCTGTGTGTATATACTGAGGAGAATCTACCTCACCTCTGTGTGTATATACTGAGGAGAATCTACCTCCCCTCTGTGTGTATATACTGAGGAGAATCTACCTCACCTCTGTGTGTATATACCGAGGAGACTCTATCTCACCACTATGTGTATATACTGAGGAGAATCTACCTCACCTCTATGTGTATATACTGAGAATCTAACTGACCTCTATGTGTATATACTGAGGAGAATCTACCTCACCTCTATGTGTATATACTGATGAGAATCTACCTCACCTCTATGTGTATATACTGAGGAGAATCTACCTCACCTCTATGTGTATATACTGAGGAGAATCTACCTCACCTCTGTGTGTATATCATGAGGAGCATCTACCTCACCTCTGTGTATATACTGAGGAGAATCTACCTCACCTCTATGTGTATATACTGAGGAGAATCTACCTCACCTCTATGTATATATACTGAGGCAAATCTACCTCACCTCTATGTGTATATACTGAGAAGAATTTACCTCACCTCTAAGTGTATATACTGAGGAGAATCTAACGCTCCTCTATGTGTATGTACTGAGGAGAATCTACCCCACCTTTATGTGTATATACTGAGGAGAATCTACCTCACCTCTATGTGTATATACTGAGGAGAATCTACCTCTCCTCTATGTGTATGTACTGAGGAGAATCTACCTCACCGCTATGTGTATATACTGAGGAGAATCTACCCCACCTCTATGTGTATATACTGAGAAGAATCTACCTCACCTCTATGTGTATATACTGAGGAGAATCTACCTCACCTTTATGTGTATATACTGAAGAGAATCTACCTCACCTCTGTGTGTTTATACTGAGAAGAATCTACCTCACCTCTGTGTGTATATACTGAGGAGAATCTACCTCACCTCTGTGTGTGTATATACTGAGGCGAATCTATCTCACCTCTGTGTGTATATACTGAGGAGAATCTACCTCACCTCTGTGTGTATATACTGAGGAGAATCTACCTCCCCTCTGTGTGTATATACTGAGGAGCATCTACCTCACCTCTGTGTGTGTATATACTGAGGAGAATCTACCTCACCTCTGTGTGTATATACGGAGGAGAATCTACCCCACCTCTATGTGTATATACTGAGAAGAATCTACCTCACCTCTATGTATATATACTGAGGCAAATCTACCTCACCTCTATGTGTATATACTGAGGAGAATCTACCTCTCCTCTATGTGTATGTACTGAGGAGAATCTACCTCACCGCTATGTGTATATACTGAGGAGAATCTACCCCACCTCTATGTGTATATACTGAGGAGCATCTACCTCACCTCTGTGTATATACTGAGGAGAATCTACCTCACCTCTATGTGTATATACTGAGGAGAATCTACCTCACCTCTATGTATATATACTGAGGCAAATCTACCTCACCTCTATGTGTATATACTGAGAAGAATTTACCTCACCTCTAAGTGTATATACTGAGGAGAATCTAACGCTCCTCTATGTGTATATACTGAGGAGAATCTACCTCACCTCTATGTGTATATACTGAGAATCTAACTGACCTCTATGTGTATATACTGAGGAGAATCTACCTCACCTCTATGTGTATATACTGAGGAGAATCTAACTCACCTCTATGTGTATATACTGAGGAGAATCTACCTCACCTCTATGTGTATATACTGAGGAGAATCTACCTCACCTCTATGTGTATATACTGAGGAGAATCTACCTCACCTCTATGTGTATATACTGAGGAGAATCTACCTCACCTCTGTGTGTATATACTGAGGAGCATCTACCTCACCTCTGTGTGTGTATATACTGAGGAGAATCTACCTCACCTCTGTGTGTATATACGGAGGAGAATCTACCCCACCTCTATGTGTATATACTGAGATGAATCTACCTCACCTCTATGTATATATACTGAGGCAAATCTACCTCACCTCTATGTGTATATACTGAGAAGAATTTACCTCACCTCTAAGTGTATATACAGAGGAGAATCTAACGCTCCTCTATGTGTATATACTGAGGAGAATCTACCTCACCTCTCTGTGTATATACTGAAGAGAATCTACCTCACCTCTGTGTGTATATACTGAGAAGAATCTATCTCACCTCTGTGTGTATATACTGAGGAGAATCTACCTCACCTCTGTGTGTGTATATACTGAGGAGAATCAACCTCACCTCTGTGTGTATATACTGAGGAGAATCTACCTCACCTCTGTGTGTATATACTGAGGAGAATCTACCTCACCTCTGTGTGTATATACGGAGGAGAATCTACCCCACCTCTATGTGTATATACTGAGAAGAATCTACCTCACCTCTATGTATATATACTGATGCAAATCTACCTCACCTCTATGTGTATATACTGAGAAGAATTTACCTCACCTCTAAGTGTATATACAGAGGAGAATCTAACGCTCCTCTATGTGTATATACTGAGGAGAATCTACCTCACCTCTCTGTGTATATACTGAAGAGAATCTACCTCACCTCTGTTTGTATATGCTGAGAAGAATCTACCTCACCTCCGTGTGTATATACTGAGGAGAATCTACCTCACCTCTGTGTGTGTATATACTGAGGAGAATCTACCTCACCTCTGTGTGTATATACTGAGGAGAATCTACCTCACCTCTGTGTGTATATACTGAGGAGAATCTACCTCCCCTCTGTGTGTATATACTGAGGAGAATCTACCTCACCTCTGTGTGTATATACCGAGGAGACTATCTCACCTCTATGTGTATATACTGAGGAGAATCTACCTCACCTCTATGTGTATATCATGAGGAGCATCTACCTCACCTCTGTGTATATACTGAGGAGAATCTACCTCACCTCTATGTGTATATACTGATGAGAATCTACCTCACCTCTATGTGTATATACTGAGGAGAATCTACCTCACCTCTATGTGTATATACTGAGGAGAATCTACCTCACCTCTGTGTGTATATCATGAGGAGCATCTACCTCACCTCTGTGTATATACTGAGGAGAATCTACCTCACCTCTATGTGTATATACTGAGGAGAATCTACCTCACCTCTATGTATATATACTGAGGCAAATCTACCTCACCTCTATGTGTATATACTGAGAAGAATTTACCTCACCTCTAAGTGTATATACTGAGGAGAATCTAACGCTCCTCTATGTGTATGTACTGAGGAGAATCTACCCCACCTTTATGTGTATATACTGAGGAGAATCTACCTCACCTCTATGTGTATATACTGAGGAGAATCTACCTCTCCTCTATGTGTATGTACTGAGGAGAATCTACCTCACCGCTATGTGTATATACTGAGGAGAATCTACCCCACCTCTATGTGTATATACTGAGAAGAATCTACCTCACCTCTATGTGTATATACTGAGGAGAATCTACCTCACCTGTATGTGTATATACTGAAGAGAATCTACCTCACCTCTGTGTGTTTATACTGAGAAGAATCTACCTCACCTCTGTGTGTATATACTGAGGAGAATCTACCTCACCTCTGTGTGTGTATATACTGAGGCGAATCTATCTCACCTCTGTGTGTATATACTGAGGAGAATCTACCTCACCTCTGTGTGTATATACTGAGGAGAATCTACCTCCCCTCTGTGTGTATATACTGAGGAGCATCTACCTCACCTCTGTGTGTGTATATACTGAGGAGAATCTACCTCACCTCTGTGTGTATATACGGAGGAGAATCTACCCCACCTCTATGTGTATATACTGAGAAGAATCTAACGCTCCTCTATGTGTATATACTGAGGAGAATTTACCTCACCTCTAAGTGTATATACAGAGGAGAATCTAACGCTCCTCTATGTGTATATACTGAGGAGAATCTACCTCACCTCTCTGTGTATATACTGAAGAGAATCTACCTCACCTCTGTTTGTATATACTGAGAAGAATCTACCTCACCTCCGTGTGTATATACTGAGGAGAATCTACCTCACCTCTGTGTGTGTATATACTGAGGAGAATGTACCTCACCTCTGTGTGTATATACTGAGGAGAATCTACCTCACCTCTGTGTGTATATACTGAGGAGAATCTACCTCCCCTCTGTGTGTATATACTGAGGAGAATCTACCTCACCTCTATGTGTATATACTGAGGAGAATCTACCTCTCCTCTATGTGTATGTACTGAGGAGAATCTACCTCACCGCTATGTGTATATACTGAGGAGAATCTACCCCACCTCTATGTGTATATACTGAGGAGCATCTACCTCACCTCTGTGTATATACTGAGGAGAATCTACCTCACCTCTATGTGTATATACTGAGGCGAATCTACCTCACCTCTATGTATATATACTGAGGCAAATCTACCTCACCTCTATGTATATATACTGAGAAGAATTTACCTCACCTCTAAGTGTATATACTGAGGAGAATCTAACGCTCCTCTATGTGTATATACTGAGGAGAATCTACCTCACCTCTATGTGTATATACTGAGAATCTAACTGACCTCTATGTGTATATACTGAGGAGAATCTACCTCACCTCTATGTGTATATACTGAGGAGAATCTAACTCACCTCTATGTGTATATACTGAGGAGAATCTACCTCACCTCTATGTGTATATACTGAGGAGAATCTACCTCACCTCTATGTGTATATACTGAGGAGAATCTACCTCACCTCTATGTGTATATACTGAGGAGAATCTACCTCACCTCTGTGTGTATATACTGAGGAGCATCTACCTCACCTCTGTGTGTGTATATACTGAGGAGAATCTACCTCACCTCTGTGTGTATATACGGAGGAGAATCTACCCCACCTCTATGTGTATATACTGAGAAGAATCTACCTCACCTCTATGTATATATACTGAGGCAAATCTACCTCACCTCTATGTGTATATACTGAGAAGAATTTACCTCACCTCTAAGTGTATATACAGAGGAGAATCTAACGCTCCTCTATGTGTATATACTGAGGAGAATCTACCTCACCTCTCTGTGTATATACTGAAGAGAATCTACCTCACCTCTGTGTGTATATACTGAGAAGAATCTACCTCACCTCTGTGTGTATATACTGAGGAGAATCTACCTCACCTCTGTGTGTGTATATACTGAGGAGAATCTACCTCACCTCTGTGTGTATATACTGAGGAGAATCTACCTCACCTCTGTGTGTATATACTGAGGAGAATCTACCTCCCCTCTGTGTGTATATACTGAGGAGAATCTACCTCACCTCTGTGTGTATATACCGAGGAGACTCTATCTCACCTCTATGTGTATATACTGAGGAGAATCTACCTCACCTCTATGTGTATATACTGAGAATCTAACTGACCTCTATGTGTATATACTGAGGAGAATCTACCTCACCTCTATGTGTATATACTGAGGAGAATCTACCTCACCTCTATGTGTATATACTGAGGAGAATCTACCTCACCCCTATGTGTATATACTGAGGAGAATCTACCTCACCTCTGTGTGTATATACTGAGGAGCATTTACCTCACCTCTGTGTATATACCGAGGAGAATCTACCTCACCTCTATGTGTATATACTGAGGAGAATCTACCTCACCTCTATGTATATATACTGAGGCAAATCTACCTCACCTCTATGTGTATATACTGAGAAGAATTTACCTCACCTCTAAGTGTATATACTGAGGAGAATCTAACGCTCCTCTATGTGTATGTACTGAGGAGAATCTACCCCACCTTTATGTGTATATACTGAGGAGAATCTACCTCTCCTCTATGTGTATGTACTGAGGAGAATCTACCTCACCGCTATGTGTATATACTGAGGAGAATCTACCCCACCTCTATGTGTATATACTGAGAAGAATCTACCTCACCTCTATGTGTATATACTGAGGAGAATCTACCTCACCTGTATGTGTATATACTGAGGAGAATCTACCTCACCTGTATGTGTATATACTGAGGAGAATCTACCTCACCTCTATGTGTATATACTGAGGAGAATCTACCTCATCTCTATGTGTATATACTGAGGAGAATCTACCTCTCCTCTATGTGTATGTACTGAGGAGAATCTACCTCACCGCTATGTGTATATACTGAGGAGAATCTACCCCACCTCTATGTGTATATACTGAGAAGAATCTACCTCACCTCTATGTGTATATACTGAGGAGAATCTACCTCACCTGTATGTGTATATACTGAAGAGAATCTACCTCACCTCTGTGTGTTTATACTGAGAAGAATCTACCTCACCTCTGTGTGTATATACTGAGGAGAATCTACCTCACCTCTGTGTGTGTATATATTGAGGCGAATCTACCTCACCTCTGTGTGTATATACTGAGGAGAATCTACCTCACCTCTGTGTGTATATACTGAGGAGAATCTACCTCCCCTCTGTGTGTATATACTGAGGAGAATCTACCTCACCTCTGTGTGTATATACGGAGGAGAATCTACCCCACCTCTATGTGTATATACTGAGAAGAATCTACCTCTCCTCTATGTATATATACTGAGGCAAATCTACCTCACCTCTATGTGTATATACTGAGAAGAGTTTACCTCACCTCTAAGTGTATATACTGAGGAGAATCTAACGCTCCTCTATGTGTATATACTGAGGAGAATCTACCTCACCTCTCTGTGTATATACTGAAGAGAATCTACCTCACCTCTGTTTGTATATACTGAGAAGAATCTACCTCACCTCTGTGTGTATATACTGAGGAGAATCTACCTCACCTCTGTGTGTGTATATACTGAGGAGAATCTACCTCACCTCTGTGTGTATATACTGAGGAGAATCTACCTCACCTCTGTGTGTATATACTGAGGAGAATCTACCTCCCCTCTGTGTGTATATACTGAGGAGAATCTACCTCACCTCTGTGTGTATATACCGAGGAGACTCTATCTCACCTCTATGTGTATAAACTGAGGAGAATCTACCTCACCTCTGTGTGTATATACCGAGGAGACTCTATCTCACCACTATGTGTATATACTGAGGAGAATCTACCTCACCTCTATGTGTATATACTGAGAATCTAACTGACCTCTATGTGTATATACTGAGGAGAATCTACCTCACCTCTATGTGTATATACTGATGAGAATCTACCTCACCTCTATGTGTATATACTGAGGAGAATCTACCTCACCTCTATGTGTATATACTGAGGAGAATCTACCTCACCTCTGTGTGTATATCATGAGGAGCATCTACCTCACCTCTGTGTATATACTGAGGAGAATCTACCTCACCTCTATGTGTATATACTGAGGAGAATCTACCTCACCTCTATGTATATATACTGAGGCAAATCTACCTCACCTCTATGTGTATATACTGAGAAGAATTTACCTCACCTCTAAGTGTATATACTGAGGAGAATCTAACGCTCCTCTATGTGTATGTACTGAGGAGAATCTACCCCACCTTTATGTGTATATACTGAGGAGAATCTACCTCACCTCTATGTGTATATACTGAGGAGAATCTACCTCTCCTCTATGTGTATGTACTGAGGAGAATCTACCTCACCGCTATGTGTATATACTGAGGAGAATCTACCCCACCTCTATGTGTATATACTGAGAAGAATCTACCTCACCTCTATGTGTATATACTGAGGAGAATCTACCTCACCTTTATGTGTATATACTGAAGAGAATCTACCTCACCTCTGTGTGTTTATACTGAGAAGAATCTACCTCACCTCTGTGTGTATATACTGAGGAGAATCTACCTCACCTCTGTGTGTGTATATACTGAGGCGAATCTATCTCACCTCTGTGTGTATATACTGAGGAGAATCTACCTCACCTCTGTGTGTATATACTGAGGAGAATCTACCTCCCCTCTGTGTGTATATACTGAGGAGCATCTACCTCACCTCTGTGTGTGTATATACTGAGGAGAATCTACCTCACCTCTGTGTGTATATACGGAGGAGAATCTACCCCACCTCTATGTGTATATACTGAGAAGAATCTACCTCACCTCTATGTATATATACTGAGGCAAATCTACCTCACCTCTATGTGTATATACTGAGGAGAATCTACCTCTCCTCTATGTGTATGTACTGAGGAGAATCTACCTCACCGCTATGTGTATATACTGAGGAGAATCTACCCCACCTCTATGTGTATATACTGAGGAGCATCTACCTCACCTCTGTGTATATACTGAGGAGAATCTACCTCACCTCTATGTGTATATACTGAGGAGAATCTACCTCACCTCTATGTATATATACTGAGGCAAATCTACCTCACCTCTATGTGTATATACTGAGAAGAATTTACCTCACCTCTAAGTGTATATACTGAGGAGAATCTAACGCTCCTCTATGTGTATATACTGAGGAGAATCTACCTCACCTCTATGTGTATATACTGAGAATCTAACTGACCTCTATGTGTATATACTGAGGAGAATCTACCTCACCTCTATGTGTATATACTGAGGAGAATCTAACTCACCTCTATGTGTATATACTGAGGAGAATCTACCTCACCTCTATGTGTATATACTGAGGAGAATCTACCTCACCTCTATGTGTATATACTGAGGAGAATCTACCTCACCTCTATGTGTATATACTGAGGAGAATCTACCTCACCTCTGTGTGTATATACTGAGGAGCATCTACCTCACCTCTGTGTGTGTATATACTGAGGAGAATCTACCTCACCTCTGTGTGTATATACGGAGGAGAATCTACCCCACCTCTATGTGTATATACTGAGATGAATCTACCTCACCTCTATGTATATATACTGAGGCAAATCTACCTCACCTCTATGTGTATATACTGAGAAGAATTTACCTCACCTCTAAGTGTATATACAGAGGAGAATCTAACGCTCCTCTATGTGTATATACTGAGGAGAATCTACCTCACCTCTCTGTGTATATACTGAAGAGAATCTACCTCACCTCTGTGTGTATATACTGAGAAGAATCTATCTCACCTCTGTGTGTATATACTGAGGAGAATCTACCTCACCTCTGTGTGTGTATATACTGAGGAGAATCAACCTCACCTCTGTGTGTATATACTGAGGAGAATCTACCTCACCTCTGTGTGTATATACTGAGGAGAATCTACCTCACCTCTGTGTGTATATACGGAGGAGAATCTACCCCACCTCTATGTGTATATACTGAGAAGAATCTACCTCACCTCTATGTATATATACTGATGCAAATCTACCTCACCTCTATGTGTATATACTGAGAAGAATTTACCTCACCTCTAAGTGTATATACAGAGGAGAATCTAACGCTCCTCTATGTGTATATACTGAGGAGAATCTACCTCACCTCTCTGTGTATATACTGAAGAGAATCTACCTCACCTCTGTTTGTATATGCTGAGAAGAATCTACCTCACCTCCGTGTGTATATACTGAGGAGAATCTACCTCACCTCTGTGTGTGTATATACTGAGGAGAATCTACCTCACCTCTGTGTGTATATACTGAGGAGAATCTACCTCACCTCTGTGTGTATATACTGAGGAGAATCTACCTCCCCTCTGTGTGTATATACTGAGGAGAATCTACCTCACCTCTGTGTGTATATACCGAGGAGACTATCTCACCTCTATGTGTATATACTGAGGAGAATCTACCTCACCTCTATGTGTATATCATGAGGAGCATCTACCTCACCTCTGTGTATATACTGAGGAGAATCTACCTCACCTCTATGTGTATATACTGATGAGAATCTACCTCACCTCTATGTGTATATACTGAGGAGAATCTACCTCACCTCTATGTGTATATACTGAGGAGAATCTACCTCACCTCTGTGTGTATATCATGAGGAGCATCTACCTCACCTCTGTGTATATACTGAGGAGAATCTACCTCACCTCTATGTGTATATACTGAGGAGAATCTACCTCACCTCTATGTATATATACTGAGGCAAATCTACCTCACCTCTATGTGTATATACTGAGAAGAATTTACCTCACCTCTAAGTGTATATACTGAGGAGAATCTAACGCTCCTCTATGTGTATGTACTGAGGAGAATCTACCCCACCTTTATGTGTATATACTGAGGAGAATCTACCTCACCTCTATGTGTATATACTGAGGAGAATCTACCTCTCCTCTATGTGTATGTACTGAGGAGAATCTACCTCACCGCTATGTGTATATACTGAGGAGAATCTACCCCACCTCTATGTGTATATACTGAGAAGAATCTACCTCACCTCTATGTGTATATACTGAGGAGAATCTACCTCACCTGTATGTGTATATACTGAAGAGAATCTACCTCACCTCTGTGTGTTTATACTGAGAAGAATCTACCTCACCTCTGTGTGTATATACTGAGGAGAATCTACCTCACCTCTGTGTGTGTATATACTGAGGCGAATCTATCTCACCTCTGTGTGTATATACTGAGGAGAATCTACCTCACCTCTGTGTGTATATACTGAGGAGAATCTACCTCCCCTCTGTGTGTATATACTGAGGAGCATCTACCTCACCTCTGTGTGTGTATATACTGAGGAGAATCTACCTCACCTCTGTGTGTATATACGGAGGAGAATCTACCCCACCTCTATGTGTATATACTGAGAAGAATCTAACGCTCCTCTATGTGTATATACTGAGGAGAATTTACCTCACCTCTAAGTGTATATACAGAGGAGAATCTAACGCTCCTCTATGTGTATATACTGAGGAGAATCTACCTCACCTCTCTGTGTATATACTGAAGAGAATCTACCTCACCTCTGTTTGTATATACTGAGAAGAATCTACCTCACCTCCGTGTGTATATACTGAGGAGAATCTACCTCACCTCTGTGTGTGTATATACTGAGGAGAATGTACCTCACCTCTGTGTGTATATACTGAGGAGAATCTACCTCACCTCTGTGTGTATATACTGAGGAGAATCTACCTCCCCTCTGTGTGTATATACTGAGGAGAATCTACCTCACCTCTATGTGTATATACTGAGGAGAATCTACCTCTCCTCTATGTGTATGTACTGAGGAGAATCTACCTCACCGCTATGTGTATATACTGAGGAGAATCTACCCCACCTCTATGTGTATATACTGAGGAGCATCTACCTCACCTCTGTGTATATACTGAGGAGAATCTACCTCACCTCTATGTGTATATACTGAGGCGAATCTACCTCACCTCTATGTATATATACTGAGGCAAATCTACCTCACCTCTATGTATATATACTGAGAAGAATTTACCTCACCTCTAAGTGTATATACTGAGGAGAATCTAACGCTCCTCTATGTGTATATACTGAGGAGAATCTACCTCACCTCTATGTGTATATACTGAGAATCTAACTGACCTCTATGTGTATATACTGAGGAGAATCTACCTCACCTCTATGTGTATATACTGAGGAGAATCTAACTCACCTCTATGTGTATATACTGAGGAGAATCTACCTCACCTCTATGTGTATATACTGAGGAGAATCTACCTCACCTCTATGTGTATATACTGAGGAGAATCTACCTCACCTCTATGTGTATATACTGAGGAGAATCTACCTCACCTCTGTGTGTATATACTGAGGAGCATCTACCTCACCTCTGTGTGTGTATATACTGAGGAGAATCTACCTCACCTCTGTGTGTATATACGGAGGAGAATCTACCCCACCTCTATGTGTATATACTGAGAAGAATCTACCTCACCTCTATGTATATATACTGAGGCAAATCTACCTCACCTCTATGTGTATATACTGAGAAGAATTTACCTCACCTCTAAGTGTATATACAGAGGAGAATCTAACGCTCCTCTATGTGTATATACTGAGGAGAATCTACCTCACCTCTCTGTGTATATACTGAAGAGAATCTACCTCACCTCTGTGTGTATATACTGAGAAGAATCTACCTCACCTCTGTGTGTATATACTGAGGAGAATCTACCTCACCTCTGTGTGTGTATATACTGAGGAGAATCTACCTCACCTCTGTGTGTATATACTGAGGAGAATCTACCTCACCTCTGTGTGTATATACTGAGGAGAATCTACCTCCCCTCTGTGTGTATATACTGAGGAGAATCTACCTCACCTCTGTGTGTATATACCGAGGAGACTCTATCTCACCTCTATGTGTATATACTGAGGAGAATCTACCTCACCTCTATGTGTATATACTGAGAATCTAACTGACCTCTATGTGTATATACTGAGGAGAATCTACCTCACCTCTATGTGTATATACTGAGGAGAATCTACCTCACCTCTATGTGTATATACTGAGGAGAATCTACCTCACCCCTATGTGTATATACTGAGGAGAATCTACCTCACCTCTGTGTGTATATACTGAGGAGCATTTACCTCACCTCTGTGTATATACCGAGGAGAATCTACCTCACCTCTATGTGTATATACTGAGGAGAATCTACCTCACCTCTATGTATATATACTGAGGCAAATCTACCTCACCTCTATGTGTATATACTGAGAAGAATTTACCTCACCTCTAAGTGTATATACTGAGGAGAATCTAACGCTCCTCTATGTGTATGTACTGAGGAGAATCTACCCCACCTTTATGTGTATATACTGAGGAGAATCTACCTCTCCTCTATGTGTATGTACTGAGGAGAATCTACCTCACCGCTATGTGTATATACTGAGGAGAATCTACCCCACCTCTATGTGTATATACTGAGAAGAATCTACCTCACCTCTATGTGTATATACTGAGGAGAATCTACCTCACCTGTATGTGTATATACTGAGGAGAATCTACCTCACCTGTATGTGTATATACTGAGGAGAATCTACCTCACCTCTATGTGTATATACTGAGGAGAATCTACCTCATCTCTATGTGTATATACTGAGGAGAATCTACCTCTCCTCTATGTGTATGTACTGAGGAGAATCTACCTCACCGCTATGTGTATATACTGAGGAGAATCTACCCCACCTCTATGTGTATATACTGAGAAGAATCTACCTCACCTCTATGTGTATATACTGAGGAGAATCTACCTCACCTGTATGTGTATATACTGAAGAGAATCTACCTCACCTCTGTGTGTTTATACTGAGAAGAATCTACCTCACCTCTGTGTGTATATACTGAGGAGAATCTACCTCACCTCTGTGTGTGTATATATTGAGGCGAATCTACCTCACCTCTGTGTGTATATACTGAGGAGAATCTACCTCACCTCTGTGTGTATATACTGAGGAGAATCTACCTCCCCTCTGTGTGTATATACTGAGGAGAATCTACCTCACCTCTGTGTGTATATACGGAGGAGAATCTACCCCACCTCTATGTGTATATACTGAGAAGAATCTACCTCTCCTCTATGTATATATACTGAGGCAAATCTACCTCACCTCTATGTGTATATACTGAGAAGAGTTTACCTCACCTCTAAGTGTATATACTGAGGAGAATCTAACGCTCCTCTATGTGTATATACTGAGGAGAATCTACCTCACCTCTCTGTGTATATACTGAAGAGAATCTACCTCACCTCTGTTTGTATATACTGAGAAGAATCTACCTCACCTCTGTGTGTATATACTGAGGAGAATCTACCTCACCTCTGTGTGTGTATATACTGAGGAGAATCTACCTCACCTCTGTGTGTATATACTGGGGAGAATCTACCTCACCTCTGTGTGTATATACTGAGGAGAATCTACCTCCCCTCTGTGTGTATATACTGAGGAGAATCTACCTCACCTCTGTGTGTATATACCGAGGAGACTCTATCTCACCTCTATGTGTATATACTGAGGAGAATCTACCTCACCTCTATGTGTATATACTGAGAATCTAACTGACCTCTATGTGTATATACTGAGGAGAATCTACCTCACCTCTATGTGTATATACTGAGGAGAATCTACCTCACCTCTATGTGTATATACTGAGGAGAATCTACCTCACCTCTATGTGTATATACTGAGGAGAATCTACCTCACCTCTGTGTGTATATACTGAGGAGCATCTACCTCACCTCTGTGTATATACTGAGGAGAATCTACCTCACCTCTATGTGTATATACTGAGGAGAATCTACCTCACCTCTATGTATATATACTGAGGCAAATCTACCTCACCTCTATGTGTATATACTGAGAAGAATTTACCTCACCTCTAAGTGTATATACTGAGGAGAATCTAACGCTCCTCTATGTGTATGTACTGAGGAGAATCTACCCCACCTTTATGTGTATATACTGAGGAGAATCTACCTCTCCTCTATGTGTATGTACTGAGGAGAATCGACCTCACCGCTATGTGTATATACTGAGGAGAATCTACCCCACCTCTATGTGTATATACTGAGAAGAATCTACCTCACCTCTATGTGTATATACTGAGGAGAATCTACCTCACCTGTATGTGTATATACTGAGAAGAATTTACCTCACCTCTAAGTGTATATACTGAGGAGAATCTAACGCTCCTCTATGTGTATATACTGAGGAGAATCTACCTCACCTCTCTGTGTATATACTGAAGAGAATCTACCTCACCTCTGTTTGTATATACTGAGAAGAATCTACCTCACCTCTGTGTGTATATACTGAGGAGAATCTACCTCACCTCTGTGTGTGTATATACTGAGGAGAATCTACCTCACCTCTGTGTGTATATACTGAGGAGAATCTACCTCACCTCTGTGTGTATATACTGAGGAGAATCTACCTCCCCTCTGTGTGTATATACTGAGGAGAATCTACCTCACCTCTGTGTGTATATACCGAGGAGACTCTATCTCACCTCTATGTGTATATACTGAGGAGAATCTACCTCACCTCTATGTGTATATACTGAGAATCTAACTGACCTCTATGTGTATATACTGAGGAGAATCTACCTCACCTCTATGTGTATATACTGATGAGAATCTACCTCACCTCTATGTGTATATACTGAGGAGAATCTACCTCACCTCTATGTGTATATACTGAGGAGAATCTACCTCACCTCTGTGTGTATATCATGAGGAGCATCTACCTCACCTCTGTGTATATACTGAGGAGAATCTACCTCACCTCTATGTGTATATACTGAGGAGAATCTACCTCACCTCTATGTATATATACTGAGGCAAATCTACCTCACCTCTATGTGTATATACTGAGAAGAATTTACCTCACCTCTAAGTGTATATACTGAGGAGAATCTAACGCTCCTCTATGTGTATGTACTGAGGAGAATCTACCCCACCTTTATGTGTATATACTGAGGAGAATCTACCTCACCTCTATGTGTATATACTGAGGAGAATCTAACGCTCCTCTATGTGTATGTACTGAGGAGAATCTACCCCACCTTTATGTGTATATACTGAGTAGAATCTACCTCTCCTCTATGTGTATGTACTGAGGAGAATCGACCTCACCGCTATGTGTATATACTGAGGAGAATCTACCCCACCTCTATGTGTATATACTGAGAAGAATCTACCTCACCTCTATGTGTATATACTGAGGAGAATCTACCTCACCTGTATGTGTATATACTGAGAAGAATTTACCTCACCTCTAAGTGTATATACTGAGGAGAATCTAACGCTCCTCTATGTGTATATACTGAGGAGAATCTACCTCACCTCTCTGTGTATATACTGAAGAGAATCTACCTCACCTCTGTTTGTATATACTGAGAAGAATCTACCTCACCTCTGTGTGTATATACTGAGGAGAATCTACCTCACCTCTGTGTGTGTATATACTGAGGAGAATCTACCTCACCTCTGTGTGTATATACTGAGGAGAATCTACCTCACCTCTGTGTGTATATACTGAGGAGAATCTACCTCCCCTCTGTGTGTATATACTGAGGAGAATCTACCTCACCTCTGTGTGTATATACCGAGGAGACTCTATCTCACCTCTATGTGTATATACTGAGGAGAATCTACCTCACCTCTATGTGTATATACTGAGAATCAAACTGACCTCTATGTGTATATACTGAGGAGAATCTACCTCACCTCTATGTGTATATACTGATGAGAATCTACCTCACCTCTATGTGTATATACTGAGGAGAATCTACCTCACCTCTATGTGTATATACTGAGGAGAATCTACCTCACCTCTGTGTGTATATCATGAGGAGCATCTACCTCACCTCTGTGTATATACTGAGGAGAATCTACCTCACCTCTATGTGTATATACTGAGGAGAATCTACCTCACCTCTATGTATATATACTGAGGCAAATCTACCTCACCTCTATGTGTATATACTGAGAAGAATTTACCTCACCTCTAAGTGTATATACTGAGGAGAATCTAACGCTCCTCTATGTGTATGTACTGAGGAGAATCTACCCCACCTTTATGTGTATATACTGAGGAGAATCTACCTCACCTCTATGTGTATATAGTGAGGAGAATCTACCTCTCCTCTATGTGTATGTACTGAGGAGAATCTACCTCACCGCTATGTGTATATACTGAGGAGAATCTACCCCACCTCTATGTGTATATACTGAGAAGAATCTACCTCACCTCTATGTGTATATACTGAGGAGAATCTACCTCACCTGTATGTGTATATACTGAAGAGAATCTACCTCACCTCTGTGTGTTTATACTGAGAAGAATCTACCTCACCTCTGTGTGTATATACTGAGGAGAATCTACCTCACCTCTGTGTGTGTATATACTGAGGCGAATCTATCTCACCTCTGTGTGTATATACTGAGGAGAATCTACCTCACCTCTGTGTGTATATACTGAGGAGAATCTACCTCCCCTCTGTGTGTATATACTGAGGAGCATCTACCTCACCTCTGTGTGTGTATATACTGAGAAGAATCTACCTCACCTCTGTGTGTATATACGGAGGAGAATCTACCCCACCTCTATGTGTATATACTGAGAAGAATCTACCTCACCTCTATGTATATATACTGAGGCAAATCTACCTCACCTCTATGTGTATATACTGAGGAGAATCTACCTCTCCTCTATGTGTATGTACTGAGGAGAATCTACCTCACCGCTATGTGTATATACTGAGGAGAATCTACCCCACCTCTATGTGTATATACTGAGGAGAATCTACCCCACCTCTATGTGTATATACTGAGAAGAATCTACCTCACCTCTATGTGTATATACTGAGGAGAATCTACCTCACCTGTATGTGTATATACTGAAGAGAATCTACCTCACCTCTGTGTGTTTATACTGAGAAGAATCTACCTCACCTCTGTGTGTATATACTGAGGAGAATCTACCTCACCTCTGTGTGTGTATATACTGAGGCGAATTTATCTCACCTCTGTGTGTATATACTGAGGAGAATCTACCTCACCTCTGTGTGTATATACTGAGGAGAATCTACCTCCCCTCTGTGTGTATATACTGAGGAGCATCTACCTCAACTCTGTGTGTGTATATACTGAGGAGAATCTACCTCACCTCTGTGTGTATATACGGAGGAGAATCTACCCCACCTCTATGTGTATATACTGAGAAGAATCTACCTCACCTCTATGTATATATACTGAGGCAAATCTACCTCACCTCTATGTGTATATACTGAGGAGAATCTACCTCTCCTCTATGTGTATGTACTGAGGAGAATCTACCTCACCGCTATGTGTATATACTGAGGAGAATCTACCCCACCTCTATGTGTATATACTGAGGAGCATCTACCTCACCTCTGTGTATATACTGAGGAGAATCTACCTCACCTCTATGTGTATATACTGAGGAGAATCTACCTCACCTCTATGTATATATACTGAGGCAAATCTACCTCACCTCTATGTGTATATACTGAGAAGAATTTACCTCACCTCTAAGTGTATATACTGAGGAGAATCTAACGCTCCTCTATGTGTATATACTGAGGAGAATCTACCTCACCTCTATGTGTATATACTGAGAATCTAACTGACCTCTATGTGTATATACTGAGGAGAATCTACCTCACCTCTATGTGTATATACTGAGGAGAATCTAACTCACCTCTATGTGTATATACTGAGGAGAATCTACCTCACCTCTATGTGTATATACTGAGGAGAATCTACCTCACCTCTATGTGTATATACTGAGGAGAATCTACCTCACCTCTATGTGTATATACTGAGGAGAATCTACCTCACCTCTGTGTGTATATACTGAGGAGCATCTACCTCACCTCTGTGTGTGTATATACTGAGGAGAATCTACCTCACCTCTGTGTGTGTATACGGAGGAGAATCTACCCCACCTCTATGTGTATATACTGAGATGAATCTACCTCACCTCTATGTATATATACTGAGGCAAATCTACCTCACCTCTATGTGTATATACTGAGAAGAATTTACCTCACCTCTAAGTGTATATACAGAGGAGAATCTAACGCTCCTCTATGTGTATATACTGAGGAGAATCTACCTCACCTCTCTGTGTATATACTGAAGAGAATCTACCTCACCTCTGTGTGTATATACTGAGAAGAATCTATCTCACCTCTGTGTGTATATACTGAGGAGAATCTACCTCACCTCTGTGTGTGTATATACTGAGGAGAATCTACCTCACCTCTGTGTGTATATACTGAGGAGAATCTACCTCACCTCTGTGTGTATATACTGAGGAGAATCTACCTCACCTCTGTGTGTATATACGGAGGAGAATCTACCCCACCTCTATGTGTATATACTGAGAAGAATCTACCTCACCTCTATGTATATATACTGAGGCAAATCTACCTCACCTCTATGTGTATATACTGAGAAGAATTTACCTCACCTCTAAGTGTATATACAGAGGAGAATCTAACGCTCCTCTATGTGTATATACTGAGGAGAATCTACCTCACCTCTCTGTGTATATACTGAAGAGAATCTACCTCACCTCTGTGTGTATATACTGAGAAGAATCTATCTCACCTCTGTGTGTATATACTGAGGAGAATCTACCTCACCTCTGTGTGTGTATATACTGAGGAGAATCTACCTCACCTCTGTGTGTATATACTGAGGAGAATCTACCTCACCTCTGTGTGTATATACTGAGGAGAATCTACCTCCCCTCTGTGTGTATATACTGAGGAGAATCTACCTCACCTCTGTGTGTATATACCGAGGAGACTCTATCTCACCTCTATGTGTATATACTGAGGAGAATCTACCTCACCTCTATGTGTATATACTGAGAATCTAACTGACCTCTATGTGTATATACTGAGGAGAATCTACCTCACCTCTATGTGTATATACTGAGGAGAATCTACCTCACCTCTATGTGTATATACTGAGGAGAATCTACCTCACCTCTATGTGTATATACTGAGGAGAATCTACCTCACCTCTATGTGTATATACTGAGGAGAATCTACCTCACCTCTGTGTGTATATACTGAGGAGCATCTACCTCACCTCTGTGTATATACCGAGGAGAATCTACCTCACCTCTATGTGTATATACTGAGGAGAATCTACCTCACCTCTATGTATATATACTGAGGCAAATCTACCTCACCTCTATGTGTATATACTGAGAAGAATTTACCTCACCTCTAAGTGTATATACTGAGGAGAATCTAACGCTCCTCTATGTGTATGTACTGAGGAGAATCTACCCCACCTTTATGTGTATATACTGAGGAGAATCTACCTCTCCTCTATGTGTATGTACTGAGGAGAATCTACCTCACCGCTATGTGTATATACTGAGGAGAATCTACCCCACCTCTATGTGTATATACTGAGAAGAATCTACCTCACCTCTATGTGTATATACTGAGGAGAATCTACCTCACCTGTATGTGTATATACTGAGGAGAATCTACCTCACCTCTATGTGTATATACTGAGGAGAATCTACCTCACCTCTATGTGTATATACTGAGGAGAATCTACCTCTCCTCTATGTGTATGTACTGAGGAGAATCTACCTCACCGCTATGTGTATATACTAAGGAGAATCTACCCCACCTCTATGTGTATATACTGAGAAGAATCTACCTCACCTCTATGTGTATATACTGAGGAGAATCTACCTCACCTGTATGTGTATATACTGAAGAGAATCTACCTCACCTCTGTGTGTTTATACTGAGAAGAATCTACCTCACCTCTGTGTGTATATACTGAGGAGAATCTACCTCACCTCTGTGTGTGTATATACTGAGGCGAATCTACCTCACCTCTGTGTGTATATACTGAGGAGAATCTACCTCACCTCTGTGTGTATATACTGAGGAGAATCTACCTCCCCTCTGTGTGTATATACTGAGGAGCATCTACCTCACCTCTGTGTGTGTATATACTGAGGAGAATCTACCTCACCTCTGTGTGTATATACGGAGGAGAATCTACCCCACCTCTATGTGTATATACTGAGAAGAATCTACCTCACCTCTATGTATATATACTGAGGCAAATCTACCTCACCTCTATGTGTATATACTGAGAAGAATTTACCTCACCTCTAAGTGTATATACTGAGGAGAATCTAACGCTCCTCTATGTGTATATACTGAGGAGAATCTACCTCACCTCTCTGTGTATATACTGAAGAGAATCTACCTCACCTCTGTTTGTATATACTGAGAAGAATCTACCTCACCTCTGTGTGTATATACTGAGGAGAATCTACCTCACCTCTGTGTGTGTATATACTGAGGAGAATCTACCTCACCTCTGTGTGTATATACTGAGGAGAATCTACCTCACCTCTGTGTGTATATACTGAGGAGAATCTACCTCCCCTCTGTGTGTATATACTGAGGAGAATCTACCTCACCTCTGTGTGTATATACCGAGGAGACTATCTCACCTCTATGTGTATATACTGAGGAGAATCTACCTCACCTCTATGTGTATATACTGAGAATCTAACTGACCTCTATGTGTATATACTGAGGAGAATCTACCTCACCTCTATGTGTATATACTGATGAGAATCTACCTCACCTCTATGTGTATATACTGAGGAGAATCTACCTCACCTCTATGTGTATATACTGAGGAGAATCTACCTCACCTCTGTGTGTATATCATGAGGAGCATCTACCTCACCTCTGTGTATATACTGAGGAGAATCTACCTCACCTCTATGTGTATATACTGAGGAGAATCTACCTCACCTCTATGTATATATACTGAGGCAAATCTACCTCACCTCTATGTGTATATACTGAGAAGAATTTACCTCACCTCTAAGTGTATATACTGAGGAGAATCTAACGCTCCTCTATGTGTATGTACTGAGGAGAATCTACCCCACCTTTATGTGTATATACTGAGGAGAATCTACCTCACCTCTATGTGTATATACTGAGGAGAATCTACCTCTCCTCTATGTGTATGTACTGAGGAGAATCTACCTCACCGCTATGTGTATATACTGAGGAGAATCTACCCCACCTCTATGTGTATATACTGAGAAGAATCTACCTCACCTCTATGTGTATATACTGAGGAGAATCTACCTCACCTGTATGTGTATATACTGAAGAGAATCTACCTCACCTCTGTGTGTTTATACTGAGAAGAATCTACCTCACCTCTGTGTGTATATACTGAGGAGAATCTACCTCACCTCTGTGTGTGTATATACTGAGGCGAATCTATCTCACCTCTGTGTGTATATACTGAGGAGAATCTACCTCACCTCTGTGTGTATATACTGAGGAGAATCTACCTCCCCTCTGTGTGTATATACTGAGGAGCATCTACCTCACCTCTGTGTGTGTATATACTGAGGAGAATCTACCTCACCTCTGTGTGTATATACGGAGGAGAATCTACCCCACCTCTATGTGTATATACTGAGAAGAATCTACCTCACCTCTATGTATATATACTGAGGCAAATCTACCTCACCTCTATGTGTATATACTGAGGAGAATCTACCTCTCCTCTATGTGTATGTACTGAGGAGAATCTACCTCACCGCTATGTGTATATACTGAGGAGAATCTACCCCACCTCTATGTGTATATACTGAGGAGCATCTACCTCACCTCTGTGTATATACTGAGGAGAATCTACCTCACCTCTATGTGTATATACTGAGGCGAATCTACCTCACCTCTATGTATATATACTGAGGCAAATCTACCTCACCTCTATGTATATATACTGAGAAGAATTTACCTCACCTCTCAGTGTATATACTGAGGAGAATCTAACGCTCCTCTATGTGTATATACTGAGGAGAATCTACCTCACCTCTATGTGTATATACTGAGAATCTAACTGACCTCTATGTGTATATACTGAGGAGAATCTACCTCACCTCTATGTGTATATACTGAGGAGAATCTAACTCACCTCTATGTGTATATACTGAGGAGAATCTACCTCACCTCTATGTGTATATACTGAGGAGAATCTACCTCACCTATATGTGTATATACTGATGAGAATCTACCTCACCTCTATGTGTATATACTGAGGAGAATCTACCTCACCTCTGTGTGTATATACTGAGGAGCATCTACCTCACCTCTGTGTGTGTATATACTGAGGAGAATCTACCTCACCTCTGTGTGTATATACGGAGGAGAATCTACCCCACCTCTATGTGTATATACTGAGAAGAATCTACCTCACCTCTATGTATATATACTGAGGCAAATCTACCTCACCTCTATGTGTATATACTGAGAAGAATTTACCTCACCTCTAAGTGTATATACAGAGGAGAATCTAACGCTCCTCTATGTGTATATACTGAGGAGAATCTACCTCACCTCTCTGTGTATATACTGAAGAGAATCTACCTCACCTCTGTGTGTATATACTGAGAAGAATCTACCTCACCTCTGTGTGTATATACTGAGGAGAATCTACCTCACCTCTGTGTGTGTATATACTGAGGAGAATCTACCTCACCTCTGTGTGTATATACTGAGGAGAATCTACCTCACCTCTGTGTGTATATACTGAGGAGAATCTACCTCCCCTCTGTGTGTATATACTGAGGAGAATCTACCTCACCTCTGTGTGTATATACCGAGGAGACTCTATCTCACCTCTATGTGTATATACTGAGGAGAATCTACCTCACCTCTATGTGTATATACTGAGATTCTAACTGACCTCTATGTGTATATACTGAGGAGAATCTACCTCACCTCTATGTGTATATACTGAGGAGAATCTACCTCACCTCTATGTGTATATACTGAGGAGAATCTACCTCACCTCTATGTGTATATACTGAGGAGAATCTACCTCACCTCTGTGTGTATATACTGAGGAGCATCTACCTCACCTCTGTGTATATACCGAGGAGAATCTACCTCACCTCTATGTGTATATACTGAGGAGAATCTACCTCACCTCTATGTATATATACTGAGGCAAATCTACCTCACCTCTATGTGTATATACTGAGAAGAATTTACCTCACCTCTAAGTGTATATACTGAGGAGAATCTAACGCTCCTCTATGTGTATGTACTGAGGAGAATCTACCCCACCTTTATGTGTATATACTGAGGAGAATCTACCTCTCCTCTATGTGTATGTACTGAGGAGAATCTACCTCACCGCTATGTGTATATACTGAGGAGAATCTACCCCACCTCTATGTGTATATACTGAGAAGAATCTACCTCACCTCTATGTGTATATACTGAGGAGAATCTACCTCACCTGTATGTGTATATACTGAGGAGAATCTACCTCACCTCTATGTGTATATACTGAGGAGAATCTACCTCACCTCTATGTATATATACTGAGGCAAATCTACCTCACCTCTATGTGTATATACTGAGAAGAATTTACCTCACCTCTAAGTGTATATACTGAGGAGAATCTAACGCTCCTCTATGTGTATATACTGAGGAGAATCTACCTCACCTCTCTGTGTATATACTGAAGAGAATCTACCTCACCTCTGTTTGTATATACTGAGAAGAATCTACCTCACCTCTGTGTGTATATACTGAGGAGAATCTACCTCACCTCTGTGTGTGTATATACTGAGGAGAATCTACCTCACCTCTGTGTGTATATACTGAGGAGAATCTACCTCACCTCTGTGTGTATATACTGAGGAGAATCTACCTCCCCTCTGTGTGTATATACTGAGGAGAATCTACCTCACCTCTGTGTGTATATACCGAGGAGACTCTATCTCACCTCTATGTGTATATACTGAGGAGAATCTACCTCACCTCTATGTGTATATACTGAGAATCTAACTGACCTCTATGTGTATATACTGAGGAGAATCTACCTCACCTCTATGTGTATATACTGAGGAGAATCTACCTCACCTCTATGTGTATATACTGAGGAGAATCTACCTCACCTCTATGTGTATATACTGAGGAGAATCTACCTCACCTCTGTGTGTATATACTGAGGAGCATCTACCTCACCTCTGTGTATATACTGAGGAGAATCTACCTCACCTCTATGTGTATATACTGAGGAGAATCTACCTCACCTCTATGTATATATACTGAGGCAAATCTACCTCACCTCTATGTGTATATACTGAGAAGAATTTACCTCACCTCTAAGTGTATATACTGAGGAGAATCTAACGCTCCTCTATGTGTATGTACTGAGGAGAATCTACCCCACCTTTATGTGTATATACTGAGGAGAATCTACCTCTCCTCTATGTGTATGTACTGAGGAGAATCGACCTCACCGCTATGTGTATATACTGAGGAGAATCTACCCCACCTCTATGTGTATATACTGAGAAGAATCTACCTCACCTCTATGTGTATATACTGAGGAGAATCTACCTCACCTGTATGTGTATATACTGAGGAGAATCTACCTCACCTGTATGTGTATATATTGAGGAGAATCTACCTCACCTCTATGTGTATATACTGAGGAGAATCTACCTCACCTCTATGTGTATATACTGAGGAGAATCTACCTCTCCTCTATGTGTATGTACTGAGGAGAATCTACCTCACCGCTATGTGTATATACTGAGGAGAATCTACCCCCCCTCTATGTGTATATACTGAGAAGAATCTACCTCACCTCTATGTGTATATACTGAGGAGAATCTACCTCACCTGTATGTGTATATACTGAAAAGAATCTACCTCACCTCTGTGTGTATATACTGAGAAGAATCTACCTCACCTCTGTGTGTATATACTGAGGAGCATCTACCTCACCTCTGTGTGTGTATATACTGAGGAGAATCTACCTCACCTCTGTGTGTATATACGGAGGAGAATCTACCCCACCTCTATGTGTATATACTGAGAAGAATCTACCTCACCTCTATGTATATATACTGAGGCAAATCTACCTCACCTCTATGTGTATATACTGAGAAGAATTTACCTCACCTCTAAGTGTATATACTGAGGAGAATCTAACGCTCCTCTATGTGTATATACTGAGGAGAATCTACCTCACCTCTCTGTGTATATACTGAAGAGAATCTACCTCACCTCTGTGTGTATATACTGAGGAGAATCTACCTCACCTCTGTGTGTATATACTGAGGAGAATCTACCTCCCCTCTGTGTGTATATACTGAGGAGAATCTACCTCACCTCTGTGTGCATATACCGAGGAGACTCTATCTCACCTCTATGTGTATATACTGAGGAGAATCTACCTCACCTCTATGTGTATATACTGAGGAGAATCTACCTCACCTCTATGTGTATATACTGAGGAGAATCTACCTCACCTCTGTGTGTATATACTGAGGAGCATCTACCTCACCTCTGTGTATATACCGAGGAGAATCTACCTCACCTCTATGTGTATATACTGAGGAGAATCTACCTCACCTCTATGTATATATACTGAGGCAAATCTACCTCACCTCTATGTGTATATACTGAGAAGAATTTACCTCACCTCTAAGTGTATATACTGAGGAGAATCTAACGCTCCTCTATGTGTATGTACTGAGGAGAATCTACCCCACCTTTATGTGTATATACTGAGGAGAATCTACCTCTCCTCTATGTGTATGTACTGAGGAGAATCTACCTCACCGCTATGTGTATATACTGAGGAGAATCTACCCCACCTCTATGTGTATATACTGAGAAGAATCTACCTCACCTCTATGTGTATATACTGAGGAGAATCTACCTCACCTGTATGTGTATATACTGAGGAGAATCTACCTCACCTGTATGTGTATATACTGAGGAGAATCTACCTCACCTCTATGTGTATATACTGAGGAGAATCTACCTCACCTCTATGTGTATATACTGAGGAGAATCTACCTCTCCTCTATGTGTATGTACTGAGGAGAATCTACCTCACCGCTATGTGTATATACTGAGGAGAATCTACCCCACCTCTATGTGTATATACTGAGAAGAATCTACCTCACCTCTATGTGTATATACTGAGGAGAATCTACCTCACCTGTATGTGTATATACTGAAGAGAATCTACCTCACCTCTGTGTGTTTATACTGAGAAGAATCTACCTCACCTCTGTGTGTATATACTGAGGAGAATCTACCTCACCTCTGTGTGTGTATATACTGAGGCGAATCTACCTCACCTCTGTGTGTATATACTGAGGAGAATCTACCTCACCTCTGTGTGTATATACTGAGGAGAATCTACCTCCCCTCTGTGTGTATATACTGAGGAGCATCTACCTCACCTCTGTGTGTGTATATACTGAGGAGAATCTACCTCACCTCTGTGTGTATATACGGAGGAGAATCTACCCCACCTCTATGTGTATATACTGAGAAGAATCTACCTCTCCTCTATGTATATATACTGAGGCAAATCTACCTCACCTCTATGTGTATATACTGAGAAGAATTTACCTCACCTCTAAGTGTATATACTGAGGAGAATCTAACGCTCCTCTATGTGTATATACTGAGGAGAATCTACCTCACCTCTCTGTGTATATACTGAAGAGAATCTACCTCACCTCTGTTTGTATATACTGAGAAGAATCTACCTCACCTCTGTGTGTATATACTGAGGAGAATCTACCTCACCTCTGTGTGTGTATATACTGAGGAGAATCTACCTCACCTCTGTGTGTATATACTGAGGAGAATCTACCTCACCTCTGTGTGTATATACTGAGGAGAATCTACCTCCCCTCTGTGTGTATATACTGAGGAGAATCTACCTCACCTCTATGTGTATATACTGAGTATCTAACTGACCTCTATGTGTATATACTGAGGAGAATCTACCTCACCTCTATGTATATATACTGAGGCAAATCTACCTCACCTCTATGTGTATATACTGAGAAGAATTTACCTCACCTCTAAGTGTATATACTGAGGAGAATCTAACGCTCCTCTATGTGTATGTACTGAGGAGAATCTACCCCACCTTTATGTGTATATACTGAGGAGAATCTACCTCTCCTCTATGTGTATGTACTGAGGAGAATCGACCTCACCGCTATGTGTATATACTGAGGAGAATCTACCCCACCTCTATGTGTATATACTGAGAAGAATCTACCTCACCTCTATGTGTATATACTGAGGAGAATCTACCTCACCTGTATGTGTATATACTGAGGCGAATCTACCTCACCTGTATGTGTATATATTGAGGAGAATCTACCTCACCTCTATGTGTATATACTGAGGAGAATCTACCTCACCTCTATGTGTATATACTGAGGAGAATCTACCTCTCCTCTATGTGTATGTACTGAGGAGAATCTACCTCACCGCTATGTGTATATACTGAGGAGAATCTACCCCCCCTCTATGTGTATATACTGAGAAGAATCTACCTCACCTCTATGTGTATATACTGAGGAGAATCTACCTCACCTGTATGTGTATATACTGAAGAGAATCTACCTCACCTCTGTGTGTATATACTGAGAAGAATCTACCTCACCTCTGTGTGTATATACTGAGGAGCATCTACCTCACCTCTGTGTGTGTATATACTGAGGAGAATCTACCTCACCTCTGTGTGTATATACGGAGGAGAATCTACCCCACCTCTATGTGTATATACTGAGAAGAATCTACCTCACCTCTATGTATATATACTGAGGCAAATCTACCTCACCTCTATGTGTATATACTGAGAAGAATTTACCTCACCTCTAAGTGTATATACTGAGGAGAATCTAACGCTCCTCTATGTGTATATACTGAGGAGAATCTACCTCACCTCTCTGTGTATATACTGAAGAGAATCTACCTCACCTCTGTTTGTATATACTGAGAAGAATCTACCTCACCTCTGTGTGTATATACTGAGGAGAATCTACCTCACCTCTGTGTGTGTATATACTGAGGAGAATCTACCTCACCTCTGTGTGTATATACTGAGGAGAATCTACCTCACCTCTGTGTGTATATACTGAGGAGAATCTACCTCACCTCTGTGTGTATATACCGAGGAGACTCTATCTCACCTCTATGTGTATATACTGAGGAGAATCTACCTCACCTCTATGTGTATATACTGAGAATCTAACTGACCTCTATGTGTATATACTGAGGAGAATCTACCTCACCTCTATGTGTATATACTGAGGAGAATCTACCTCACCTCTATGTGTATATACTGAGGAGAATCTACCTCACCTCTATGTGTATATACTGAGGAGAATCTACCTCACCTCTGTGTGTATATACTGAGGAGCATCTACCTCACCTCTGTGTATATACTGAGGAGAATCTACCTCACCTCTATGTGTATATACTGAGGAGAATCTACCTCACCTCTATGTATATATACTGAGGCAAATCTACCTCACCTCTATGTGTATATACTGAGAAGAATTTACCTCACCTCTAAGTGTATATACTGAGGAGAATCTAACGCTCCTCTATGTGTATGTACTGAGGAGAATCTACCCCACCTTTATGTGTATATACTGAGGAGAATCTACCTCTCCTCTATGTGTATGTACTGAGGAGAATCGACCTCACCGCTATGTGTATATACTGAGGAGAATCTACCCCACCTCTATGTGTATATACTGAGAAGAATCTACCTCACCTCTATGTGTATATACTGAGGAGAATCTACCTCACCTGTATGTGTATATACTGAAGAGAATCTACCTCACCTCTGTGTGTATATACTGAGAAGAATCTACCTCACCTCTGTGTGTATATACTGAGGAGAATCTACCTCACCTCTGTGTGTGTATATACTGAGGCGAATCTACCTCACTTCTGTGTGTATATACTGAGGAGAATCTACCTCACCTCTGTGTGTATATACTGAGGAGAATCTACCTCTCCTCTATGTGTATGTACTGAGGAGAATCGACCTCACCGCTATGTGTATATACTGAGGAGAATCTACCCCACCTCTATGTGTATATACTGAGAAGAATCTACCTCACCTCTATGTGTATATACTGAGGAGAATCTACCTCACCTGTATGTGTATATACTGAAGAGAATCTACCTCACCTCTGTGTGTATATACTGAGAAGAATCTACCTCACCTCTGTGTGTATATACTGAGGAGAATCTACCTCACCTCTGTGTGTGTATATACTGAGGCGAATCTACCTCACTTCTGTGTGTATATACTGAGGAGAATCTACCTCACCTCTGTGTGTATATACTGAGGAGAATCTACCTCCCCTCTGTGTGTATATACTGAGGAGAATCTACCTCACCTCTGTGTGTATATACCGAGGAGACTCTATCTCACCTCTATGTGTATATACTGAGGAGAATCTACCTCACCTCTATGTGTATATACTGAGAATCTAACTGACCTCTATGTGTATATACTGAGGAGAATCTACCTCACCTCTATGTGTATATACTGAGGAGAATCTACCTCACCTCTATGTGTATATACTGAGGAGAATCTACCTCTCCTCTATGTGTATGTACTGAGGAGAATCTACCTCACCGCTATGTGTATATACTGAGGAGAATCTACCCCCCCTCTATGTGTATATACTGAGAAGAATCTACCTCACCTCTATGTGTATATACTGAGGAGAATCTACATCACCTGTATGTGTATATACTGAAGAGAATCTACCTCACCTCTGTGTGTATATACTGAGAAGAATCTACCTCACCTCTGTGTGTATATACTGAGGCGAATCTACCTCACCTCTGTGTGTATATACTGAGGAGAATCTACCTCACCTCTGTGTGTATATACTGAGGAGAATCTACCTCCCCTCTGTGTGTATATACTGAGGAGAATCTACCTCACCTCTGTGTGTATATACCGAGGAGACTCTATCTCACCTCTATGTGTATATACTGAGGAGAATCTACCTCACCTCTATGTGTATATACTGAGAATCTAACTGACCTCTATGTGTATATACTGAGGAGAATCTACCTCACCTCTATGTATATATACTGAGGCAAATCTACCTCACCTCTATGTGTATATACTGAGAAGAATTTACCTCACCTCTAAGTGTATATACTGAGGAGAATCTAACGCTCCTCTATGTGTATGTACTGAGGAGAATCTACCCCACCTTTATGTCTATATACTGAGGAGAATCTACCTCTCCTCTATGTGTATGTACTGAGGAGAATCTACCCCACCTTTATGTGTATATACTGAGGAGAATCTACCTCACCGCTATGTGTATGTACTGAGGAGAATCTACCCCACCTTTATGTGTATATACTGAGAAGAATCTACCTCACCTCTATGTGTATATACTGAGGAGAATCTACCTCACCTGTATGTGTATATACTGAGGAGAATCTACCTCACCTGTATGTGTATATACTGAGGAGAATCTACCCCACCTCTATGTGTATATACTGAGAAGAATCTACCTCACCTCTATGTGTATATACTGAGGAGAATCTACCTCACCTGTATGTGTATATACTGAGGAGAATCTACCTCACCTCTATGTGTATATACTGAGGAGAATCTACCTCACCTCTATGTGTATATACTGAGGAGAATCTACCTCACCTCTGTGTATATACTGAGGAGAATCTACCTCACCTCTATGTGTATATACTGAGGAGAATCTACCTCACCTCTATGTGTATATACTGAGAAGAATCTACCTCACCTCTATGTATATATACTGAGGCAAATCTACCTCACCTCTATGTGTATATACTGAGAAGAATTTACCTCACCTCTAAGTGTATATACTGAGGAGAATCTAACGCTCCTCTATGTGTATGTACTGAGGAGAATCTACCCCACCTTTATGTGTATATACTGAGGAGAATCTACCTCTCCTCTATGTGTATGTACTGAGGAGAATCTACCCCACCTTTATGTGTATATACTGAGGAGAATCTACCTCACCGCTATGTGTATATACTGAGGAGAATCTACCCCACCTCTATGTGTATATACTGAGAAGAATCTACCTCACCTCTATGTGTATATACTGAGGAGAATCTACCTCACCTGTATGTGTATATACTGAGGAGAATCTCCCTCACCTCTATGTGTATATACTGAGGAGAATCTACCTCACCTCTATGTGTATATACTGAGGAGAATCTACCTCACCTCTGTGTATATACTGAGGAGAATCTACCTCACCTCTATGTGTATATACTGAGGAGAATCTACCTCACCTCTGTGTATATACTGAGGAGAATCTACACCGCCTCTATGTGTATATATTGAGAATAATCTACCTCACCTCTATGTGTATATACTGAGGAGAATCTACCTCACCTGTATGTGTATATACTAAGGAGAATCTACCTCACCTCTATGTGTATATATTGAGGGGAATCTACCTCACCTGTATGTGTATATACAGAGGAAAATCTACCTCACCTCTATGTGTATATACTGAGGAGAATCGACCTCACCTCTGTGTGTATATACTGAGGAGAATCTACCTCACCTGTATGTGTATATACTGAGGAGAATCTACCTCACCTCTGTGTATATACTGAGGAGAATCTACCCCACCTCTATGTGTATATACTGAGAAGAATCTACCTCACCTCTATGTATATATACTGAGGCAAATCTACCTCACCTCTATGTGTATATATTGAGAAGAATTTACCTCACCTCTAAGTGTATATACTGAGGAGAATCTAACGCTCCTCTATGTGTATATACTGAGGAGAATCTACCTCACCTCTCTGTGTATATACTGAAGAGAATCTACCTCACCTCTGTGTGTATATACTGAGAAGAATCTACCTCACCTCTGTGTGTATATACTGAGGAGAATCTACCTCACCTCTGTGTGTGTATATACTGAGGAGAATCTACCTCACCTCTGTGTGTATATACTGAGGAGAATCTACCTCACCTCTGTGTGTATATACTGAGGAGAATCTACCTCCCCTCTGTGTGTATATACTGAGGAGAATCTACCTCACCTCTGTGTGTATATACCGAGGAGACTCTATCTCACCTCTATGTGTATATACTGAGGAGAATCTACCTCACCTCTATGTGTATATACTGAGAATCTAACTGACCTCTATGTGTATATACTGAGGAGAATCTACCTCACCTCTATGTGTATATACTGAGGAGAATCTACCTCACCTCTATGTGTATATACTGAGGAGAATCTACCTCACCTCTATGTGTATATACTGAGGAGAATCTACCTCACCTCTGTGTGTATATAGTGAGGAGCATCTACCTCACCTCTATGTGTATATACTGAGGAGAATCTACCTCACCTCTATGTGTATATACTGAGAAGAATCTACCTCACCTCTATGTATATATACTGAGGCAAATCTACCTCACCTCTATGTGTATATACTGAGAAGAATTTACCTCACCTCTAAGTGTATATACTGAGGAGAATCTAACGCTCCTCTATGTGTATGTACTGAGGAGAATCTACCCCACCTTTATGTGTATATACTGAGGAGAATCTACCTCTCCTCTATGTGTATGTACTGAGGAGAATCTACCCCACCTTTATGTGTATATACTGAGGAGAATCTACCTCACCGCTATGTGTATATACTGAGGAGAATCTACCCCACCTCTATGTGTATATACTGAGAAGAATCTACCTCACCCCTATGTGTATATACTGAGGAGAATCTACCTCACCTCTATGTGTATATACTGAGGAGAATCTACCTCACCTCTATGTGTATATACTGAGGAGAATCTACCTCTCCTCTATGTGTATGTACTGAGGAGAATCTACCTCACCGCTATGTGTATATACTGAGGAGAATCCACCCCACCTCTATGTGTATATACTGAGAAGAATCTACCTCACCTCTATGTGTATATACTGAGGAGAATCTACCTCACCTGTATGTGTATATACTGAAGAGAATCTACCTCACCTCTGTGTGTATATACTGAGAAGAATCTACCTCACCTCTGTGTGTGTGTATACTGAGGAAAATCTACCTGACCTCTGTGTGTGTATATACTGAGGCGAATCTACCTCACCTCTGTGTGTATATACTGAGGAGAATCTACCTCACCTCTGTGTGTATATACTGAGGAGAATCTACCTCCCCTCTGTATGTATATACTGAGGAGAATCTACCTCACCTCTGTGTGTATATACCGAGGAGACTCTATCTCTCCTCTATGTGTATATACTGAGGAGAATCTACCTCACCTCTATGTGTATATACTGAGCATCTAACTGACCTCTATGTGTATATACTGAGGAGAATCTACCTCACCTCTATGTGTATATACTGAGGAGAATCTACCTCACCTCTATGTGTATATACTGAGGAGAATCTACCTCACCTCTATGTGTATATACTGAGGAGAATCTACCTCACCTCTATGTGTATATACTGAGGAGAATCTACCTCACCTCTATGTGTATATACTGAGGAGAATCTACCTCACCGCTATGTGTATATACTGAGGAGAATCTACCCCACCTCTATGTGTATATACTGAGAAGAATCTACCTCACCTCTATGTGTATATACTGAGGAGAATCTACCTCACCTGTATGTGTATATACTGAAGAGAATCTACCTCACCTCTGTGTGTATATACTGAGAAGAATCTACCTCACCTCTGTGTGTGTGTATACTGAGGAAAATCTACCTGACCTCTGTGTGTGTATATATTGAGGGGAATCTACCTCACCTGTATGTGTATATACTGAGGAGAATCGACCTCACCTCTGTGTGTATATACTGAGGAGAATCTACCTCACCTGTATGTGTATATACTGAGGAGAATCTACCTCACCTCTGTGTATATACTGAGGAGAATCTACCCCACCTCTATGTGTATATACTGAGAAGAATCTACCTCACCTCTATGTATATATACTGAGGCAAATCTACCTCACCTCTATGTGTATATATTGAGAAGAATTTACCTCACCTCTAAGTGTATATACTGAGGAGAATCTAACGCTCCTCTATGTGTATATACTGAGGAGAATCTACCTCACCTCTCTGTGTATATACTGAAGAGAATCTACCTCACCTCTGTGTGTATATACTGAGAAGAATCTACCTCACCTCTGTGTGTATATACTGAGGAGAATCTACCTCACCTCTGTGTGTGTATATACTGAGGAGAATCTACCTCACCTCTGTGTGTATATACTGAGGAGAATCTACCTCACCTCTGTGTGTATATACTGAGGAGAATCTACCTCCCCTCTGTGTGTATATACTGAGGAGAATCTACCTCACCTCTGTGTGTATATACCGAGGAGACTCTATCTCACCTCTATGTGTATATACTGAGGAGAATCTACCTCACCTCTATGTGTATATACTGAGAATCTAACTGACCTCTATGTGTATATACTGAGGAGAATCTACCTCACCTCTATGTGTATATACTGAGGAGAATCTTCCTCACCTCTATGTGTATATACTGAGGAGAATCTACCTCACCTCTATGTGTATATACTGAGGAGAATCTACCTCACCTCTGTGTGTATATAGTGAGGAGCATCTACCTCACCTCTATGTGTATATACTGAGGAGAATCTACCTCACCTCTATGTGTATATACTGAGAAGAATCTACCTCACCTCTATGTATATATACTGAGGCAAATCTACCTCACCTCTATGTGTATATACTGAGAAGAATTTACCTCACCTCTAAGTGTATATACTGAGGAGAATCTAACGCTCCTCTATGTGTATGTACTGAGGAGAATCTACCCCACCTTTATGTGTATATACTGAGGAGAATCTACCTCTCCTCTATGTGTATGTACTGAGGAGAATCTACCCCACCTTTATGTGTATATACTGAGGAGAATCTACCTCACCGCTATGTGTATATACTGAGGAGAATCTACCCCACCTCTATGTGTATATACTGAGAAGAATCTACCTCACCTCTATGTGTATATACTGAGGAGAATCTACCTCACCTCTATGTGTATATACTGAGGAGAATCTACCTCACCTCTATGTGTATATACTGAGGAGAATCTACCTCTCCTCTATGTGTATGTACTGAGGAGAATCTACCTCACCGCTATGTGTATATACTGAGGAGAATCTACCCCACCTCTATGTGTATATACTGAGAAGAATCTACCTCACCTCTATGTGTATATACTGAGGAGAATCTACCTCACCTGTATGTGTATATACTGAAGAGAATCTACCTCACCTCTGTGTGTATATACTGAGAAGAATCTACCTCACCTCTGTGTGTGTGTATACTGAGGAAAATCTACCTGACCTCTGTGTGTGTATATACTGAGGCGAATCTACCTCACCTCTGTGTGTATATACTGAGGAGAATCTACCTCACCTCTGTGTGTATATACTGAGGAGAATCTACCTCCCCTCTGTATGTATATACTGAGGAGAATCTACCTCACCTCTGTGTGTATATACCGAGGAGACTCTATCTCACCTCTATGTGTATATACTGAGGAGAATCTACCTCACCTCTATGTGTATATACTGAGCATCTAACTGACCTCTATGTGTATATACTGAGGAGAATCTACCTCACCTCTATGTGTATATACTGAGGAGAATCTACCTCACCTCTATGTGTATATACTGAGGAGAATCTACCTCACCTCTATGTGTATATACTGAGGAGAATCTACCTCACCTCTATGTGTATATACTGAGGAGAATCTACCTCACCTCTATGTGTATATACTGAGGAGAATCTTCCTCACCTCTGTGTGTATATACTGAGGAGCATCAACCTCACCTCTATGTGTATATACTGAGGAGAATCTACCTCACCTCTATGTGTATATACTGAGAAGAATCTACCTCACCTCTATGTATATATACTGAGGCAAATCTACCTCACCTCTATGTGTATATACTGAGAAGAATTTACCTCACCTCTAAGTGTATATACTGAGGAGAATTTAACGCTCCTCTATGTGTATGTACTGAGGAGAATCTACCCCACCTTTATGTGTATATACTGGGGAGAATCTACCTCTCCTCTATGTGTATGTACTGAGGAGAATCTACCCCACCTTTATGTGTATATACTGAGGAGAATCTACCTCACCGCTATGTGTATGTACAGAGGAGAATCTACCCCACCTTTATGTGTATATACTGAGAAGAATCTACCTCACCTCTATGTGTATATACTGAGGAGAATCTACCTCACCTGTATGTGTATATACTGAGGAGAATCTACCTCACCGCTATGTGTATATACTGAGGAGAATCTACCCCACCTCTATGTGTATATACTGAGAAGAATCTACCTCACCTCTATGTGTATATACTGAGGAGAATCTACCTCACCTCTATGTGTATATACTGAGGAGAATCTACCTCACCTCTATGTGTATATACTGAGGAGAATCTACCTCACCTCTATGTGTATATACTGAGGAGAATCTACCTCACCTCTGTGTATATACTGAGGAGAATGTACCTCACCTCTATGTGTATATACTGAGGAGAATCTACCTCACCTCTATGTGTATATACTGAGAAGAATCTACCTCACCTCTATGTATATATACTGAGGCAAATCTACCTCACCTCTATGTGTATATACTGAGAAGAATTTACCTCACCTCTAAGTGTATATACTGAGGAGAATCTAACGCTCCTCTATGTGTATGTACTGAGGAGAATCTACCCCACCTTTATGTGTATATACTGAGGAGAATCTACCTCTCCTCTATGTGTATGTACTGAGGAGAATCTACCCCACCTTTATGTGTATATACTGAGGAGAATCTACCTCACCGCTATGTGTATATACTGAGGAGAATCTACCCCACCTCTATGTGTATATACTGAGAAGAATCTACCTCACCTCTATGTGTATATACTGAGGAGAATCTACCTCACATCTGTGTGTATATACTGAGGAGAATCTCCCTCACCTCTATGTGTATATACTGAGGAGAATCTACCTCACCTCTATGTGTATATACTGAGGAGAATCTTCCTCACCTCTGTGTGTATATACTGAGGAGCATCAACCTCACCTCTATGTGTATATACTGAGAAGAATCTACCTCACCTCTATGTATATATACTGAGGCAAATCTACCTCACCTCTATGTGTATATACTGAGAAGAATTTACCTCACCTCTAAGTGTATATACTGAGGAGAATCTAACGCTCCTCTATGTGTATGTACTGAGGAGAATCTACCCCACCTTTATGTGTATATACTGAGGAGAATCTACCTCTCCTCTATGTGTATGTACTGAGGAGAATCTACCCCACCTTTATGTGTATATACTGAGGAGAATCTACCTCACCGCTATGTGTATATACTGAGGAGAATCTACCCCACCTCTATGTGTATATACTGAGAAGAATCTACCTCACCTCTATGTGTATATACTGAGGAGAATCTACCTCACATCTGTGTGTATATACTGAGGAGAATCTCCCTCACCTCTATGTGTATATACTGAGGAGAATCTACCTCACCTCTATGTGTATATACTGAGGAGAATCTACCTCACCTCTGTGTATATACTGAGGAGAATCTACCTCACCTCTATGTGTATATACTGAGGAGAATCTACCTCACCTCTGTGTATATACTGAGGAGAATCTACCCCGCCTCTATGTGTATATATTGAGAATAATCTACCTCACCTCTATGTGTATATACTGAGGAGAATCTACCTCACCTGTATGTGTATATACTGAGGAGAATCTACCTCACCTCTATGTGTATATATTGAGGGGAATCTACCTCACCTCTATGTGTATATACTGAGGAGAATCTACCTCACCTCTATGTGTATATACTAAGAATCTAACTGACCTCTATGTGTATATACTGAGGAGAATCTACCTCACCTCTATGTATATATACTGAGGCAAATCTACCTCACCTCTATGTGTATATACTGAGAAGAATTTACCTCACCTCTAAGTGTATATACTGAGGAGAATCTAACGCTCCTCTATGTGTATGTACTGAGGAGAATCTACCCCACCTTTATGTCTATATACTGAGGAGAATCTACCTCTCCTCTATGTGTATGTACTGAGGAGAATCTACCCCACCTTTATGTGTATATACTGAGGAGAATCTACCTCACCGCTATGTGTATGTACTGAGGAGAATCTACCCCACCTTTATGTGTATATACTGAGAAGAATCTACCTCACCTCTATGTGTATATACTGAGGAGAATCTACCTCACCTGTATGTGTATATACTGAGGAGAATCTACCTCACCGCTATGTGTATTAACTGAGGAGAATCTACCCCACCTCTATGTGTATATACTGAGAAGAATCTACCTCACCTCTATGTGTATATACTGAGGAGAATCTACCTCACCTGTATGTGTATATACTGAGGAGAATCTACCTCACCTCTATGTGTATATACTGAGGAGAATCTACCTCACCTCTATGTGTATATACTGAGGAGAATCTACCTCACCTCTGTGTATATACTGAGGAGAATCTACCTCACCTCTATGTGTATATACTGAGGAGAATCTACCTCACCTCTATGTGTATATACTGAGAAGAATCTACCTCACCTCTATGTATATATACTGAGGCAAATCTACCTCACCTCTATGTGTATATACTGAGAAGAATTTACCTCACCTCTAAGTGTATATACTGAGGAGAATCTAACGCTCCTCTATGTGTATGTACTGAGGAGAATCTACCCCACCTTTATGTGTATATACTGAGGAGAATCTACCTCTCCTCTATGTGTATGTACTGAGGAGAATCTACCCCACCTTTATGTGTATATACTGAGGAGAATCTACCTCACCGCTATGTGTATATACTGAGGAGAATCTACCCCACCTCTATGTGTATATACTGAGAAGAATCTACCTCACCTCTATGTGTATATACTGAGGAGAATCTACCTCACCTGTATGTGTATATACTGAGGAGAATCTCCCTCACCTCTATGTGTATATACTGAGGAGAATCTACCTCACCTCTATGTGTATATACTGAGGAGAATCTACCTCACCTCTGTGTATATACTGAGGAGAATCTACCTCACCTCTATGTGTATATACTGAGGAGAATCTACCTCACCTCTGTGTATATACTGAGGAGAATCTACACCGCCTCTATGTGTATATATTGAGAATAATCTACCTCACCTCTATGTGTATATACTGAGGAGAATCTACCTCACCTGTATGTGTATATACTAAGGAGAATCTACCTCACCTCTATGTGTATATATTGAGGGGAATCTACCTCACCTGTATGTGTATATACAGAGGAAAATCTACCTCACCTCTATGTGTATATACTGAGGAGAATCGACCTCACCTCTGTGTGTATATACTGAGGAGAATCTACCTCACCTGTATGTGTATATACTGAGGAGAATCTACCTCACCTCTGTGTATATACTGAGGAGAATCTACCCCACCTCTATGTGTATATACTGAGAAGAATCTACCTCACCTCTATGTATATATACTGAGGCAAATCTACCTCACCTCTATGTGTATATATTGAGAAGAATTTACCTCACCTCTAAGTGTATATACTGAGGAGAATCTAACGCTCCTCTATGTGTATATACTGAGGAGAATCTACCTCACCTCTCTGTGTATATACTGAAAAGAATCTACCTCACCTCTGTGTGTATATATTGAGAAGAATCTACCTCACCTCTGTGTGTATATACTGAGGAGAATCTACCTCACCTCTGTGTGTGTATATACTGAGGAGAATCTACCTCACCTCTGTGTGTATATACTGAGGAGAATCTACCTCACCTCTGTGTGTATATACTGAGGAGAATCTACCTCCCCTCTGTGTGTATATACTGAGGAGAATCTACCTCACCTCTGTGTGTATATACCGAGGAGATTCTATCTCACCTCTATGTGTATATACTGAGGAGAATCTACCTCACCTCTATGTGTATATACTGAGAATCTAACTGACCTCTATGTGTATATACTGAGGAGAATCTACCTCACCTCTATGTGTATATACTGAGGAGAATCTACCTCACCTCTATGTGTATATACTGAGGAGAATCTACCTCACCTCTATGTGTATATACTGAGGAGAATCTACCCCACCTCTATGTGTATATACTGAGAAGAATCTACCTCACCTCTATGTGTATATACTGAGGAGAGTCTACCTCACCTGTATGTGTATATACTGAAGAGAATCTACCTCACCTCTGTGTGTATATACTGAGAAGAATCTACCTCACCTCTGTGTGTGTGTATACTGAGGAAAATCTACCTGACCTCTGTGTGTGTATATACTGAGGCGAATCTACCTCACCTCTGTGTGTATATACTGAGGAGAATCTACCTCACCTCTGTGTGTATATACTGAAGAGAATCTACCTCCCCTCTGTGTGTATATACTGAGGAGAATCTACCTCACCTCTGTGTGTATATACCGAGGAGACTCTATCTCACCTCTATGTGTATATACTGAGGAGAATCTACCTCACCTCTATGTGTATATACTGAGAATCTAACTGACCTCTATGTGTATATACTGAGGAGAATCTACCTCACCTCTATGTGTATATACTGAGGAGAATCTACCTCACCTCTATGTGTATATACTGAGGAGAATCTACCTCACCTCTATGTGTATATACTGAGGAGAATCTACCTCACCTCTATGTGTATATACTGAGGAGAATCTACCTCACCTCTATGTGTATATACTGAGGAGAATCTTCCTCACCTCTGTGTGTATATACTGAGGAGCATCAACCTCACCTCTATGTGTATATACTGAGGAGAATCTACCTCACCTCTATGTGTATATACTGAGAAGAATCTACCTCACCTCTATGTATATATACTGAGGCAAATCTACCTCACCTCTATGTGTATATACTGAGAAGAATTTACCTCACCTCTAAGTGTATATACTGAGGAGAATTTAACGCTCCTCTATGTGTATGTACTGAGGAGAATCTACCCCACCTTTATGTGTATATACTGGGGAGAATCTACCTCTCCTCTATGTGTATGTACTGAGGAGAATCTACCCCACCTTTATGTGTATATACTGAGGAGAATCTACCTCACCGCTATGTGTATGTACAGAGGAGAATCTACCCCACCTTTATGTGTATATACTGAGAAGAATCTACCTCACCTCTATGTGTATATACTGAGGAGAATCTACCTCACCTGTATGTGTATATACTGAGGAGAATCTACCTCACCGCTATGTGTATATACTGAGGAGAATCTACCCCACCTCTATGTGTATATACTGAGAAGAATCTACCTCACCTCTATGTGTATATACTGAGGAGAATCTACCTCACCTCTATGTGTATATACTGAGGAGAATCTACCTCACCTCTATGTGTATATACTTAGGAGAATCTACCTCACCTCTATGTGTATATACTGAGGAGAATCTACCTCACCTCTGTGTATATACTGAGGAGAATGTACCTCACCTCTATGTGTATATACTGAGGAGAATCTACCTCACCTCTATGTGTATATACTAAGAAGAATCTAGCTCACCTCTATGTATATATACTGAGGCAAATCTACCTCACCTCTATGTGTATATACTGAGAAGAATTTACCTCACCTCTAAGTGTATATACTGAGGAGAATCTAACGCTCCTCTATGTGTATGTACTGAGGAGAATCTACCCCACCTTTATGTGTATATACTGAGGAGAATCTACCTCTCCTCTATGTGTATGTACTGAGGAGAATCTACCCCACCTTTATGTGTATATACTGAGGAGAATCTACCTCACCGCTATGTGTATATACTGAGGAGAATCTACCCCACCTCTATGTGTATATACTGAGAAGAATCTACCTCACCTCTATGTGTATATTCTGAGGAGAATCTACCTCACCTCTGTGTGTATATACTGAGGAGAATCTCCCTCACCTCTATGTGTATATACTGAGGAGAATCTACCTCACCTCTATGTGTATATACTGAGGAGAATCTACCTCACCTCTGTGTATATACTGAGGAGAATCTACCTCACCTCTATGTGTATATACTGAGGAGAATCTACCTCACCTTTGTGTATATACTGAGGAGAATCTACCCCGCCTCTATGTGTATATATTGAGAATAATCTACCTCACCTCTATGTGTATATACTGAGGAGAATCTACCTCACCTGTATGTGTATATACTGAGGAGAATCTACCTCACCTCTATGTGTATATATTGAGGGGAATCTACCTCACCTGTATGTGTATATACAGAGGAAAATCTACCTCACCTCTATGTGTATATACTGAGGAGAATCGACCTCACCTCTGTGTGTATATACTGAGGAGAATCTACCTCACCTGTATGTGTATATACTGAGGAGAATCTACCTCACCTCTGTGTATATACTGAGGAGAATCTACCCCACCTCTATGTGTATATACTGAGAAGAATCTACCTCACCTCTATGTATATATACTGAGGCAAATCTACCTCACCTCTATGTGTATATACTGAGGGGAATCTACCTCACCTCTGTGTGTATATACTGAGGAGAATCTACCTCCCCTCTGTGTGTATATACTGAGGAGAATCTACCTCCCCTCTGTGTGTATATACTGAGGAGAATCTACCTCACCTCTGTGTGTATATACCGAGGAGACTCTATCTCACCTCTATGTGTATATACTGAGGAGAATCTACCTCACCTCTATGTGTATATACTGAGAATCTAACTGACCTCTATGTGTATATACTGAGGAGAATCTACCTCACCTCTATGTGTATATACTGAGGAGAATCTACCTCACCTCTATGTGTATATACTGAGGAGAATCTACCTCACCTCTATGTGTATATACTGAGGAGAATCTACCTCACCTCTGTGTGTATATACTGAGGACCATCTACCTCACCTCTATGTGTATATACTGAGGAGAATCTACCTCACCTCTATGTGTATATACTGAGAAGAATCTACCTCACCTCTATGTATATATACTGAGAAGAATTTACCTCACCTCTAAGTGTATATACTGAGGAGAATCTAACGCTCCTCTATGTGTATGTACTGAGGAGAATCTACCCCACCTTTATGTGTATATACTGAGGAGAATCTACCTCTCCTCTATGTGTATGTACTGAGGAGAATCTACCCCACCTCTATGTGTATATACTGAGGAGAATCTACCTCACCGCTATGTGTATATACTGAGGAGAATCTACCCCACCTCTATGTGTATATACTGAGAAGAATCTACCTCACCTCTATGTCTATATACTGAGGAGAATCTACCTCACCTGTATGTGTATATACTGAGGAGAATCTCCCTCACCTCTATGTGTATATACTGAGGAGAATCTACCTCACCTCTATGTGTATATACTGAGGAGAATCTACCTCACAGCTATGTGTATATACTGAGGAGAATCTACCCCACCTCTATGTGTATATACTGAGAAGAATCTACCTCACCTCTATGTGTATATACTGAGGAGAATCTACCTCGCCTGTATGTGTATATACTGAGGAGAATCTACCTCACCTCTATGTGTATATACTGAGGAGAATCTACCTCACCTCTGTGTATATACTGAGGAGAATCTACCCCACCTCTATGTGTATATACTGAGAAGAATCTACCTCACCTCTATGTATATATACTGAGGCAAATCTACCTCACCTCTATGTGTATATACTGAGAAGAATTTACCTCACCTCTAAGTGTATATACTGAGGAGAATCTAACGCTCCTCTATGTGTATGTACTGAGGAGAATCTACCCCACCTTTATGTGTATATACTGAGGAGAATCTACCTCTCCTCTATGTGTATGTACTGAGGAGAATCTACCCCACCTTTATGTGTATATACTGAGGAGAATCTACCTCACCGCTATGTGTATATACTGAGGAGAATCTACCCCACCTCTATGTGTATATACTGAGAAGAATCTACCTCACCTCTATGTGTATATACTGAGGAGAATCTACCTCACCTCTGTGTGTATATACTGAGGAGAATCTACCTCACCTGTATGTGTATATACTGAAGAGAATCTACCTCACCTCTGTGTGTTTATACTGAGAAGAATCTACCTCACCTCTGTGTGTATATACTGAGGAGAATCTACCTCACCTCTGTGTGTGTATATACTGAGGCGAATCTACCTCACCTCTGTGTGTATATACTGAGGAGAATCTACCTCACCTCTGTGTGTATATACTGAGGAGAATCTACCTCCCCTCTGTGTGTATATACTGAGGAGCATCTACCTCACCTCTGTGTGTGTATATACTGAGGAGAATCTACCTCACCTCTGTGTGTATATACGGAGGAGAATCTACCCCACCTCTATGTGTATATACTGAGAAGAATCTACCTCTCCTCTATGTATATATACTGAGGCAAATCTACCTCACCTCTATGTGTATATACTGAGAAGAATTTACCTCACCTCTAAGTGTATATACTGAGGAGAATCTAACGCTCCTCTATGTGTATATACTGAGGAGAATCTACCTCACCTCTCTGTGTATATACTGAAGAGAATCTACCTCACCTCTGTTTGTATATACTGAGAAGAATCTACCTCACCTCTGTGTGTATATACTGAGGAGAATCTACCTCACCTCTGTGTGTGTATATACTGAGGAGAATCTACCTCACCTCTGTGTGTATATACTGAGGAGAATCTACCTCACCTCTGTGTGTATATACTGAGGAGAATCTACCTCCCCTCTGTGTGTATATACTGAGGAGAATCTACCTCACCTCTGTGTGTATATACCGAGGAGACTCTATCTCACCTCTATGTGTATATACTGAGGAGAATCTACCTCACCTCTATGTGTATATACTGAGTATCTAACTGACCTCTATGTGTATATACTGAGGAGAATCTACCTCACCTCTATGTGTATATACTGAGGAGAATCTACCTCACCTCTATGTGTATATACTGAGAAGAATCTACCTCACCTCTATGTGTATATACTGAGGAGAATCTACCTCACCTCTGTGTGTATATACTGAGGAACATCTACCTCACCTCTGTGTATATACTGAGGAGAATCTACCTCACCTCTATGTGTATATACTGAGGAGAATCTACCTCACCTCTATGTATATATACTGAGGCAAATCTACCTCACCTCTATGTGTATATACTGAGAAGAATTTACCTCACCTCTAAGTGTATATACTGAGGAGAATCTAACGCTCCTCTATGTGTATGTACTGAGGAGAATCTACCCCACCTTTATGTGTATATACTGAGGAGAATCTACCTCTCCTCTATGTGTATGTACTGAGGAGAATCGACCTCACCGCTATGTGTATATACTGAGGAGAATCTACCCCACCTCTATGTGTATATACTGAGAAGAATCTACCTCACCTCTATGTGTATATACTGAGGAGAATCTACCTCACCTGTATGTGTATATACTGAGGAGAATCTACCTCACCTGTATGTGTATATATTGAGGAGAATCTACCTCACCTCTATGTGTATATACTGAGGAGAATCTACCTCACCTCTATGTGTATATACTGAGGAGAATCTACCTCTCCTCTATGTGTATGTACTGAGGAGAATCTACCTCACCGCTATGTGTATATACTGAGGAGAATCTACCCCCCCTCTATGTGTATATACTGAGAAGAATCTACCTCACCTCTATGTGTATATACTGAGGAGAATCTACCTCACCTGTATGTGTATATACTGAAGAGAATCTACCTCACCTCTGTGTGTATATACTGAGAAGAATCTACCTCACCTCTGTGTGTATATACTGAGGAGCATCTACCTCACCTCTGTGTGTGTATATACTGAGGAGAATCTACCTCACCTCTGTGTGTATATACGGAGGAGAATCTACCCCACCTCTATGTGTATATACTGAGAAGAATCTACCTCACCTCTATGTATATATACTGAGGCAAATCTACCTCACCTCTATGTGTATATACTGAGAAGAATTTACCTCACCTCTAAGTGTATATACTGAGGAGAATCTAACGCTCCTCTATGTGTATATACTGAGGAGAATCTACCTCACCTCTCTGTGTATATACTGAAGAGAATCTACCTCACCTCTGTTTGTATATACTGAGAAGAATCTACCTCACCTCTGTGTGTATATACTGAGGAGAATCTACCTCACCTCTGTGTGTGTATATACTGAGGAGAATCTACCTCACCTCTGTGTGTATATACTGAGGAGAATCTACCTCACCTCTGTGTGTATATACTGAGGAGAATCTACCTCCCCTCTGTGTGTATATACTGAGGAGAATCTACCTCACCTCTGTGTGTATATACCGAGGAGACTCTATCTCACCTCTATGTGTATATACTGAGGAGAATCTACCTCACCTCTATGTGTATATACTGAGAATCTAACTGACCTCTATGTGTATATACTGAGGAGAATCTACCTCACCTCTATGTGTATATACTGAGGAGAATCTACCTCACCTCTATGTGTATATACTGAGGAGAATCTACCTCACCTCTATGTGTATATACTGAGGAGAATCTACCTCACCTTTGTGTGTATATACTGAGGAGCATCTACCTCACCTCTGTGTATATACTGAGGAGAATCTACCTCACCTCTATGTGTATATACTGAGGAGAATCTACCTCACCTCTATGTATATATACTGAGGCAAATCTACCTCACCTCTATGTGTATATACTGAGAAGAATTTACCTCACCTCTAAGTGTATATACTGAGGAGAATCTAACGCTCCTCTATGTGTATGTACTGAGGAGAATCTACCCCACCTTTATGTGTATATACTGAGGAGAATCTACCTCTCCTCTATGTGTATGTACTGAGGAGAATCGACCTCACCGCTATGTGTATATACTGAGGAGAATCTACCCCACCTCTATGTGTATATACTGAGAAGAATCTACCTCACCTCTATGTGTATATACTGAGGAGAATCTACCTCACCTGTATGTGTATATACTGAGGAGAATCTACCTCACCTGTATGTGTTTATACTGAGGAGAATCTACCTCACCTCTATGTGTATATACTGAGGAGAATCTACCTCACCTCTATGTGTATATACTGAGGAGAATCTACCTCTCCTCTATGTGTATGTACTGAGGAGAATCTACCTCACCGCTATGTGTATATACTGAGGAGAATCTATCCCCCCTCTATGTGTATATACTGAGAAGAATCTACCTCACCTCTATGTGTATATACTGAGGAGAATCTACATCACCTGTATGTGTATATACTGAAGAGAATCTACCTCACCTCTGTGTGTATATACTGAGAAGAATCTACCTCACCTCTGTGTGTATATACTGAGGAGAATCTACCTCACCTCTGTGTGTGTATATACTGAGGCGAATCTACCTCACCTCTGTGTGTATATACTGAGGAGAATCTACCTCACCTCTGTGTGTATATACTGAGGAGAATCTACCTCCCCTCTGTGTGTATATACTGAGGAGAATCTACCTCACCTCTGTGTGTATATACCGAGGAGACTCTATCTCACCTCTATGTGTATATACTGAGGAGAATCTACCTCACCTCTATGTGTATATACTGAGAATCTAACTGACCTCTATGTGTATATACTGAGGAGAATCTACCTCACCTCTATGTATATATACTGAGGCAAATCTACCTCACCTCTATGTGTATATACTGAGAAGAATTTACCTCACCTCTAAGTGTATATACTGAGGAGAATCTAACGCTCCTCTATGTGTATGTACTGAGGAGAATCTACCCCACCTTTATGTCTATATACTGAGGAGAATCTACCTCTCCTCTATGTGTATGTACTGAGGAGAATCTACCCCACCTTTATGTGTATATACTGAGGAGAATCTACCTCACCGCTATGTGTATGTACTGAGGAGAATCTACCCCACCTTTATGTGTATATACTGAGAAGAATCTACCTCACCTCTATGTGTATATACTGAGGAGAATCTACCTCACCTGTATGTGTATATACTGAGGAGAATCTACCTCACCTGTATGTGTATATACTGAGGAGAATCTACCCCACCTCTATGTGTATATACTGAGAAGAATCTACCTCACCTCTATGTGTATATACTGAGGAGAATCTACCTCACCTGTATGTGTATATACTGAGGAGAATCTACCTCACCTCTATGTGTATATACTGAGGAGAATCTACCTCACCTCTATGTGTATATACTGAGGAGAATCTACCTCACCTCTGTGTATATACTGAGGAGAATCTACCTCACCTCTATGTGTATATACTGAGGAGAATCTACCTCACCTCTATGTGTATATACTGAGAAGAATCTACCTCACCTCTATGTATATATACTGAGGCAAATCTACCTCACCTCTATGTGTATATACTGAGAAGAATTTACCTCACCTCTAAGTGTATATACTGAGGAGAATCTAACGCTCCTCTATGTGTATGTACTGAGGAGAATCTACCCCACCTTTATGTGTATATACTGAGGAGAATCTACCTCTCCTCTATGTGTATGTACTGAGGAGAATCTACCCCACCTTTATGTGTATATACTGAGGAGAATCTACCTCACCGCTATGTGTATATACTGAGGAGAATCTACCCCACCTCTATGTGTATATACTGAGAAGAATCTACCTCACCTCTATGTGTATATACTGAGGAGAATCTACCTCACCTGTATGTGTATATACTGAGGAGAATCTCCCTCACCTCTATGTGTATATACTGAGGAGAATCTACCTCACCTCTATGTGTATATACTGAGGAGAATCTACCTCACCTCTGTGTATATACTGAGGAGAATCTACCTCACCTCTATGTGTATATACTGAGGAGAATCTACCTCACCTCTGTGTATATACTGAGGAGAATCTACACCGCCTCTATGTGTATATATTGAGAATAATCTACCTCACCTCTATGTGTATATACTGAGGAGAATCTACCTCACCTGTATGTGTATATACTAAGGAGAATCTACCTCACCTCTATGTGTATATATTGAGGGGAATCTACCTCACCTGTATGTGTATATACAGAGGAAAATCTACCTCACCTCTATGTGTATATACTGAGGAGAATCGACCTCACCTCTGTGTGTATATACTGAGGAGAATCTACCTCACCTGTATGTGTATATACTGAGGAGAATCTACCTCACCTCTGTGTATATACTGAGGAGAATCTACCCCACCTCTATGTGTATATACTGAGAAGAATCTACCTCACCTCTATGTATATATACTGAGGCAAATCTACCTCACCTCTATGTGTATATATTGAGAAGAATTTACCTCACCTCTAAGTGTATATACTGAGGAGAATCTAACGCTCCTCTATGTGTATATACTGAGGAGAATCTACCTCACCTCTCTGTGTATATACTGAAGAGAATCTACCTCACCTCTGTGTGTATATACTGAGAAGAATCTACCTCACCTCTGTGTGTATATACTGAGGAGAATCTACCTCACCTCTGTGTGTGTATATACTGAGGAGAATCTACCTCACCTCTGTGTGTATATACTGAGGAGAATCTACCTCACCTCTGTGTGTATATACTGAGGAGAATCTACCTCCCCTCTGTGTGTATATACTGAGGAGAATCTACCTCACCTCTGTGTGTATATACCGAGGAGACTCTATCTCACCTCTATGTGTATATACTGAGGAGAATCTACCTCACCTCTATGTGTATATACTGAGAATCTAACTGACCTCTATGTGTATATACTGAGGAGAATCTACCTCACCTCTATGTGTATATACTGAGGAGAATCTACCTCACCTCTATGTGTATATACTGAGGAGAATCTACCTCACCTCTATGTGTATATACTGAGGAGAATCTACCTCACCTCTGTGTGTATATAGTGAGGAGCATCTACCTCACCTCTATGTGTATATACTGAGGAGAATCTACCTCACCTCTATGTGTATATACTGAGAAGAATCTACCTCACCTCTATGTATATATACTGAGGCAAATCTACCTCACCTCTATGTGTATATACTGAGAAGAATTTACCTCACCTCTAAGTGTATATACTGAGGAGAATCTAACGCTCCTCTATGTGTATGTACTGAGGAGAATCTACCCCACCTTTATGTGTATATACTGAGGAGAATCTACCTCTCCTCTATGTGTATGTACTGAGGAGAATCTACCCCACCTTTATGTGTATATACTGAGGAGAATCTACCTCACCGCTATGTGTATATACTGAGGAGAATCTACCCCACCTCTATGTGTATATACTGAGAAGAATCTACCTCACCTCTATGTGTATATACTGAGGAGAATCTACCTCACCTCTATGTGTATATACTGAGGAGAATCTACCTCACCTCTATGTGTATATACTGAGGAGAATCTACCTCTCCTCTATGTGTATGTACTGAGGAGAATCTACCTCACCGCTATGTGTATATACTGAGGAGAATCTACCCCACCTCTATGTGTATATACTGAGAAGAATCTACCTCACCTCTATGTGTATATACTGAGGAGAATCTACCTCACCTGTATGTGTATATACTGAAGAGAATCTACCTCACCTCTGTGTGTATATAATGAGAAGAATCTACCTCACCTCTGTGTGTGTGTATACTGAGGAAAATCTACCTGACCTCTGTGTGTGTATATACTGAGGCGAATCTACCTCACCTCTGTGTGTATATACTGAGGAGAATCTACCTCACCTCTGTGTGTATATACTGAGGAGAATCTACCTCCCCTCTGTATGTATATACTGAGGAGAATCTACCTCACCTCTGTGTGTATATACCGAGGAGACTCTATCTCACCTCTATGTGTATATACTGAGGAGAATCTACCTCACCTCTATGTGTATATACTGAGCATCTAACTGACCTCTATGTGTATATACTGAGGAGAATCTACCTCACCTCTATGTGTATATACTGAGGAGAATCTACCTCACCTCTATGTGTATATACTGAGGAGAATCTACCTCACCTCTATGTGTATATACTGAGGAGAATCTACCTCACCTCTATGTGTATATACTGAGGAGAATCTACCTCACCTCTATGTGTATATACTGAGGAGAATCTTCCTCACCTCTGTGTGTATATACTGAGGAGCATCAACCTCACCTCTATGTGTATATACTGAGGAGAATCTACCTCACCTCTATGTGTATATACTGAGAAGAATCTACCTCACCTCTATGTATATATACTGAGGCAAATCTACCTCACCTCTATGTGTATATACTGAGAAGAATTTACCTCACCTCTAAGTGTATATACTGAGGAGAATTTAACGCTCCTCTATGTGTATGTACTGAGGAGAATCTACCCCACCTTTATGTGTATATACTGGGGAGAATCTACCTCTCCTCTATGTGTATGTACTGAGGAGAATCTACCCCACCTTTATGTGTATATACTGAGGAGAATCTACCTCACCGCTATGTGTATGTACAGAGGAGAATCTACCCCACCTTTATGTGTATATACTGAGAAGAATCTACCTCACCTCTATGTGTATATACTGAGGAGAATCTACCTCACCTGTATGTGTATATACTGAGGAGAATCTACCTCACCGCTATGTGTATATACTGAGGAGAATCTACCCCACCTCTATGTGTATATACTGAGAAGAATCTACCTCACCTCTATGTGTATATACTGAGGAGAATCTACCTCACCTCTATGTGTATATACTGAGGAGAATCTACCTCACCTCTATGTGTATATACTGAGGAGAATCTACCTCACCTCTATGTGTATATACTGAGGAGAATCTACCTCACCTCTGTGTATATACTGAGGAGAATGTACCTCACCTCTATGTGTATATACTGAGGAGAATCTACCTCACCTCTATGTGTATATACTGAGAAGAATCTACCTCACCTCTATGTATATATACTGAGGCAAATCTACCTCACCTCTATGTGTATATACTGAGAAGAATTTACCTCACCTCTAAGTGTATATACTGAGGAGAATCTAACGCTCCTCTATGTGTATGTACTGAGGAGAATCTACCCCACCTTTATGTGTATATACTGAGGAGAATCTACCTCTCCTCTATGTGTATGTACTGAGGAGAATCTACCCCACCTTTATGTGTATATACTGAGGAGAATCTACCTCACCGCTATGTGTATATACTGAGGAGAATCTACCCCACCTCTATGTGTATATACTGAGAAGAATCTACCTCACCTCTATGTGTATATACTGAGGAGAATCTACCTCACATCTGTGTGTATATACTGAGGAGAATCTCCCTCACCTCTATGTGTATATACTGAGGAGAATCTACCTCACCTCTATGTGTATATACTGAGGAGAATCTACCTCACCTCTGTGTATATACTGAGGAGAATCTACCTCACCTCTATGTGTATATACTGAGGAGAATCTACCTCACCTCTGTGTATATACTGAGGAGAATCTACCCCGCCTCTATGTGTATATATTGAGAATAATCTACCTCACCTCTATGTGTATATACTGAGGAGAATCTACCTCACCTGTATGTGTATATACTGAGGAGAATCTACCTCACCTCTATGTGTATATATTGAGGGGAATCTACCTCACCTCTATGTGTATATACTGAGGAGAATCTACCTCACCTCTATGTGTATATACTAAGAATCTAACTGACCTCTATGTGTATATACTGAGGAGAATCTACCTCACCTCTATGTATATATACTGAGGCAAATCTACCTCACCTCTATGTGTATATACTGAGAAGAATTTACCTCACCTCTAAGTGTATATACTGAGGAGAATCTAACGCTCCTCTATGTGTATGTACTGAGGAGAATCTACCCCACCTTTATGTCTATATACTGAGGAGAATCTACCTCTCCTCTATGTGTATGTACTGAGGAGAATCTACCCCACCTTTATGTGTATATACTGAGGAGAATCTACCTCACCGCTATGTGTATGTACTGAGGAGAATCTACCCCACCTTTATGTGTATATACTGAGAAGAATCTACCTCACCTCTATGTGTATATACTGAGGAGAATCTACCTCACCTGTATGTGTATATACTGAGGAGAATCTACCTCACCGCTATGTGTATATACTGAGGAGAATCTACCCCACCTCTATGTGTATATACTGAGAAGAATCTACCTCACCTCTATGTGTATATACTGAGGAGAATCTACCTCACCTGTATGTGTATATACTGAGGAGAATCTACCTCACCTCTATGTGTATATACTGAGGAGAATCTACCTCACCTCTATGTGTATATACTGAGGAGAATCTACCTCACCTCTGTGTATATACTGAGGAGAATCTACCTCACCTCTATGTGTATATACTGAGGAGAATCTACCTCACCTCTATGTGTATATACTGAGAAGAATCTACCTCACCTCTATGTATATATACTGAGGCAAATCTACCTCACCTCTATGTGTATATACTGAGAAGAATTTACCTCACCTCTAAGTGTATATACTGGAGAGAATCTAACGCTCCTCTATGTGTATGTACTGAGGAGAATCTACCCCACCTTTATGTGTATATACTGAGGAGAATCTACCTCTCCTCTATGTGTATGTACTGAGGAGAATCTACCCCACCTTTATGTGTATATACTGAGGAGAATCTACCTCACCGCTATGTGTATATACTGAGGAGAATCTACCCCACCTTTATGTGTATATACTGAGAAGAATCTACCTCACCTCTATGTGTATATACTGAGGAGAATCTACCTCACCTGTATGTGTATATACTGAGGAGAATCTCCCTCACCTCTATGTGTATATACTGAGGAGAATCTACCTCACCTCTATGTGTATATACTGAGGAGAATCTACCTCACCTCTGTGTATATACTGAGGAGAATCTACCTCACCTCTATGTGTATATACTGAGGAGAATCTACCTCACCTCTGTGTATATACTGAGGAGAATCTACACCGCCTCTATGTGTATATATTGAGAATAATCTACCTCACCTCTATGTGTATATACTGAGGAGAATCTACCTCACCTGTATGTGTATATACTAAGGAGAATCTACCTCACCTCTATGTGTATATATTGAGGGGAATCTACCTCACCTGTATGTGTATATACAGAGGAAAATCTACCTCACCTCTATGTGTATATACTGAGGAGAATCGACCTCACCTCTGTGTGTATATACTGAGGAGAATCTACCTCACCTGTATGTGTATATACTGAGGAGAATCTACCTCACCTCTGTGTATATACTGAGGAGAATCTACCCCACCTCTATGTGTATATACTGAGAAGAATCTACCTCACCTCTATGTATATATACTGAGGCAAATCTACCTCACCTCTATGTGTATATATTGAGAAGAATTTACCTCACCTCTAAGTGTATATACTGAGGAGAATCTAACGCTCCTCTATGTGTATATACTGAGGAGAATCTACCTCACCTCTCTGTGTATATACTGAAAAGAATCTACCTCACCTCTGTGTGTATATACTGAGAAGAATCTACCTCACCTCTGTGTGTATATACTGAGGAGAATCTACCTCACCTCTGTGTGTGTATATACTGAGGAGAATCTACCTCACCTCTGTGTGTATATACTGAGGAGAATCTACCTCACCTCTGTGTGTATATACTGAGGAGAATCTACCTCCCCTCTGTGTGTATATACTGAGGAGAATCTACTTCACCTCTGTGTGTATATACCGAGGAGACTCTATCTCACCTCTATGTGTATATACTGAGGAGAATCTACCTCACCTCTATGTGTATATACTGAGAATCTAACTGACCTCTATGTGTATATACTGAGGAGAATCTACCTCACCTCTATGTGTATATACTGAGGAGAATCTACCTCACCTCTATGTGTATATACTGAGGAGAATCTACCTCACCTCTATGTGTATATACTGAGGAGAATCTACCTCACCTCTGTGTGTATATAGTGAGGAGCATCTACCTCACCTCTATGTGTATATACTGAGGAGAATCTACCTCACCTCTATGTGTATATACTGAGAAGAATCTACCTCACCTCTATGTATATATACTGAGGCAAATCTACCTCACCTCTATGTGTATATACTGAGAAGACTTTACCTCACCTCTAAGTGTATATACTGAGGAGAATCTAACGCTCCTCTATGTGTATGTACTGAGGAGAATCTACCCCACCTTTATGTGTATATACTGAGGAGAATCTACCTCTCCTCTATGTGTATGTACTGAGGAGAATCTACCCCACCTTTATGTGTATATACTGAGGAGAATCTACCTCACCGCTATGTGTATATACTGAGGAGAATCTACCCCACCTCTATGTGTATATACTGAGAAGAATCTACCTCACCTCTATGTGTATATACTGAGGAGAATCTACCTCACCTCTATGTGTATATACTGAGGAGAATCTACCTCACCTCTATGTGTATATACTGAGGAGAATCTACCTCTCCTCTATGTGTATGTACTGAGGAGAATCTACCTCACCGCTATGTGTGTATACTGAGGAGAATCTACCCCACCTCTATGTGTATATACTGAGAAGAATCTACCTCACCTCTATGTGTATATACTGAGGAGAATCTACCTCACCTGTATGTGTATATACTGAAGAGAATCTACCTCACCTCTGTGTGTATATACTGAGAAGAATCTACCTCACCTCTGTGTGTGTGTATACTGAGGAAAATCTACCTGACCTCTGTGTGTGTATATACTGAGGCGAATCTACCTCACCTCTGTGTGTATATATTGAGGAGAATCTACCACACCTCTGTGTGTATATACTGAGGAGAATCTACCTCCCCTCTGTGTGTATATACTGAGGAGAATCTACCTCACCTCTGTGTGTATATACCGAGGAGACTCTATCTCACCTCTATGTGTATATACTGAGGAGAATCTACCTCACCTCTATGTGTATATACTGAGAATCTAACTGACCTCTATGTGTATATACTGAGGAGAATCTACCTCACCTCTATGTGTATATACTGAGGAGAATCTACCTCACCTCTATGTGTATATACTGAGGAGAATCTACCTCACCTCTATGTGTATATACTGAGGAGAATCTACCTCACCTCTATGTGTATATACTGAGGAGAATCTACCTCACCTCTATGTGTATATACTGAGGAGAATCTTCCTCACCTCTGTGTGTATATACTGAGGAGCATCAACCTCACCTCTATGTGTATATACTGAGGAGAATCTACCTCACCTCTATGTGTATATACTGAGAAGAATCTACCTCACCTCTATGTATATATACTGAGGCAAATCTACCTCACCTCTATGTGTATATACTGAGAAGAATTTACCTCACCTCTAAGTGTATATACTGAGGAGAATTTAACGCTCCTCTATGTGTATGTACTGAGGAGAATCTACCCCACCTTTATGTGTTTATACTGGGGAGAATCTACCTCTCCTCTATGTGTATGTACTGAGGAGAATCTACCCCACCTTTATGTGTATATACTGAGGAGAATCTACCTCACCGCTATGTGTATGTACAGAGGAGAATCTACCCCACCTTTATGTGTATATACTGAGAAGAATCTACCTCACCTCTATGTGTATATACTGAGGAGAATCTACCTCACCTGTATGTGTATATACTGAGGAGAATCTACCTCACCGCTATGTGTATATACTGAGGAGAATCTACCCCACCTCTATGTGTATATACTGAGAAGAATCTACCTCACCTCTATGTGTATATACTGAGGAGAATCTACCTCACCTCTATGTGTATATACTGAGGAGAATCTACCTCACCTCTATGTGTATATACTGAGGAGAATCTACCTCACCTCTATGTGTATATACTGAGGAGAATCTACCTCACCTCTGTGTATATACTGAGGAGAATGTACCTCACCTCTATGTGTATATACTGAGGAGAATCTACCTCACCTCTATGTGTATATACTAAGAAGAATCTACCTCACCTCTATGTATATATACTGAGGCAAATCTACCTCACCTCTATGTGTATATACTGAGAAGAATTTACCTCACCTCTAAGTGTATATACTGAGGAGAATCTAACGCTCCTCTATGTGTATGTACTGAGGAGAATCTACCCCACCTTTATGTGTATATACTGAGGAGAATCTACCTCTCCTCTATGTGTATGTACTGAGGAGAATCTACCCCACCTTTATGTGTATATACTGAGGAGAATCTACCTCACCGCTATGTGTATATACTGAGGAGAATCTACCCCACCTCTATGTGTATATACTGAGAAGAATCTACCTCACCTCTATGTGTATATACTGAGGAGAATCTACCTCACCTCTGTGTGTATATACTGAGGAGAATCTCCCTCACCTCTATGTGTAAATACTGAGGAGAATCTACCTCACCTCTATGTGTATATACTGAGGAGAATCTACCTCACCTCTGTGTATATACTGAGGAGAATCTACCTCACCTCTATGTGTATATACTGAGGAGAATCTACCTCACCTCTGTGTATATACTGAGGAGAATCTACCCCGCCTCTATGTGTATATATTGAGAATAATCTACCTCACCTCTATGTGTATATACTGAGGAGAATCTACCTCACCTGTATGTGTATATACTGAGGAGAATCTACCTCACCTCTATGTGTATATATTGAGGGGAATCTACCTCACCTGTATGTGTATATACAGAGGAAAATCTACCTCACCTCTATGTGTATATACTGAGGAGAATCGACCTCACCTCTGTGTGTATATACTGAGGAGAATCTACCTCACCTGTATGTGTATATACTGAGGAGAATCTACCTCACCTCTGTGTATATACTGAGGAGAATCTACCCCACCTCTATGTGTATATACTGAGAAGAATCTACCTCACCTCTATGTATATATACTGAGGCAAATCTACCTCACCTCTATGTGTATATACTGAGGGGAATCTACCTCACCTCTGTGTGTATATACTGAGGAGAATCTACCTCCCCTCTGTGTGTATATACTGAGGAGAATCTACCTCACCTCTGTGTGTATATACCGAGGAGACTCTATCTCACCTCTATGTGTATATACTGAGGAGAATCTACCTCACCTCTATGTGTATATACTGAGAATCTAACTGACCTCTATGTGTATATACTGAGGAGAATCTACCTCACCTCTATGTGTATTTACTGAGGAGAATCTACCTCACCTCTATGTGTATATACTGAGGAGAATCTACCTCACCTCTATGTGTATATACTGAGGAGAATCTACCTCACCTCTGTGTGTATATACTGAGGACCATCTACCTCACCTCTATGTGTATATACTGAGGAGAATCTACCTCACCTCTATGTGTATATACTGAGAAGAATCTACCTCACCTCTATGTATATATACTGAGAAGAATTTACCTCACCTCTAAGTGTATATACTGAGGAGAATCTAACGCTCCTCTATGTGTATGTACTGAGGAGAATCTACCCCACCTTTATGTGTATATACTGAGGAGAATCTACCTCTCCTCTATGTGTATGTACTGAGGAGAATCTACCCCACCTCTATGTGTATATACTGAGGAGAATCTACCTCACCGCTATGTGTATATACTGAGGAGAATCTACCCCACCTCTATGTGTATATACTGAGAAGAATCTACCTCACCTCTATGTGTATATACTGAGGAGAATCTACCTCACCTGTATGTGTATATACTGAGGAGAATCTCCCTCACCTCTATGTGTATATACTGAGGAGAATCTACCTCACCTCTATGTGTATATACTGAGGAGAATCTACCTCACAGCTATGTGTATATACTGAGGAGAATCTACCCCACCTCTATGTGTATATACTGAGAAGAATCTACCTCACCTCTATGTGTATATACTGAGGAGAATCTACCTCGCCTGTATGTGTATATACTGAGGAGAATCTACCTCACCTCTATGTGTATATACTGAGGAGAATCTACCTCACCTCTGTGTATATACTGAGGAGAATCTACCCCACCTCTATGTGTATATACTGAGAAGAATCTACCTCACCTCTATGTATATATACTGAGGCAAATCTACCTCACCTCTATGTGTATATACTGAGAAGAATTTACCTCACCTCTAAGTGTATATACTGAGGAGAATCTAACGCTCCTCTATGTGTATGTACTGAGGAGAATCTACCCCACCTTTATGTGTATATACTGAGGAGAATCTACCTCTCCTCTATGTGTATGTACTGAGGAGAATCTACCCCACCTTTATGTGTATATACTGAGGAGAATCTACCTCACCGCTATGTGTATATACTGAGGAGAATCTACCCCACCTCTATGTGTATATACTGAGAAGAATCTACCTCACCTCTATGTGTATATACTGAGGAGAATCTACCTCACCTCTGTGTGTATATACTGAGGAGAATCTCCCTCACCTCTATGTGTATATACTGAGGAGAATCTACCTCACCTCTATGTGTATATACTGAGGAGAATCTACCTCACCTCTGTGTATATACTGAGGAGAATCTACCTCACCTCTATGTGTATATACTGAGGAGAATCTACCTCACCTCTGTGTATATACTGAGGAGAATCTACCCCGCCTCTATGTGTATATATTGAGAATAATCTACCTCACCTCTATGTGTATATACTGAGGAGAATCTACCTCACCTGTATGTGTATATACTGAGGAGAATCTACCTCACCTCTATGTGTATATATTGAGGGGAATCTACCTCACCTGTATGTGTATATACAGAGGAAAATCTACCTCACCTCTATGTGTATATACTGAGGAGAATCGACCTCACCTCTGTGTGTATATACTGAGGAGAATCTACCTCACCTGTATGTGTATATACTGAGGAGAATCTACCTCACCTCTGTGTATATACTGAGGAGAATCTACCCCACCTCTATGTGTATATACTGAGAAGAATCTACCTCACCTCTATGTATATATACTGAGGCAAATCTACCTCACCTCTATGTGTATATATTGAGAAGAATTTACCTCACCTCTAAGTGTATATACTGAGGAGAATCTAACGCTCCTCTATGTGTATATACTGAGGAGAATCTACCTCACCTCTCTGTGTATATACTGAAGAGAATCTACCTCACCTCTGTGTGTATATGCTGAGAAGAATCTACCTCACCTCTGTGTGTATATACTGAGGAGAATCTACCTCACCTCTGTGTGTGTATATACTGAGGAGAATCTACCTCACCTCTGTGTGTATATACTGAGGGGAATCTACCTCACCTCTGTGTGTATATACTGAGGAGAATCTACCTCCCCTCTGTGTGTATATACTGAGGAGAATCTACCTCACCTCTGTGTGTATATACCGAGGAGACTCTATCTCACCTCTATGTGTATATACTGAGGAGAATCTACCTCACCTCTATGTGTATATACTGAGAATCTAACTGACCTCTATGTGTATATACTGAGGAGAATCTACCTCACCTCTATGTGTATATACTGAGGAGAATCTACCTCACCTCTGTGTGTATATACTGAGGACCATCTACCTCACCTCTATGTGTATATACTGAGGAGAATCTACCTCACCTCTATGTGTATATACTGAGAAGAATCTACCTCACCTCTATGTATATATACTGAGAAGAATTTACCTCACCTCTAAGTGTATATACTGAGGAGAATCTAACGCTCCTCTATGTGTATGTACTGAGGAGAATCTACCCCACCTTTATGTGTATATACTGAGGAGAATCTACCTCTCCTCTATGTGTATGTACTGAGGAGAATCTACCCCACCTTTATGTGTATATACTGAGGAGAATCTACCTCACCGCTATGTGTATATACTGAGGAGAATCTACCCCACCTCTATGTGTATATACTGAGAAGAATCTACCTCACCTCTATGTGTATATACTGAGGAGAATCTACCTCACCTGTATGTGTATATACTGAGGAGAATCTCCCTCACCTCTATGTGTATATACTGAGGAGAATCCACCTCACCTCTATGTGTATATACTGAGGAGAATCTACCTCACAGCTATGTGTATATACTGAGGAGAATCTACCCCACCTCTATGTGTATATACTGAGAAGAATCTACCTCACCTCTATGTGTATATACTGAGGAGAATCTACCTCGCCTGTATGTGTATATACTGAGGAGAATCTACCTCACCTCTATGTGTATATACTGAGGAGAATCTACCTCACCTCTGTGTATATACTGAGGAGAATCTACCCCACCTCTATGTGTATATACTGAGAAGAATCTACCTCACCTCTATGTATATATACTGAGGCAAATCTACCTCACCTCTATGTGTATATACTGAGAAGAATTTACCTCACCTCTAAGTGTATATACTGAGGAGAATCTAACGCTCCTCTATGTGTATATACTGAGGAGAATCGACCTCACCTCTGTGTGTATATACTGAGGAGAATCTACCTCACCTGTATGTGTATATACTGAGGACAATCTACCTCACCTCTGTGTATATACTGAGGAGAATCTACCCCACCTCTATGTGTATATACTGAGGAGAATCTACCTCACCTCTATGTGTATATACTGAGGAGAATCTACCCCACCTTTATGTGTATATACTGAGGAGAATCTACCTCACCGCTATGTGTATATACTGAGGAGAATCTACCCCACCTCTATGTGTATATACTGAGAAGAATCTACCTCACCTCTATGTGTATATACTGAGGAGAATCTACCTCACCTCTGTGTGTATATACTGAGGAGAATCTCCCTCACCTCTATGTGTGTATACTGAGGAGAATCTACCTCACCTCTATGTGTATATACTGAGGAGAATCTACCTCACCTCTGTGTATATACTGAGGAGAATCTACCTCACCTCTATGTGTATATACTGAGGAGAATCTACCTCACCTCTGTGTATATACTGAGAAGAATCTACCCCGCCTCTATGTGTATATATTGAGAATAATCTACCTCACCTCTATGTGTATATACTGAGGAGAATCTACCTCACCTGTATGTGTATATACTGAGGAGAATCTACCTCACCTCTATGTGTATATATTGAGGGGAATCTACCTCACCTGTATGTGTATATACAGAGGAAAATCTACCTCACCTCTATGTGTATATACTGAGGAGAATCGACCTCACCTCTGTGTGTATATACTGAGGAGAATCTACCTCACCTGTATGTGTATATACTGAGGAGAATCTACCTCACCTCTGTGTATATACTGAGGAGAATCTACCCCACCTCTATGTGTATATACTGAGAAGAATCTACCTCACCTCTATGTATATATACTGAGGCAAATCTACCTCACCTCTATGTGTATATACTGAGGGGAATCTACCTCACCTCTGTGTGTATATACTGAGGAGAATCTACCTCCCCTCTGTGTGTATATACTGAGGAGAATCTACCTCACCTCTGTGTGTATATACCGAGGAGACTCTATCTCACCTCTATGTGTATATACTGAGGAGAATCTACCTCACCTCTATGTGTATATACTGAGAATCTAACTGACCTCTATGTGTATATACTGAGGAGAATCTACCTCACCTCTATGTGTATTTACTGAGGAGAATCTACCTCACCTCTATGTGTATATACTGAGGAGAATCTACCTCACCTCTATGTGTATATACTGAGGAGAATCTACCTCACCTCTGTGTGTATATACTGAGGACCATCTACCTCACCTCTATGTGTATATACTGAGGAGAATCTACCTCACCTCTATGTGTATATACTGAGAAGAATCTACCTCACCTCTATGTATATATACTGAGAAGAATTTACCTCACCTCTAAGTGTATATACTGAGGAGAATCTAACGCTCCTCTATGTGTATGTACTGAGGAGAATCTACCCCACCTTTATGTGTATATACTGAGGAGAATCTACCTCTCCTCTATGTGTATGTACTGAGGAGAATCTACCCCACCTCTATGTGTATATACTGAGGAGAATCTACCTCACCGCTATGTGTATATACTGAGGAGAATCTACCCCACCTCTATGTGTATATACTGAGAAGAATCTACCTCACCTCTATGTGTATATACTGAGGAGAATCTACCTCACCTGTATGTGTATATACTGAGGAGAATCTCCCTCACCTCTATGTGTATATACTGAGGAGAATCTACCTCACCTCTATGTGTATATACTGAGGAGAATCTACCTCACAGCTATGTGTATATACTGAGGAGAATCTACCCCACCTCTATGTGTATATACTGAGAAGAATCTACCTCACCTCTATGTGTATATACTGAGGAGAATCTACCTCGCCTGTATGTGTATATACTGAGGAGAATCTACCTCACCTCTATGTGTATATACTGAGGAGAATCTACCTCACTTCTGTGTATATACTGAGGAGAATCTACCCCACCTCTATGTGTATATACTGAGAAGAATCTACCTCACCTCTATGTATATATACTGAGGCAAATCTACCTCACCTCTATGTGTATATACTGAGAAGAATTTACCTCACCTCTAAGTGTATATACTGAGGAGAATCTAACGCTCCTCTATGTGTATGTACTGAGGAGAATCTACCCCACCTTTATGTGTATATACTGAGGAGAATCTACCTCTCCTCTATGTGTATGTACTGAGGAGAATCTACCCCACCTTTATGTGTATATACTGAGGAGAATCTACCTCACCGCTATGTGTATATACTGAGGAGAATCTACCCCACCTCTATGTGTATATACTGAGAAGAATCTACCTCACCTCTATGTGTATATACTGAGGAGAATCTACCTCACCTCTGTGTGTATATACTGAGGAGAATCTCCCTCACCTCTATGTGTATATACTGAGGAGAATCTACCTCACCTCTATGTGTATATACTGAGGAGAATCTACCTCACCTCTGTGTATATACTGAGGAGAATCTACCTCACCTCTATGTGTATATACTGAGGAGAATCTACCTCACCTCTGTGTATATACTGAGGAGAATCTACCCCGCCTCTATGTGTATATATTGAGAATAATCTACCTCACCTCTATGTGTATATACTGAGGAGAATCTACCTCACCTGTATGTGTATATACTGAGGAGAATCTACCTCACCTCTATGTGTATATATTGAGGGGAATCTACCTCACCTGTATGTGTATATACAGAGGAAAATCTACCTCACCTCTATGTGTATATACTGAGGAGAATCGACCTCACCTCTGTGTGTATATACTGAGGAGAATCTACCTCACCTGTATGTGTATATACTGAGGAGAATCTACCTCACCTCTGTGTATATACTGAGGAGAATCTACCCCACCTCTATGTGTATATACTGAGAAGAATCTACCTCACCTCTATGTATATATACTGAGGCAAATCTACCTCACCTCTATGTGTATATATTGAGAAGAATTTACCTCACCTCTAAGTGTATATACTGAGGAGAATCTAACGCTCCTCTATGTGTATATACTGAGGAGAATCTACCTCACCTCTCTGTGTATATACTGAAGAGAATCTACCTCACCTCTGTGTGTATATGCTGAGAAGAATCTACCTCACCTCTGTGTGTATATACTGAGGAGAATCTACCTCACCTCTGTGTGTGTATATACTGAGGAGAATCTACCTCACCTCTGTGTGTATATACTGAGGGGAATCTACCTCACCTCTGTGTGTATATACTGAGGAGAATCTACCTCCCCTCTGTGTGTATATACTGAGGAGAATCTACCTCACCTCTGTGTGTATATACCGAGGAGACTCTATCTCACCTCTATGTGTATATACTGAGGAGAATCTACCTCACCTCTATGTGTATATACTGAGAATCTAACTGACCTCTATGTGTATATACTGAGGAGAATCTACCTCACCTCTATGTGTATATACTGAGGAGAATCTACCTCACCTCTATGTGTATATACTGAGGAGAATCTACCTCACCTCTATGTGTATATACTGAGGAGAATCTACCTCACCTCTGTGTGTATATACTGAGGACCATCTACCTCACCTCTATGTGTATATACTGAGGAGAATCTACCTCACCTCTATGTGTATATACTGAGAAGAATCTACCTCACCTCTATGTATATATACTGAGAAGAATTTACCTCACCTCTAAGTGTATATACTGAGGAGAATCTAACGCTCCTCTATGTGTATGTACTGAGGAGAATCTACCCCACCTTTATGTGTATATACTGAGGAGAATCTACCTCTCCTCTATGTGTATGTACTGAGGAGAATCTACCCCACCTTTATGTGTATATACTGAGGAGAATCTACCTCACCGCTATGTGTATATACTGAGGAGAATCTACCCCACCTCTATGTGTATATACTGAGAAGAATCTACCTCACCTCTATGTGTATATACTGAGGAGAATCTACCTCACCTGTATGTGTATATACTGAGGAGAATCTCCCTCACCTCTATGTGTATATACTGAGGAGAATCCACCTCACCTCTATGTGTATATACTGAGGAGAATCTACCTCACAGCTATGTGTATATACTGAGGAGAATCTACCCCACCTCTATGTGTATATACTGAGAAGAATCTACCTCACCTCTATGTGTATATACTGAGGAGAATCTACCTCGCCTTTATGTGTATATACTGAGGAGAATCTACCTCCCCTCTATGTGTATATACTGAGGAGAATCTACCTCACCTCTGTGTATATACTGAGGAGAATCTACCCCACCTCTATGTGTATATACTGAGAAGAATCTACCTCACCTCTATGTATATTAACTGAGGCAAATCTACCTCACCTCTATGTGTATATACTGAGAAGAATTTACCTCACCTCTAAGTGTATATACTGAGGAGAATCTAACGCTCCTCTATGTGTATATACTGAGGAGAATCGACCTCACCTCTGTGTGTATATACTGAGGAGAATCTACCTCACCTGTATGTGTATATACTGAGGACAATCTACCTCACCTCTGTGTATATACTGAGGAGAATCTACCCCACCTCTATGTGTATATACTGAGGAGAATCTACCTCACCTCTATGTGTATATACTGAGGAGAATCTACCTCACCTGTATGTGTATATACTGAGGAGAATCTACCTCACCTCTATGTGTATATACTGAGGAGAATCTACCTCACCTCTATGTGTATATACTGAGGAGAATCTACCTCACCTCTGTGTATATACTGAGGAGAATCTACCTCACCTCTATGTGTATATACTGAGGAGAATCTACCTCACCTCTATGTGTATATACTGAGGAGAATCTACCTCACCTCTATGTGTATATACTGAGGAGAATCTACCTCACCTCTATGTGTATATACTGAGGAGAATCTACCTCACCTCTGTGTGTATATACTGAGGAGCATCTACCTCACCTCTGTGTGTGTATATACTGAGGAGAATCTACCTCACCTCTGTGTGTATATACGGAGGAGAATCTACCCCACCTCTATGTGTATATACTGAGAAGAATCTACCTCACCTCTATGTATATATACTGAGGCAAATCTACCTCACCTCTATGTGTATATACTGAGGAGAATCTACCTCACCTCTATGTGTATATACTGAGGAGAATCTACCTCACCTCTGTGTATATACTGAGGAGAATCTACCTCACCTCTATGTGTATATACTGAGGAGAATCTACCTCACCTCTATGTGTATATACTGAGAAGAATCTACCTCACCTCTATGTGTATATACTGAGGAGAATCTACCTCACCTCTATGTGTATATACTGAGGAGAATCTACCTCACCTCTGTGTGTATATACTGAGGAGCATCTACCTCACCTCTGTGTGTGTATATACTGAGGAGAATCTACCTCACCTCTGTGTGTATATACGGAGGAGAATCTACCCCACCTCTATGTGTATATACTGAGAAGAATCTACCTCACCTCTATGTATATATACTGAGGCAAATCTACCTCACCTCTATGTGTATATACTGAGAAGAATTTACCTCACCTCTAAGTGTATATACTGAGGAGAATCTAACGCTCCTCTATGTGTATATACTGAGGAGAATCTACCTCACCTCTCTGTGTATATACTGAAGAGAATCTACCTCACCTCTGTGTGTATATACTGAGGAGAATCTACCTCACCTCTGTGTGTGTATATACTGAGGAGAATCTACCTCACCTCTGTGTGTGTATACTGAGGAGAATCCACCTCACCTCTGTGTGTATATACTGAGGAGAATCTACCTCCCCTCTGTGTGTATATACTGAGGAGAATCTACCTCACCACTGTGTGTATATACCGAGGAGACTCTATCTCACCTCTATGTGTATATACTGAGGAGAATCTACCTCACCTCTATGTGTATATACTGAGAATCTAACTGACCTCTATGTGTATATACTGAGGAGAATCTACCTCACCTCTATGTGTATATACTGAGGAGAATCTACCTCACCTCTATGTGTATATACTGAGGAGAATCGACCTCACCTCTGTGTGTATATACTGAGGAGAATCTACCTCACCTGTATGTGTATATACTGAGGACAATCTACCTCACCTCTGTGTATATACTGAGGAGAATCTACCCCACCTCTATGTGTATATACTGAGGAGAATCTACCTCACCTCTATGTGTATATACTGAGGAGAATCTACCTCACCTGTATGTGTATATACTGAGGAGAATCTACCTCACCTCTATGTGTATATACTGAGGAGAATCTACCTCACCTCTATGTGTATATACTGAGGAGAATCTACCTCACCTCTGTGTATATACTGAGGAGAATCTACCTCACCTCTATGTGTATATACTGAGGAGAATCTACCTCACCTCTGTGTATATACCAAGGAGAATCTACCCCGCCTCTATGTGTATATATTGAGAATAATCTACCTCGCCTCTATGTGTATATACTGAGGAGAATCTACCTCACCTGTATGTGTATATACTGAGGAGAATCTACCTCACCTCTATGTGTATATATTGAGGGGAATCTACCTCACCTGTATGTGTATATACAGAGGAAAATCTACCTCACCTCTATGTGTATATACTGAGGAGAATCGACCTCACCTCTGTGTGTATATGCTGAGGAGAATCTACCTCACCTGTATGTGTATATACTGAGGAGAATCTACGAAACCTCTGTGTATATACTGAGGAGAATCTACCAAACCTCTGTGTATATACTGAGGAGAATCTACCCCACCTCTATGTGTATATACTGAGAAGAATCTACCTCACCTCTATGTATATATACTGAGGCAAATCTACCTCACCTCTATGTGTATATACTGAGAAGAATTTACCTCACCTCTAAGTTTATATTCTGAGGAGAATCTACCTCACCTCTCTGTGTATATACTGAAGAGAATCTACCTCACCTCTGTGTGTATATACTGAGAAGAATCTACCTCACCTCTGTGTGTATATACTGAGGAGAATCTACCTCACCTCTGTGTGTGTATATACTGAGGAGAATCTACCTCACCTCTGTGTGTATATACTGAGGAGAATCTACCTCACCTCTGTGTGTATATACTGAGGAGAATCTACCTCCCCTCTGTGTGTATATACTGAGGAGAATCTACCTCACCTCTGTGTGTATATACCGAGGAGACTCTATCTCACCTCTATGTGTATATACTGAGGAGAATCTACCTCACCTCTATGTGTATATACTGAGAATCTAACTCACCTCTATGTGTATATACTGAGGAGAATCTACCTCACCTCTATGTGTATATACTGAGGAGAATCTAACTCACCTCTATGTGTATATACTGAGGAGAATCTACCTCACCTCTATGTGTATATACTGAGGAGAATCTACCTCACCTCTATGTGTATATACTGAGGAGAATCTACCTCACCTCTATGTGTATATACTGAGGAGAATCTACCTCACCTCTGTGTGTATATACTGAGGAGCATCTACCTCACCTCTGTGTGTGTATATACTGAGCAGAATCTACCTCATCTCTGTGTGTATATACGGAGGAGAATCTACCCCACCTCTATGTGTATATACTGAGGCAAATCTACCTCACCTCTATGTGTATATACTGAGAAGAATTTACCTCACCTCTATGTGTATATACTGAGAATCTAACTGACCTCTATGTGTATATACTGAGGAGAATCTACCTCACCTGTATGTGTATATACTGAGGAGAATCTAACTCACCTCTATGTGTATATACTGAGGAGAATCTACCTCACCTCTGTGTGTATATACTGAGGAGAATCTACCTCACCTCTATGTGTATATACTGAGGAGAATCTACCTCACCTCTATGTGTATATACTGAGGAGAATCTACCTCACCTCTGTGTGTATATACTGAGGAGCATCTACCTCACCTCTGTGTATATACTGAGCAGAATCTACCTCACCTCTATGTGTATATACTGAGAAGAATCTACCTCACCTCTATGTATATATACTGAGGCAAATCTACCTCACCTCTATGTGTATACACTGAGAAGAATTTACCTCACCTCTAAGTGTATATACTGAGAAGAATCTACCTCACCTCTATGTGTATATATTGAGGAGAATCTACCTCACCTGTATGTGTATATACTGAGGAGAATCTACCTCACCTCTATGTGTATATACTGAGGAGAATCTACCTCACCTCTATGTGTATATACTGAGGAGAATCTACCTCACCTCTATGTGTATATACTGAGGAGAATCTACCTCACCTCTGTGTATATACTGAGCAGAATCTACCTCACCTCTATGTGTATATACTGAGGAGAATGTACCTCACCTCTGTGTATATACTGAGGAGAATCTACCCCGCCTCTATGTGTATATATTGAGAATAATCTACCTCACCTCTATGTGTATATACTGAGGAGAATCTACCTCACCTGTATGTGTATATACTGAGGAGAATCTACCTCACCTCTATGTGTATATACTGAGGGGAATCTACCTCACCTGTATGTGTATATGCAGAGGAAAATCTACCTCACCTCTATGTGTATATACTGAGGAGAATCGACCTCACCTCTGTGTGTATATACTGAGGAGAATCTACCTCACCTGTATGTGTCTATACTGAGGACAATCTACCTCACCTCTGTGTATATACTGAGGAGAATCTACCCCACCTCTATGTGTATATACTGAGGGGAATCTACCTCACCTCTATGTGTATATACTGAGGAGAATCTACCTCACCTGTATGTGTATATACTGAGGAGAATCTACCTCACCTCTATGTGTATATACTGAGGAGAATCTACCTCACCTCTATGTGTATATGCTGAGGAGAATCTACCTCACCTCTGTGTATATACTGAGGAGAATCTACCTCACCTCTATGTGTATATACTGAGGAGAATCTACCTCACCTCTGTGTATATACCGAGGAGAATCTACCCCGCCTCTATGGGTATATATTGAGAATAATCTACCTCGCCTCTATGTGTATATACTGAGGAGAATCTACCTCACCTGTATGTGTATATACTGAGGAGAATCTACCTCACCTCTATGTGTATATATTGAGGGGAATCTACCTCACCTGTATGTGTATATACAGAGGAAAATCTACCTCACCTCTATGTGTATATACTGAGGAGAATCGACCTCACCTCTGTGTGTATATACTGAGGAGAATCTATCTCACCTGTATGTGTATATACTGAGGAGAATCTACCTCACCTCTGTGTATATACTGAGGAGAATCTACCCCACCTCTATGTGTATATATTGAGAAGAATCTACCTCACCTCTATGTATATATACTGAGGCAAATCTACCTCACCTCTATGTGTATATACTGAGAAGAATTTACCTCACCTCTAAGTGTATATACTGAGGAGAATCTAATGCTCCTCTATGTGTATATACTGAGGAGAATCTACCTCACCTCTCTGTGTATATACTGAAGAGAATCTATCTCACCTCTGTGTGTATATACTGAGAAGAATCTACCTCACCTCTATGTGTATATACTGAGAATCTAACTCACCTCTGTGTGTATATACTGAGGAGAATCTACCTCACCTCTATGTGTATATACTGAGGAGAATCTACCTCACCTCTATGTGTATATACTGAGGAGAATCTACCTCACCTCTATGTGTATATACTGAGGAGAATCTACCTCACCTCTATGTGTATATACTGAGGAGAATCTACCTCACCTCTGTGTGTATATACTGAGGAGCATCTACCTCACCTCTGTGTGTGTATATACTGAGGAGAATCTACCTCACCTCTGTGTGTATATACGGAGGAGAATCTACCCCACCTCTATGTGTATATACTGAGAAGAATCTACCTCACCTCTATGTATATATACTGAGGCAAATCTACCTCACCTCTATGTGTATATACTGAGAAGAATTTACCTCACCTCTAAGTGTATATACTGAGGAGAATCTAACGCTCCTCTATGTGTATATACTGAGGAGAATCTACCTCACCTCTCTGTGTATATACTGAAGAGAATCTACCTCACCTCTGTGTGTATATACTGAGAAGAATCTACCTCACCTCTGTGTGTATATACTGAGGAGAATCTACCTCACCTCTGTGTGTGTATATACTGAGGAGAATCTACCTCACCTCTGTGTGTATATACTGAGGAGAATTCACCTCACCTCTGTGTGTATATACTGAGGAGAATCTACCTCCCCTCTGTGTGTATATACTGAGGAGAATCTACCTCACCTCTGTGTGTATATACCGAGGAGACTCTATCTCACCTCTATGTGTATATACTGAGGAGAATCTACCTCACCTCTATGTGTATATACTGAGAATCTAACTGACCTCTATGTGTATATACTGAGGAGAATCTACCTCACCTCTATGTGTATATACTGAGGAGAATCTACCTCACCTCTGTGTATATACCAAGGAGAATCTACCCCGCCTCTATGTGTATATATTGAGAATAATCTACCTCGCCTCTATGTGTATATACTGAGGAGAATCTACCTCACCTGTATGTGTATATACTGAGGAGAATCTACCTCACCTCTATGTGTATATATTGAGGGGAATCTACCTCACCTGTATGTGTATATACAGAGGAAAATCTACCTCACCTCTATGTGTATATACTGAGGAGAATCGACCTCACCTCTGTGTGTATATGCTGAGGAGAATCTACCTCACCTGTATGTGTATATACTGAGGAGAATCTACGAAACCTCTGTGTATATACTGAGGAGAATCTACCCCACCTCTATGTGTATATACTGAGAAGAATCTACCTCACCTCTATGTATATATACTGAGGCAAATCTACCTCACCTCTATGTGTATATACTGAGAAGAATTTACCTCACCTCTAAGTGTATATTCTGAGGAGAATCTACCTCACCTCTCTGTGTATATACTGAAGAGAATCTACCTCACCTCTGTGTGTATATACTGAGAAGAATCTACCTCACCTCTGTGTGTATATACTGAGGAGAATCTACCTCACCTCTGTGTGTGTATATACTGAGGAGAATCTACCTCACCTCTGTGTGTATATACTGAGGAGAATCTACCTCACCTCTGTGTGTATATACTGAGGAGAATCTACCTCCCCTCTGTGTGTATATACTGAGGAGAATCTACCTCACCTCTGTGTGTATATACCGAGGAGACTCTATCTCACCTCTATGTGTATATACTGAGGAGAATCTACCTCACCTCTATGTGTATATACTGAGAATCTAACTCACCTTTATGTGTATATACTGAGGAGAATCTACCTCACCTCTGTGTGTATATACTGAGGAGCATCTACCTCACCTCTGTGTATATACTGAGGAGAATCTACCCCACCTCTATGTGTATATATTGAGAAGAATCTACCTCACCTCTATGTATATATACTGAGGCAAATCTACCTCACCTCTATGTGTATATACTGAGAAGAATTTACCTCACCTCTAAGTGTATATACTGAGGAGAATCTAACGCTCCTCTATGTGTATATACTGAGGAGAATCTACCTCACCTCTCTGTGTATATACTGAAGAGAATCTACCTCACCTCTGTGTGTATATACTGAGAAGAATCTACCTCACCTCTATGTGTATATACTGAGAATCTAACTCACCTCTGTGTGCATATACTGAGGAGAATCTACCTCACCTCTATGTGTATATACTGAGGAGAATCTACCTCACCTCTATGTGTATATACTGAGGAGAATCTACCTCACCTCTATATGTATATACTGAGGAGAATCTACCTCACCTCTATGTGTATATACTGAGGAGAATCTACCTCACCTCTATGTGTATATACTGAGGAGAATCTACCTCACCTCTGTGTGTATATACTGAGGAGCATCTACCTCACCTCTGTGTGTGTATATACTGAGGAGAATCTACCTCATCTCTGTGTGTATATACGGAGGAGAATCTACCCCACCTCTATGTGTATATACTGAGAAGAATCTACCTTACCTCTATGTATATATACTGAGGCAAATCTACCTCACCTCTATGTGTATATACTGAGAAGAATTTACCTCACCTCTATGTGTATATACTGAGAATCTAACTGACCTCTATGTGTATATACTGAGGAGAATCTACCTCACCTGTATGTGTATATACTGAGGAGAATCTAACTCACCTCTATGTGTATATACTGAGGAGAATCTACCTCACCTCTATGTATATATACTGAGGAGAATCTACCTCACCTCTATGTGTATATACTGAGGAGAATCTACCTCACCTCTATGTGTATATACTGAGGAGACTCTACCTCACCTCTGTGTGTATATACTGAGGAGCATCTACCTCACCTCTGTGTATATACTGAGCAGAATCTACCTCACCTCTATGTGTATATACTGAGAAGAATCTACCTCACCTCTATGTATATATACTGAGGCAAATCTACCTCACCTCTATGTGTATACACTGAGAAGAATTTACCTCACCTGTAAGTGTATATACTGAGAAGAATCTACCTCACCTCTATGTGTATATATTGAGGAGAATCTACCTCACCTGTATGTGTATATACTGAGGAGAATCTACCTCACCTCTATGTGTATATACTGAGGAGAATCTACCTCACCTCTATGTGTATATACTGAGGAGAATCTACCTCACCTCTGTGTATATACTGAGCAGAATCTACCTCACCTCTATGTGTATATACTGAGGAGAATGTACCTCACCTCTGTGTATATACTGAGGAGAATCTACCCCGCCTCTATGTGTATATATTGAGAATAATCTACCTCACCTCTGTGTATATACTGAGCAGAATCTACCTCACCTCTATGTGTATATACTGAGAAGAATCTACCTCACCTCTATGTATATATACTGAGGCAAATCTACCTCACCTCTATGTGTATACACTGAGAAGAATTTACCTCACCTCTAAGTGTATATACTGAGAAGAATCTACCTCACCTCTATGTGTATATATTGAGGAGAATCTACCTCACCTGTATGTGTATATACTGAGGAGAATCTACCTCACCTCTATGTGTATATACTGAGGAGAATCTACCTCTCCTCTATGTGTATATACTGAGGAGAATCTACCTCACCTCTATGTGTATATACTGAGGAGAATCTACCTCACCTCTGTGTATATACTGAGCAGAATCTACCTCACCTCTATGTGTATATACTGAGGAGAATGTACCTCACCTCTGTGTATATACTGAGGAGAATCTACCCCGCCTCTATGTGTATATATTGAGAATAATCTACCTCACCTCTATGTGTATATACTGAGGAGAATCTACCTCACCTGTATGTGTATATACTGAGGAGAATCTACCTCACCTCTATGTGTATATACTGAGGGGAATCTACCTCACCTGTATGTGTATATGCAGAGGAAAATCTACCTCACCTCTATGTGTATATACTGAGGAGAATCGACCTCACCTCTGTGTGTATATACTGAGGAGAATCTACCTCACCTGTATGTGTCTATACTGAGGACAATCTACCTCACCTCTGTGTATATACTGAGGAGAATCTACCCCACCTCTATGTGTATATACTGAGGGGAATCTACCTCACCTCTATGTGTATATACTGAGGAGAATCTACCTCACCTGTATGTGTATATACTGAGGAGAATCTACCTCACCTCTATGTGTATATACTGAGGAGAATCTACCTCACCTCTATGTGTATATACTGAGGAGAATCTACCTCACCTCTGTGTATATACTGAGGAGAATCTACCTCACCTCTATGTGTATATACTGAGGAGAATCTACCTCACCTCTGTGTATATACCGAGGAGAATCTACCCCGCCTCTATGTGTATATATTGAGAATAATCTACCTCGCCTCTATGTGTATATACTGAGGAGAATCTACCTCACCTGTATGTGTATATACTGAGGAGAATCTACCTCACCTCTATGTGTATATACTGAGGAGAATCTACCTCTCCTCTATGTGTATATACTGAGGAGAATCTACCTCACCTCTATGTGTATATACTGAGGAGAATCTACCTCACCTCTGTGTATATACTGAGCAGAATCTACCTCACCTCTATGTGTATATACTGAGGAGAATGTACCTCACCTCTGTGTATATACTGAGGAGAATCTACCCCGCCTCTATGTGTATATATTGAGAATAATCTACCTCACCTCTATGTGTATATACTGAGGAGAATCTACCTCACCTGTATGTGTATATACTGAGGAGAATCTACCTCACCTCTATGTGTATATACTGAGGGGAATCTACCTCACCTGTATGTGTATATGCAGAGGAAAATCTACCTCACCTCTATGTGTATATACTGAGGAGAATCGACCTCACCTCTGTGTGTATATACTGAGGAGAATCTACCTCACCTGTATGTGTCTATACTGAGGACAATCTACCTCACCTCTGTGTATATACTGAGGAGAATCTACCCCACCTCTATGTGTATATACTGAGGGGAATCTACCTCACCTCTATGTGTATATACTGAGGAGAATCTACCTCACCTGTATGTGTATATACTGAGGAGAATCTACCTCACCTCTATGTGTATATACTGAGGAGAATCTACCTCACCTCTATGTGTATATACTGAGGAGAATCTACCTCACCTCTGTGTATATACTGAGGAGAATCTACCTCACCTCTATGTGTATATACTGAGGAGAATCTACCTCACCTCTGTGTATATACCGAGGAGAATCTACCCCGCCTCTATGTGTATATATTGAGAATAATCTACCTCGCCTCTATGTGTATATACTGAGGAGAATCTACCTCACCTGTATGTGTATATACTGAGGAGAATCTACCTCACCTCTATGTGTATATATTGAGGGGAATCTACCTCACCTGTATGTGTATATACAGAGGAAAATCTACCTCACCTCTATGTGTATATACTGAGGAGAATCGACCTCACCTCTGTGTGTATATACTGAGGAGAATCTATCTCACCTGTATGTGTATATACTGAGGAGAATCTACCTCACCTCTGTGTATATACTGAGGAGAATCTACCCCACCTCTATGTGTATATATTGAGAAGAATCTACCTCACCTCTATGTATATATACTGAGGCAAATCTACCTCACCTCTATGTGTATATACTGAGAAGAATTTACCTCACCTCTAAGTGTATATACTGAGGAGAATCTAACGCTCCTCTATGTGTATATACTGAGGAGAATCTACCTCACCTCTCTGTGTAAATACTGAAGAGAATCTACCTCACCTCTGTGTGTATATACTGAGAAGAATCTACCTCACCTCTATGTGTATATACTGAGAATCTAACTCACCTCTGTGTGTATATACTGAGGAGAATCTACCTCACCTCTATGTGTATATACTGAGGAGAATCTACCTCACCTCTATGTGTATATACTGAGGAGAATCTACCTCACCTCTATGTGTATATACTGAGGAGAATCTACCTCACCTCTATGTGTATATACTGAGGAGAATCTACCTCACCTCTGTGTGTATATACTGAGGAGCATCTACCTCACCTCTGTGTGTGTATATACTGAGGAGCATCTACCTCACCTCTGTGTGTGTATATACTGAGGAGAATCTACCTCACCTCTGTGTGTATATACGGAGGAGAATCTACCCCACCTCTATGTGTATATACTGAGAAGAATCTACCTCACCTCTATGTATATATACTGAGGCAAATCTACCTCACCTCTGTGTATATACTGAGAAGAATTTACCTCACCTCTAAGTGTATATACTGAGGAGAATCTAACGCTCCTCTGTGTATATACTGAGGAGAATCTACCTCACCTCTCTGTGTATATACTGAAGAGAATCTACCTCACCTCTGTGTGTATATACTGAGAAGAATCTACCTCACCTCTGTGTGTATATACTGAGGAGAATCTACCTCACCTCTGTGTGTGTATATACTGAGGAGAATCTACCTCACCTCTGTGTGTATATACTGAGGAGAATCCACCTCACCTCTGTGTGTATATACTGAGGAGAATCTACCTCCCCTCTGTGTGTATATACTGAGGAGAATCTACCTCACCTCTGTGTGTATATACCGAGGAGACTCTATCTCACCTCTATGTGTATATACTGAGGAGAATCTACCTCACCTCTATGTGTATATACTGAGAATCTAACTGACCTCTATATGTATATACTGAGGAGAATCTACCTCACCTCTATGTGTATATACTGAGGAGAATCTACCTCACCTCTATGTGTATATACTGAGGAGAATCTACCTCACCTCTATGTGTATAAACTGAGGAGAATCTACCTCACCTCTGTGTGTATATACTGAGGAGCATCTACCTCACCTCTGTGTATATACTGAGGAGAATCTACCTCACCTCTATGTGTATATACTGAGGAGAATCTACCTCACCTCTATGTATATATACTGAGGCAAATCTACCTCACCTCTATGTGTATATACTGAGAATAATTTACCTCACCTCTAAGTGTATATACTGAGGAGAATCTGACGCTCCTCTATGTGTATGTACTGAGGAGAATCTACCCCACCTTTATGTGTATATACTGAGGAGAATCTACCTCTCCTCTATGTGTATGTACTGAGGAGAATCTACCTCACCGCTATGTGTATATACTGAGGAGAACCTACCCCACCTCTATGTGTATATACTGAGAAGAATCTACCTCACCTCTATGTGTATATACTGAGGAGAATCTACCTCACCTGTATGTGTATATACTGAGGAGAATCTACCTCACCTGTATGTGTATATACTGAGGAGAATCTATCTCACCTGTATGTGTATATACTGAAGAGAATCTACCTCACCTCTGTGTGTATATACTGAGAAGAATCTACCTCACCTCTGTGTGTGTATATACTGAGGCGAATCTACCTCACCTCTGTGTGTATATACTGAGGAGAATCTACCTCACCTCTGTGTGTATATACTGAGGAGAATCTACCTCCCCTCTGTGTGTATATACTGAGGAGAATCTACCTCACCTCTGTGTGTATATACCGAGGAGACTCTATCTCACCTCTATGTGTATATACTGAGGAGAATCTACCTCACCTCTATGTGTATATACTGTGAATCTAACTGACCTCTATGTGTATATACTGAGGAGAATCTACCTCACCTCTATGTGTCTATACTGAGGAGAATCTACCTCACCTCTATGTGTATATACTGAGGAGAATCTACCTCACCTCTATGTGTATATACTGAGGAGAATCTACCTCACCTCTATGTGTATATACTGAGGAGAATCTACCTCACCTCTATGTGTATATACCGAGGAGACTCTATCTCACCTCTATGTGTATATACTGAGGAGAATCTACCTCACCTCTATGTGTATATACTGAGAATCTAACTCACCTCTATGTGTATATACTGAGGAGAATCTACCTCACCTCTGTGTGTATATACTGAGGAGCATCTACCTCACCTCTATGTGTATATACTGAGGAGAATCTACCCCACCTCTATGTGTATATATTGAGAAGAATCTACCTCACCTCTATGTATATATACTGAGGCAAATCTACCTCACCTCTATGTGTATATACTGAGAAGAATTTACCTCACCTCTAAGTGTATTTACTGAGGAGAATCTAACGCTCCTCTATGTGTATATACTGAGGAGAATCTACCTCACCTCTCTGTGTATATACTGAAGAGAATCTACCTCACCTCTGTGTGTATATACTGAGAAGAATCTACCTCACCTCTATGTGTATATACTGAGAATCTAACTCACCTCTGTGTGTATATACTGAGGAGAATCTACCTCACCTCTATGTGTATATACTGAGGAGAATCTACCTCACCTCTATGTGTATATACTGAGGAGAATCTACCTCACCTCTATGTGTATATACTGAGGAGAATCTACCTCACCTCTATGTGTATATACTGAGGAGAATCTACCTCACCTCTATGTGTATATACTGAGGAGAATCTACCTCACCTCTGTGTGTATATACTGAGGAGCATCTACCTCACCTCTGTGTGTGTATATACTGAGGAGAATCTACCTCATCTCTGTGTGTATATACGGAGGAGAATCTACCCCACCTCTATGTGTATATACTGAGAAGAATCTACCTTACCTTTATGTATATATACTGAGGCAAATCTACCTCACCTCTATGTGTATATACTGAGAAGAATTTACCTCACCTCTATGTGTATATACTGAGAATCTAACTGACCTCTATGTGTATATACTGAGGAGAATCTACCTCACCTGTATGTGTATATACTGAGGAGAATCTAACTCACCTCTATGTGTATATACTGAGGAGAATCTACCTCACCTCTATGTGTATATACTGAGGAGAATCTACCTCACCTCTATGTGTATATACTGAGGAGAATCTACCTCACCTCTATGTGTATATACTGAGGAGACTCTACCTCACCTCTGTGTGTATATACTGAGGAGCATCTACCTCACCTCTGTGTATATACTGAGCAGAATCTACCTCACCTCTATGTGTATATACTGAGAAGAATCTACCTCACCTCTATGTATATATACTGAGGCAAATCTACCTCACCTCTATGTGTATACACTGAGAAGAATTTACCTCACCTCTAAGTGTATATACTGAGAAGAATCTACCTCACCTCTATGTGTATATATTGAGGAGAATCTACCTCACCTGTATGTGTATATACTGAGGAGAATCTACCTCACCTCTATGTGTATATACTGAGGAGAATCTACCTCACCTCTATGTGTATATACTGAGGAGAATCTACCTCACCTCTATGTGTATATACTGAGGAGAATCTACCTCACCTCTGTGTATATACTGAGCAGAATCTACCTCACCTCTATGTGTATATACTGAGGAGAATGTACCTCACCTCTGTGTATATACTGAGGAGAATCTACCCCGCCTCTATGTGTATATATTGAGAATAATCTACCTCACCTCTATGTGTATATACTGAGGAGAATCTACCTCACCTGTATGTGTATATACTGAGGAGAATCTACCTCACCTCTATGTGTATATACTGAGGGGAATCTACCTCACCTGTATGTGTATATGCAGAGGAAAATCTACCTCACCTCTATGTGTATATACTGAGGAGAATCGACCTCACCTCTGTGTGTATATACTGAGGAGAATCTACCTCACCTGTATGTGTCTATACTGAGGACAATCTACCTCACCTCTGTGTATATACTGAGGAGAATCTACCCCACCTCTATGTGTATATACTGAGGGGAATCTACCTCACCTCTATGTGTATATACTGAGGAGAATCTACCTCACCTGTATGTGTATATACTGAGGAGAATCTACCTCACCTCTGTGTGTATATACTGAGGAGAATCTACCTCACCTCTATGTGTATATACTGAGGAGAATCTACCTCACCTCTGTGTATATACTGAAGAGAATCTACCTCACCTCTATGTGTATATACTGAGGAGAATCTACCTCACCTCTGTGTATATACCGAGGAGAATCTACCCCGCCTCTATGTGTATATATTGAGAATAATCTACCTCGCCTCTATGTGTATATACTGAGGAGAATCTACCTCACCTGTATGTGTATATACTGAGGAGAATCTACCTCACCTCTATGTGTATATATTGAGGGGAATCTACCTCACCTGTATGTGTATATACAGAGGAAAATCTACCTCACCTCTATGTGTATATACTGAGGAGAATCGACCTCACCTCTGTGTGTATATACTGAGGAGAATCTATCTCACCTGTATGTGTATATACTGAGGAGAATCTACCTCACCTCTGTGTATATACTGAGGAGAATCTACCCCACCTCTATGTGTATATATTGAGAAGAATCTACCTCACCTCTATGTATATATACTGAGGCAAATCTACCTCACCTCTATGTGTATATACTGAGAAGAATTTACCTCACCTCTAAGTGTATATACTGAGGAGAATCTAACGCTCCTCTATGTGTATATACTGAGGAGAATCTACCTCACCTCTCTGTGTAAATACTGAAGAGAATCTACCTCACCTCTGTGTGTATATACTGAGAAGAATCTACCTCACCTCTATGTGTATATACTGAGAATCTAACTCACCTCTGTGTGTATATACTGAGGAGAATCTACCTCACCTCTATGTGTATATACTGAGGAGAATCTACCTCACCTCTATGTGTATATACTGAGGAGAATCTACCTCACCTCTATGTGTATATACTGAGGAGAATCTACCTCACCTCTATGTGTATATACTGAGGAGAATCTACCTCACCTCTGTGTGTATATACTGAGGAGCATCTACCTCACCTCTTTGTGTGTATATACTGAGGAGCATCTACCTCACCTCTGTGTGTGTATATACTGAGGAGAATCTACCTCACCTCTGTGTGTATATACGAAGGAGAATCTACCCCACCTCTATGTGTATATACTGAGAAGAATCTACCTCACCTCTATGTATATATACTGAGGCAAATCTACCTCACCTCTATGTGTATATACTGAGAAGAATTTACCTCACCTCTAAGTGTATATACTGAGGAGAATCTAACGCTCCTCTGTGTATATACTGAGGAGAATCTACCTCACCTCTCTGTGTATATACTGAAGAGAATCTACCTCACTTCTGTGTGTATATACTGAGAAGAATCTACCTCACCTCTGTGTGTATATACTGAGGAGAATCTACCTCACCTCTGTGTGTGTATATACTGAGGAGAATCTACCTCACCTCTGTGTGTATATACTGAGGAGAATCCACCTCACCTCTGTGTGTATATACTGAGGAGAATCTACCTCCCCTCTGTGTGTATATACTGAGGAGAATCTACCTCACCTCTGTGTGTATATACCGAGGAGACTCTATCTCACCTCTATGTGTATATACTGAGGAGAATCTACCTCACCTCTATGTGTATATACTGAGAATCTAACTGACCTCTATATGTATATACTGAGGAGAATCTACCTCACCTCTATGTGTATATACTGAGGAGAATCTACCTCACCTCTATGTGTATATACTGAGGAGAATCTACCTCACCTCTATGTGTATATACTGAGGAGAATCTACCTCACCTCTGTGTGTATATACTGAGGAGCATCTACCTCACCTCTGTGTATATACTGAGGAGAATCTACCTCACCTCTATGTGTATATACTGAGGAGAATCTACCTCACCTCTATGTATATATACTGAGGCAAATCTACCTCACCTCTATGTGTATATACTGAGAATAATTTACCTCACCTCTAAGTGTATATACTGAGGAGAATCTGACGCTCCTCTATGTGTATGTACTGAGGAGAATCTACCCCACCTTTATGTGTATATACTGAGGAGAATCTACCTCTCCTCTATGTGTATGTACTGAGGAGAATCTACCTCACCGCTATGTGTATATACTGAGGAGAACCTACCCCACCTCTATGTGTATATACTGAGAAGAATCTACCTCACCTCTATGTGTATATACTGAGGAGAATCTACCTCACCTGTATGTGTATATACTGAGGAGAATCTACCTCACCTGTATGTGTATATACTGAGGAGAATCTATCTCACCTGTATGTGTATATACTGAAGAGAATCTACCTCACCTCTGTGTGTATATACTGAGAAGAATCTACCTCACCTCTGTGTGTGTATATACTGAGGCGAATCTACCTCACCTCTGTGTGTATATACTGAGGAGAATCTACCTCACCTCTGTGTGTATATACTGAGGAGAATCTACCTCCCCTCTGTGTGTATATACTGAGGAGAATCTACCTCACCTCTATGTGTATATACTGTGAATCTAACTGACCTCTATGTGTATATACTGAGGAGAATCTACCTCACCTCTATGTGTCTATACTGAGGAGAATCTACCTCACCTCTATGTGTATATACTGAGGAGAATCTACCTCACCTCTATGTGTATATACTGAGGAGAATCTACCTCACCTCTATGTGTATATACTGAGGAGAATCTACCTCACCTCTATGTGTATATACTGAGGAGAATCTACCTCACCTCTGTGTGTATATACTGAGGAGCATCTACCTCACCTCTATGTGTATATACTGAGGAGAATCTACCTCACCTCTGTGTATATACTGAGGAGAATCTACCTCACCTCTGTGTATATTCTGAGGAGAATCTACCCCGCCTCTATGTGTATATATTGAGAATAATCTACCTCACCTCTATGTGTATATACTGAGGAGAATCTACCTCACCTGTATGTGTATATACTGAGGAGAATCTACCTCACCTCTATGTGTATATACTGAGGGGAATCTACCTCACCTGTATGTGTATATGCAGAGGAAAATCTACCTCACCTCTATGTGTATATACTGAGGAGAATCGACCTCACCTCTGTGTGTATATACTGAGGAGAATCTACCTCACCTGTATGTGTATATACTGAGGACAATCTACCTCACCTCTGTGTATATACTGAGGAGAATCTACCCCACCACTATGTGTATATACTGAGGAGAATCTACCTCACCTCTATGTGTATATACTGAGGAGAATCTACCTCACCTGTATGTGTATATACTGAGGAGAATCTACCTCACCTCTATGTGTATATACTGAGGAGAATCTACCTCACCTCTATGTGTATATACTGAGGAGAATCTACCTCACCTCTGTGTATATACTGAGGATAATCTACCTCACCTCTATGTGTATATACTGAGGAGAATCTACCTCACCTCTGTGTATATACCGAGGAGAATCTACCCCGCCTGTATGTGTATATATTGAGAATAATCTACCTCGCCTCTATGTGTATATACTGAGGAGAATCTACCTCACCTGTATGTGTATATACTGAGGAGAATCTACCTCACCTCTATGTGTATATATTGAGGGGAATCTACCTCACCTGTATATGCAGAGGAAAATCTACCTCACCTCTATGTGTATATACTGAGGAGAATCGACCTCACCTCTGTGTGTATATACTGAGGAGAATCTACCTCACCTGTATGTGTATATACTGAGGAGAATCTACCTCACCTCTGTGTATATACTGAGGAGAATCTACCCCACCTCTATGTGTATATACTGAGAAGAATCTACCTCACCTCTATGTATATATACTGAGGCAAATCTACCTCACCTCTATGTGTATATACTGAGAAGAATTTACCTCACCTCTAAGTGTATATACTGAGGAGAATCTAACGCTCCTCTATGTGTATATACTGAGGAGAATCTACCTCACCTCTCTGTGTATATACTGAAGAGAATCTACCTCACCTCTGTGTGTATATACTGAGAAGAATCTACCTCACCTCTGTGTGTATATACTGAGGAGAATCTACCTCACCTCTGTGTGTGTATATACTGAGGAGAATCTACCTCACCTCTGTGTGTATATACTGAGGAGAATCTACCTCACCTCTGTGTGTTAATACTGAGGAGAATCTACCTCCCCTCTGTGTGTATATACTGAGGAGAATCTACCTCACCTCTGTGTGTATATACCGAGGAGACTCTATCTCACCTCTATGTGTATATACTTAGGAGAATCTACCTCACCTCTATGTGTATATACTGAGAATCTAACTAACCTCTATGTGTATATACTGAGGAGAATCTACCTCACCTCTATGTGTATATACTGAGGAGAATCTAACTCACCTCTATTTGTATATACTGAGGAGAATCTACCTCACCTCTATGTGTATATACTGAGGAGAATCTACCTCACCTCTATGTGTATATACTGAGGAGAATCTACCTGACCTCTATGTGTATATACTGAGGAGAATCTACCTCACCTCTGTGTGTATATACTGAGGAGCATCTACCTCACCTCTGTGTATATACTGAGGAGAATCTACCTCACCTCTATGTGTATATACTGAGAAGAATCTACCTCACCTCTATGTATATATACTGAGGCAAATCTACCTCACCTCTATGTGTATATACTGAGAAGAATTTACCTCACCTCTAAGTGTATATATTGAGAAGAATCTACCTCACCTCTATGTGTATATACTGAGGAGAATCTACCTCACCTGTATGTGTATATACTGAGGAGAATCTACCTCACCTCTATGTGTATATACTGAAGAGAATCTACCTCACCTCTGTGTGTATATACTGAGAAGAATCTACCTCACCTCTGTGTGTATATACTGAGGAGAATCTACCTCACCTCTGTGTGTGTATATACTGAGGAGAATCTACCTCACCTCTCTGTGTATATACTGAGGAGAATCTACCTCCCCTCTGTGTGTATATACTGAGGAGAATCTACCTCACCTCTGTGTGTATATACCGAGGAGACTCTATCTCACCTCTATGTGTATATACTGAGGAGAATCTACCTCACCTCTATGTCTATATACTGAGAATCTAACTGACCTCTATGTGTATATACTGAGGATAATCTACCTCACCTCTATGTGTATATACTGAGGATAATCTACCTCACCTCTATGTGTATATACTGAGGAGAATCTACCTCACCTCTATGTGTATATACTGAGGAGAATCTACCTCACCTCTATGTGTATATACTGAGGAGAATCTACCTCACCTCTATGTGTATATACTGAGGAGAATCTACCTCACCTCTGTGTGTATATACTGAGGAGCATCTACCTCACCTCTGTGTATATACTGAGGAGAATCTACCTCACCTCTATGTGTATATACTGAGGAGAATCTACCTCACCTCTATGTATATATACTGAGGCAAATCTACCTCACCTCTATGTGTATATACTGAGAAGAATTTACCTCACCTCTAAGTGTATATACTGAGGAGAATCTAACGCTCCTCTATGTGTATGTACTGAGGAGATTCTACCCCACCTTTATGTGTATATACTGAGGAGAATCTACCTTTCCTCTATGTGTATGTACTGAGGAGAATCTACCTCACCGCTATGTGTATATACTGAGGAGAATCTACCCCACCTCTATGTGTATATACTGAGAAGAATCTACCTCACCTCTATGTGTATATACTGAGGAGAATCTACCTCACCTGTATGTGTATATACTGAGGAGAATCTACCTCACCTGTATGTGTATATACTGAGGAGAATCTACCTCACCTCTATGTGTATATACTGAGGAGAATCTAACTCACCTCTATGTGTATATACTGAGGAGAATCTACCTCTCCTCTATGTGTATGTACTGAGGAAAATCTACCTCACCGCTATGTGTATATACTGAGGAGAATCTACCCCACCTCTATGTGTATATACTGAGAAGAATCTACCTCACCTGTATGTTTATATACTGAGGAGAATCTACCTCACCTGTATGTGTATATACTGAAGAGAATCTACCTCATCTCTGTGTGTATATACTGAGAAGAATCTACCTCACCTCTGTGTGTATATACTGAGGAGAATCTACCTCACCTCTGTGTGTGTATACACTGAGGAGAATCTACCTCACCTCTGTGTGTATATACTGAGGAGAATCTACCTCACCTCTGTGTGTATATACTGAGGAGAATCTACCTCACCTCGGTGTGTATATACCGAGGAGACTCTATCTCACCTCTATGTGTATATACTGAGGAGAATCTACCTCACCTCTATGTGTATATACTGAGAATCTAACTGACCTCTATGTGTATATACCGAGGAGAATCTACCTCACCTCTATGTGTATATACTGAGCAGAATCTACCTCACCTCTATGTGTATATACTGAGGAGAATCTACCTCACCTGTATGTGTATATACTGAGGAGAATCTACCTCACCTCTATGTGTATATACTGAGGAGAATCTACCTCACCTCTGTGTGTATATACTGAGGAGCATCTACCTCACCTCTATGTGTATATACTGAGGAGAATCTACCTCACCTCTATGTGTATATACTGAGAAGAATCTACCTCACCTCTATGTATATATACTGAGGCAAATCTACCTCACCTCTATGTGTATATACTGAGAAGAATTTACCTCACCTCTAAGTGTATATACTGAGGAGAATCTAACGCTCCTCTATGTGTATGTACTGAGGAGAATCTACCCCACCTTTATGTGTATATACTGAGGAGAATCTACCTCTCCTCTATGTGTATGTACTGAGGAGAATCTACCCCACCTTTATGTGTATATACTGAGGAGAATCTACCTCACCGCTATGTGTATATACTGAGGAGAATCTACCTCACCTCTAAGTGTATATACTGAGAAGAATTTACCTCACCTCTAAGTGTATATACTGAGGAGAATCTAACGCTCCTCTGTGTATATACTGAGGAGAATCTACCTCACCTCTCTATGTATATACTGAAGAGAATCTACCTCACCTCTGTGTGTATATACTGAGAAGAATCTACCTCACCTCTGTGTGTATATACTGAGGAGAATCTACCTCACCTCTGTGTGTGTATATACTGAGGAGAATCTACCTCACCTCTGTGTGTATATACTGAGGAGAATCCACCTCACCTCTGTGTGTATATACTGAGGAGAATCTACCTCCCCTCTGTGTGTATATACTGAGGAGAATCTACCTCACCTCTGTGTGCATATACCGAGGAGACTCCATCTCACCTCTATGTGTATATACTGAGGAGAATCTACCTCACCTCTATGTGTATATACTGAGAATCTAACTGACCTCTATGTGTATATACTGAGGAGAATCTACCTCACCTCTATGTGTATATACTGAGGAGAATCTACCTCACCTCTATGTGTATATACTGAGGAGCATCTACCTCACCTCTGTGTATATACTGAGGAGAATCTACCTCACCTCTATGTGTATATACTGAGGAGAATCTACCTCACCTCTATGTATATATACTGAGGCAAATCTACCTCACCTCTATGTGTATATACTGAGAATAATTTACCTCACCTCTAAGTGTATATACTGAGGAGAATCTGACGCTCCTCTATGTGTATGTACTGAGGAGAATCTACCCCACCTTTATGTGTATATACTGAGGAGAATCTACCTCTCCTCTATGTGTATGTACTGAGGAGAATCTACCCCACCTTTATGTGTATATACTGAGGAGAATCTACCTCTCCTCTATGTGTATGTACTGAGGAGAATCTACCTCACCGCTATGTGTATATACTGAGGAGAACCTACCCCACCTCTATGTGTATATACTGAGAAGAATCTACCTCACCTCTATGTGTATATACTGAGGAGAATCTACCTCACCTGTATGTGTATATACTGAGGAGAATCTACCTCACCTGTATGTGTATATACTGAGGAGAATCTACCTCACCTCTATGTGTATATACTGAGGAGAATCTACCTCACCTCTATGTGTATATACTGAGGAGAATCTACCTCTCCTCTATGTGTATGTACTGAGGAGAATCTACCTCACCTCTATGTGTATATACTGAGGAGAATCTACCCCACCTCTATGTGTATATACTGAGAAAAATCTACCTCACCTCTATGTGTATATACTGAGGAGAATCTACCTCACCTGTATGTGTATATACTGAAGAGAATCTACCTCACCTCTGTGTGTATATACTGAGAAGAATTTACCTCACCTCTGTGTGTGTATATACTGAGGCGAATCTACCTCACCTCTGTGTGTATATACTGAGGAGAATCTACCTCACCTCTGTGTGTATATACTGAGGAGAATCTACCTCCCCTCTGTGTGTATATACTGAGGAGAATCTACCTCACCTCTGTGTGTATATACCGAGGAGACTCTATCTCACCTCTATGTGTATATACTGAGGAGAATCTGCCTCACCTCTATGTGTATATACTGTGAATCTAACTGACCTCTATGTGTATATACTGAGGAGAATCTACCTCACCTCTATGTGTCTATACTGAGGAGAATCTACCTCACCTCTATGTGTATATACTGAGGAGAATCTACCTCACCTCTATGTGTATATACTGAGGAGAATCTACCTCACCTCTATGTGTATATACTGAGGAGAATCTACCTCACCTCTATGTGTATATACTGAGGAGCATCTACCTCACCTCTGTGTGTATATACTGAGGAGCATCTACCTCACCTCTATGTGTATATACTGAGGAGAATCTACCTCACCTCTATGTGTATATACTGAGAAGAATCTACCTCACCTCTATGTGTATATACTGAGAAGAATTTACCTCACCTCTAAGTGTATATACTGAGGAGAATCTAACGCTCCTCTATGTGTATGTACTGAGGAGAATCTAACGCTCCTCTATGTGTATGTACTGAGGAGAATCTTCCCCACCTTTATGTGTATATACTGAGGAGAATCTACCTCTCCTCTATGTGTATGTACTGGGGAGAATCTACCCCACCTTTATGTGTATATACTGAGGAGAATCTACCTCACCGCTATGTGTATGTACTGAGGAGAATCTACCCCTCCTTTATGTGTATATTCTGAGAAGAATCTACCTCACCTCTATGTGTATATACTGAGGAGAATCTACCTCACCTGTATGTGTATATACTGAGGAGAATCTACCTCACCGCTATGTGTATATACTGAGGAGAATCTACCCCACCTCTATGTGTATATACTGAGAAGAATCTACCTCACCTCTATGTGTATATACTGAGGAGAATCTACCTCACCTGTATGTGTATATACTGAGGAGAATCTACCTCACCTCTATGTGTATATACTGAGGAGAATCTACCTCACCTCTATGTGTATATACTGAGGAGAATCTACCTCACCTCTGTGTATATACTGAGGAGAATCTACCTCACCTCTATGTGTATTTACTGAGGAGAATCTACCTCACCTCTATGTGTATATACTGAGGAGAATCTACCTCACCTCTGTGTATATTCTGAGGAGAATCTACCCCGCCTCTATGTGTATATATTGAGAATAATCTACCTCACCTCTATGTGTATATACTGAGGAGAATCTACCTCACCTGTATGTGTACATACTGAGGAGAATCTACCTCACCTCTATGTGTATATACTGAGGGGAATCTACCTCACCTGTATGTGTATATGCAGAGGAAAATCTACCTCACCTCTATGTGTATATACTGAGGAGAATCGACCTCACCTCTGTGTGTATATACTGAGGAGAATCTACCTCACCTGTATGTGTATATACTGAGGACAATCTACCTCACCTCTGTGTATATACTGAGGAGAATCTACCCCACCTCTATGTGTATATACTGAGGAGAATCTACCTCACCTCTATGTGTATATACTGAGGAGAATCTACCTCACCTGTATGTGTATATACTGAGGAGAATCTACCTCACCTCTATGTGTATATACTGAGGAGAATCTACCTCACCTCTATGTGTATATACTGAGGAGAATCTACCTCACCTCTGTGTATATACTGAGGAGAATCTACCTCACCTCTATGTGTATATACTGAGGAGAATCTACCTCACCTCTGTGTATATACCGAGGAGAATCTACCCCGCCTGTATGTGTATATATTGAGAATAATCTACCTCGCCTCTATGTGTATATACTGAGGAGAATCTACCTCACCTGTATGTGTATATACTGAGGAGAATCTACCTCACCTCTATGTGTATATATTGAGGGGAATCTACCTCACCTGTATGTGTATATACAGAGGAAAATCTACCTCACCTCTATGTGTATATACTGAGGAGAATCGACCTCACCTCTGTGTGTATATACTGAGGAGAATCTACCTCACCTGTATGTGTATATACTGAGGAGAATCTACCTCACCTCTGTGTATATACTGAGGAGAATCTACCCCACCTCTATGTGTATATACTGAGAAGAATCTACCTCACCTCTATGTATATATACTGAGGCAAATCTACCTCACCTCTAGGTGTATATACTGAGAAGAATTTACCTCACCTCTAAGTGTATATACTGAGGAGAATCTAACGCTCCTCTATGTGTATATACTGAGGAGAATCTACCTCACCTCTCTGTGTATATACTGAAGAGAATCTACCTCACCTCTGTGTGTATATACTGAGAAGAATCTACCTCACCTCTGTGTGTATATACTGAGGAGAATCTACCTCACCTCTGTGTGTGTATATACTGAGGAGAATCTACCTCACCTCTGTGTGTATATACTGAGGAGAATCTACCTCACCTCTGTGTGTTAATACTGAGGAGAATCTACCTCCCCTCTGTGTGTATATACTGAGGAGAATCTACCTCACCTCTGTGTGTATATACCGAGGAGACTCTATCTCACCTCTATGTGTATATACTTAGGAGAATCTACCTCACCTCTATGTGTATATACTGAGAATCTAACTGACCTCTATGTGTATATACTGAGGAGAATCTGCCTCACCTCTATGTGTATATACTGAGGAGAATCTAACTCACCTCTATTTGTATATACTGAGGAGAATCTACCTCACCTCTATGTGTATATACTGAGGAGAATCTACCTCACCTCTATGTGTATATACTGAGGAGAATCTACCTCACCTCTATGTGTATATACTGAGGAGAATCTACCTCACCTCTGTGTATATACTGAGGAGAATCTACCTCACCTCTATGTGTATTTACTGAGGAGAATCTACCTCACCTCTATGTGTATATACTGAGGAGAATCTACCTCACCTCTGTGTATATTCTGAGGAGAATCTACCCCGCCTCTATGTGTATATATTGAGAATAATCTACCTCACCTCTATGTGTATATACTGAGGAGAATCTACCTCACCTGTATGTGTATATACTGAGGAGAATCTACCTCACCTCTATGTGTATATACTGAGGGGAATCTACCTCACCGGTATGTGTATATGCAGAGGAAAATCTACCTCACCTCTATGTGTATATACTGAGGAGAATCGACCTCACCTCTGTGTGTATATACTGAGGAGAATCTACCTCACCTGTATGTGTATATACTGAGGACAATCTACCTCACCTCTGTGTGTATGTACTGAGGAGAATCTACCTCACCGCTATGTGTATATACTGAGGAGAATCTACCCCACCTCTATGTGTATATACTGAGAAGAATCTACCTCACCTCTATGTGTATATACTGAGGAGAATCTACCTCACCTGTATGTGTATATACTGAGGAGAATCTACCTCACCTGTATGTGTATATACTGAGGAGAATCTACCTCACCTCTATGTGTATATACTGAGGAGAATCTAACTCACCTCTATGTGTATATACTGAGGAGAATCTACCTCTCCTCTATGTGTATGTACTGAGGAAAATCTACCTCACCGCTATGTGTATATACTGAGGAGAATCTACCCCACCTCTATGTGTATATACTGAGAAGAATCTACCTCACCTGTATGTGTATATACTGAGGAGAATCTACCTCACCTGTATATGTATATACTGAAGAGAATCTACCTCATCTCTGTGTGTATATACTGAGAAGAATCTACCTCACCTCTGTGTGTATATACTGAGGAGAATCTACCTCACCTCTGTGTGTGTATACACTGAGGAGAATCTACCTCACCTCTGTGTGTATATACTGAGGAGAATCTACCTCACCTCTGTGTGTATATACTGAGGAGAATCTACCTCACCTCTGTGTGTATATACCGAGGAGACTCTATCTCACCTCTATGTGTATATACTGAGGAGAATCTACCTCACCTCTATGTGTATATACTGAGAATCTAACTGACCTCTATGTGTATATACCGAGGAGAATCTACCTCACCTCTATGTGTATATACTGAGCAGAATCTACCTCACCTCTATGTGTATATACTGAGGAGAATCTACCTCACCTGTATGTGTATATACTGAGGAGAATCTACCTCACCTCTATGTGTATATACTGAGGAGAATCTACCTCACCTCTATGTGTATATACTGAGGAGAATCTACCTCACCTCTGTGTGTATATACTGAGGAGCATCTACCTCACCTCTATGTGTATATACTGAGGAGAATCTACCTCACCTCTATGTGTATATACTGAGAAGAATCTACCTCACCTCTATGTATATATACTGAGGCAAATCTACCTCACCTCTATGTGTATATACTGAGAAGAATTTACCTCACCTCTAAGTGTATATACTGAGGAGAATCTAACGCTCCTCTATGTGTATGTACTGAGGAGAATCTACCCCACCTTTATGTGTATATACTGAGGAGAATCTACCTCTCCTCTATGTGTATGTACTGAGGAGAATCTACCCCACCTTTATGTGTATATACTGAGGAGAATCTACCTCACCGCTATGTGTATATACTGAGGAGAATCTACCTCACCTCTAAGTGTATATACTGAGAAGAATCTACCTCACCTCTATGTGTATATACTGAGGAGAATCTACCTCACCTGTATGTGTATATACTGAGGAGAATCTACCTTACCTCTATGTGTATATACTGAGGAGAATCTACCTCACCTCTATGTGTATATACTGAGGAGAATCTACCTCACCTCTATGTGTATATACTGAGGAGAATCTACCTCACCTCTGTGTATATACTGAGGAGAATGTACCCCGCCTCTATGTGTATATATTGAAAATAATCTACCTCACCTCTATGTATATATACTGAGGCAAATCTACCTCACCTCTATGTGTTTATACTGAGAAGAATTTACCTCACCTCTAAGTGTATATACTGAGGAGAATCTAACGCTCCTCTATGTGTATGTACTGAGGAGAATCTACCCCACCTTTATGTGTATATACTGAGGAGAATCTAGTTCTCCTCTATGTGTATGTACTGAGGAGAATCTACTCCACCTTTATGTGTATATACTGAGGAGAATCTACCTCACCGCTATGTGTATATACTGAGGAGAATCTACCCCACCTCTATGTGTATATACTGAGAAGAATCTACCTCACCTCTATGTGTATATACTGAGGAGAATCTACCTCACCTGTATGTGTATATACTGAGGAGAATCTACCTCACCTCTATGTGTATATACTGAGGAGAATCTACCTCACCTCTATGTGTATATACTGAGGAGAATCTACCTCACCTCTGTGTATATACTGAGGAGAATCTACCTCACCTCTATGTGTATATACTGAGGAGAATCTACCTCACCTTTATGTGTATATACTGAGGAGAATCTACCTCGCCTCTGTGTATATACTGAGGAGAATCTACCCCGCCTCTATGTGTATATATTGAGAATAATCTACCTCACCTCTATGTGTATATACTGAGGAGAATCTACCTCACCTGTATGTGTATATACAGAGGAAAATCTACCTCACCTCTATGTGTATATACTGAGGAGAATCGACCTCACCTCTGTGTGTATATACTGAGGAGAATCTACCTCACCTGTATGTGTATATACTGAGGAGAATCTACCTCACCTCTGTGTATATACTGAGGAGAATCTACCCCACCTCTATGTGTATATACTGAGAAGAATCTACCTCACCTCTATGTATATATACTGAGGCAAATCTACCTCACCTCTATGTGTATATACTGAGAAGAATTTACCTCACCTCTAAGTGTATATACAGATGAAAATCTAACGCTCCTCTATGTGTATATACTGAGGAGAATCTACCTCACCTCTCTGTGTATATACTGAAGAGAATCTACCTCACCTCTGTGTGTATATACTGAAAAGAATTTACCTCACCTCTGTGTGTATATACTGAGGAGAATCTACCTCACCTCTGTGTGTGTATATACTGAGGAGAATCTACCTCACCTCTGTGTGTATATACTGAGGAGAATCTACCTCACCTCTGTGTGTATATACTGAGGAGAATCTACCTCCCCTCTGTGCGTATATACCGAGGAGACTCTATCTCACCTCTATGTGTATATACTTAGGAGAATCTACCTCACCTCCATGTGTATATACTGAGAATCTAACTGACCTCTATGTGTATATACTGAGGAGAATCTACCTCACCTCTATGTGTATATACTGAGGAGAATCTACCTCACCTCTATGTCTATATACTGAGGAGAATCTACCTCACCTCTGTGTGTATATACTGAGGAGCATCTACCTCATCTCTGTGTATATACTGAGGAGAATCTACCTCACCTCTATGTGTATATACTGAGAAGAATCTACCTCACCTCTATGTATATATACTGAGGCAAATCTACCTCACCTCTATGTGTATATACTGAGAAGAATTTACCTCACCTCTAAGTGTATATATTGAGAAGAATCTACCTCACCTCTATGTGTATATACTGAGGAGAATCTACCTCACCTGTATGTGTATATACTGAGGAGAATCTACCTCACCTCTATGTGTATATACTGAAGAGAATCTACCTCACCTCTGTGTGTATATACTGAGAAGAATCTACCTCACCTCTGTGTGTATATACTGAGGAGAATCTACCTCACCTCTGTGTGTGTATATACTGAGGAGAATCTACCTCACCTCTGTGTGTATATACTGAGGAGAATCTACCTCCCCTCTGTGTGTATATACTGAGGAGAATCTACCTCACCTCTGTGTGTATATACCGAGGAGACTCTATCTCACCTCTATGTGTATATACTGAGGAGAATCTACCTCACCTCTATGTCTATATACTGAGAATCTAACTGACCTCTATGTGTATATACTGAGTATAATCTACCTCACCTCTATATGTATATACTGAGGAGAATCTACCTCACCTCTATGTGTATATACTGAGGAGAATCTACCTCACCTCTATGTGTATATACTGAGGAGAATCTACCTCACCTCTATGTGTTTATACTGAGGAGAATCTACCTCACCTCTATGTGTATATACTGAGGAGAATCTACCTCACCTCTGTGTGTATATACTGAGGAGCATCTACCTCACCTCTGTGTATATACTGAGGAGAATCTACCTCACCTCTATGTGTATATACTGAGGCAAATCTACCTCACCTCTATGTGTATATACTGAGAAGAATTTACCTCACCTCTAAGTGTATATACTGAGGAGAATCTACCCCACCTTTATGTGTATATACTGAGGAGAATCTACCTCTCCTCTATGTGTATGTACTGAGGAGAATCTACCTCACCGCTATGTGTATATACTGAGGAGAATCTACCCCACCTCTATGTGTATATACTGAGAAGAATCTACCTCACCTCTATGTGTATATACTGAGGAGAAGCTACCTCACCTGTATGTGTATATACTGAGGAGAATCTACCTCACCTGTATGTGTATATACTGAGGAGAATCTACCTCACCTCTATGTGTATATACTGAGGAGAATCTACCTCACCTCTATGTGTATATACTGAGGAGAATCTACCTCTCCTCTATGTGTATGTACTGAGGAGAATCTACCTCACCGCTATGTGTATATACTGAGGAGAATCTACCCCACCTCTATGTGTATATACTGAGAAGAATCTACCTCACCTGTATGTGTATATACTGAGGAGAATCTACCTCACCTGTATGTGTATATACTGAAGAGAATCTACCTCATCTCTGTGTGTATATACTGAGAAGAATCTACCTCATCTCTGTGTGTATATACTGAGGAGAATCTACCTCACCTCTGTGTGTGTATACACTGAGGAGAATCTACCTCACCTCTGTGTGTATATACTGAGGAGAATCTACCTCACCTCTGTGTGTATATACTGAGGAGAATCTACCTCACCTCTGTGTGTATATACTGAGGAGACTCTATCTCACCTCTATGTGTATATACTGAGGAGAATCTACCTCACCTCTATGTGTATATACTAAGAATTTTAACTGACCTCTATGTGTATATACCGAGGAGAATCTACCTCACCTCTATGTGTATATACTGAGGAGAATCTACCTCACCTCTATGTGTATATACTGAGGAGAATCTACCTCACCTGTATGTGTATATACTGAGGAGAATCTACCTCACCTCTATGTGTATATACTGAGGAGAATCTACCTCACCTCTATGTGTATATACTGAGAAGAATTTACCTCACCTCTAAGTGTATATACTGAGGAGAATCTAACGCTCCTCTATGTGTATATACTGAGGAGAATCTACCTCACCTCTCTGTGTATATACTGAAGAGAATCTACCTCACCTCTGTGTGTATATACTGAGAAGAATCTACCTCACCTCTATGTGTATATACTGAGAATCTAACTCACCTCTGTGTGTATATACTGAGGAGAATCTACCTCACCTCTATGTGTATATACTGAGGAGAATCTACCTCACCTCTATGTGTATATACTGAGGAGAATCTACCTCACCTCTATGTGTATATACTGAGGAGAATCTACCTCACCTCTATGTGTATATACTGAGGAGAATCTACCTCACCTCTGTGTGTATATATTGAGGAGCATGTACCTCACCTCTGTGTGTGTATATACTGAGGAGAATCTACCTCACCTCTGTGTGTATATACGGAGGAGAATCTACCCCACCTCTTTGTGTATATACTGAGAAGAATCTACCTCACCTCTATGTATATATACTGAGGCAAATCTACCTCACCTCTATGTGTATATACTAAGAATCTAACTGACCTCTATGTGTATATACCGAGGAGAATCTACCTCACCTCTATGTGTATATACTGAGGAGAATCTACCTCACCTCTATGTGTATATACTGAGGAGAATCTACCTCACCTGTATGTGTATATACTGAGGAGAATCTACCTCACCTCTATGTGTATATACTGAGGAGAATCTACCTCACCTCTATGTGTATATACTGAGAAGAATTTACCTCACCTCTAAGTGTATATACTGAGGAGAATCTAACGCTCCTCTATGTGTATATACTGAGGAGAATCTACCTCACCTCTCTGTGTATATACTGAAGAGAATCTACCTCACCTCTGTGTGTATATACTGAGAAGAATCTACCTCACCTCTATGTGTATATACTGAGAATCTAACTCACCTCTGTGTGTATATACTGAGGAGAATCTACCTCACCTCTATGTGTATATACTGAGGAGAATCTACCTCACCTCTATGTGTATATACTGAGGAGAATCTACCTCACCTCTATGTGTATATACTGAGGAGAATCTACCTCACCTCTATGTGTATATACTGAGGAGAATCTACCTCACCTCTGTGTGTATATATTGAGGAGCATGTACCTCACCTCTGTGTGTGTATATACTGAGGAGAATCTACCTCACCTCTGTGTGTATATGCGGAGGAGAATCTACCCCACCTCTTTGTGTATATACTGAGAAGAATCTACCTCACCTCTATGTATATATACTGAGGCAAATCTACCTCACCTCTATGTGTATATACTGAGAAGAATTTACCTCACCTCTAAGTGTATATACTGAGGAGAATCTAACGCTCCTCTATGTGTATATACTGAGGAGAATCTACCTCACCTCTCTGTGTATATACTGAAGAGAATCTACCTCACCTCTGTGTGTATATACTGAGAAGAATCTACCTCACCTCTGTGTGTATATACTGAGGAGAATCTACCTCACCTCTGTGTGTGTATATACTGAGGAGAATCTACCTCACCTCTGTGTGTATATACTGAGGAGAATTCACCTCACCTCTGTGTGTATATACTGAGGAGAATCTACCTCCCCTCTGTGTGTATATACTGAGGAGAATCTACCTCACCTCTGTGTGTATATACCGAGGAGACTCTATCTCACCTCTATGTGTATATACTGAGGAGAATCTACCTCACCTCTATGTGTATATACTGAGAATCTAACTGACCTCTATGTGTATATACTGAGGAGAATCTACCTCACCTCTATGTGTATATACTGAGGAGAATCTACCTCACCTCTGTGTATATACCAAGGAGAATCTACCCCGCCTCTATGTGTATATATTGAGAATAATCTACCTCGCCTCTATGTGTATATACTGAGGAGAATCTACCTAACCTGTATGTGTATATACTGAGGAGAATCTACCTCACATCTATGTGTATATATTGAGGGGAATCTACCTCACCTGTATGTGTATATACAGAGGAAAATCTACCTCACCTCTATGTGTATATACTGAGGAGAATCGACCTCACCTCTGTGTGTATATGCTGAGGAGATTCTACCTCACCTGTATGTGTATATACTGAGGAGAATCTACGAAACCTCTGTGTATATACTGAGGAGAATCTACCAAACCTCTGTGTATATACTGAGGAGAATCTACCCCACCTCTATGTGTATATACTGAGAAGAATCTACCTCACCTCTATGTATATATACTGAGGCAAATCTACCTCACCTCTATGTGTATATACTGAGAAGAATTTACCTCACCTCTAAGTGTATATTCTGAGGAGAATCTACCTCACCTCTCTGTGTATATACTGAAGAGAATCTACCTCACCTCTGTGTGTATATACTGAGAAGAATCTACCTCACCTCTGTGTGTATATACTGAGGAGAATCTACCTCACCTCTGTGTGTGTATATACTGAGGAGAATCTACCTCACCTCTGTGTGTATATACTGAGGAGAATCTACCTCACCTCTGTGTGTATATACTGAGGAGAATCTACCTCCCCTCTGTGTGTATATACTGAGGAGAATCTACCTCACCTCTGTGTGTATATACCGAGGAGACTCTATCTCACCTCTATGTGTATATACTGAGGAGAATCTACCTCACCTCTATGTGTATATACTGAGAATCTAACTCACCTCTATGTGTATATACTGAGGAGAATCTACCTCACCTCTATGTGTATATACTGAGGAGAATCTAACTCACCTCTATGTGTATATACTGAGGACAATCTACCTCACCTCTATGTGTATATACTGAGGAGAATCTACCTCACCTCTATGTGTATATACTGAGGAGAATCTACCTCACCTCTCTGTGTATATACTGAAGAGAATCTACCTCACCTCTGTGTGTATATACTGAGAAGAATCTACCTCACCTCTATGTGTATATACTGAGAATCTAACTCACCTCTGTGTGTATATACTGAGGAGAATCTACCTCACCTCTATGTGTATATACTGAGGAGAATCTACCTCACCTCTATGTGTATATACTGAGGAGAATCTACCTCACCTCTATGTGTATATACTGAGGAGAATCTACCTCACCTCTATGTGTATATACTGAGGAGAATCTACCTCACCTCTGTGTGTATATACTGAGGAGCATCTACCTCACCTCTGTGTGTGTATATACTGAGGAGAATCTACCTCACCTCTGTGTGTATATACGGAGGAGAATCTACCCCACCTCTATGTGTATATACTGAGAAGAATCTACCCCACCTCTATGTATATATACTGAGGCAAATCTACCTCACCTCTATGTGTATATACTGAGAAGAATTTACCTCACCTCTAAGTGTATATACTGAGGAGAATCTAACGCTCCTCTATGTGTATATACTGAGGAGAATCTACCTCACCTCTCTGTGTATATACTGAAGAGAATCTACCTCACCTCTGTGTGTATATACTAAGAAGAATCTACCTCACCTCTGTGTGTATATACTGAGGAGAATCTACCTCACCTCTGTGTGTGTATATACTGAGGAGAATCTACCTCACCTCTGTGTGTATATACTGAGGAGAATTCACCTCACCTCTGTGTGTATATACTGAGGAGAATCTACCTCCCCTCTGTGTGTATATACTGAGGAGAATCTACCTCACCTCTGTGTGTATATACCGAGGAGACTCTATCTCACCTCTATGTGTATATACTGAGGAGAATCTACCTCACCTCTATGTGTATATACTGAGAATCTAACTGACCTCTATGTGTATATACTGAGGAGAATCTACCTCACCTCTGTGTATATACCAAGGAGAATCTACCCCGCCTCTATGTGTATATATTGAGAATAATCTACCTCGCCTCTATGTGTATATACTGAGGAGAATCTACCTCACCTGTATGTGTATATATTGAGGGGAATCTACCTCACCTGTATGTGTATATACAGAGGAAAATCTACCTCACCTCTATGTGTATATACTGAGGAGAATCGACCTCACCTCTGTGTGTATATGCTGAGGAGAATCTACCTCACCTGTATGTGTATATACTGAGGAGAATCTACGAAACCTCTGTGTATATACTGAGGAGAATCTACCAAACCTCTGTGTATATACTGAGGAGAATCTACCCCACCTCTATGTGTATATACTGAGAAGAATCTACCTCACCTCTATGTATATATACTGAGGCAAATCTACCTCACCTCTATGTGTATATACTGAGAAGAATTTACCTCACCTCTAAGTGTATATTCTGAGGAGAATCTACCTCACCTCTCTGTGTATATACTGAAGAGAATCTACCTCACCTCTGTGTGTATATACAGAGAAGAATCTACCTCACCTCTGTGTGTATATACTGAGGAGAATCTACCTCACCTCTGTGTGTGTATATACTGAGGAGAATCTACCTCACCTCTGTGTGTATATACTGAAGAGAATCTACCTCACCACTGTGTGTATATACTGAGAAGAATCTACCTCACCTCTATGTGTATATACTGAGAATCTAACTCACCTCTGTGTGTGTATATACTGAGGAGAATCTACCTCACCTCTCTGTGTATATACTGAAGAGAATCTACCTCACCTCTGTGTGTATATACTGAGAAGAATCTACCTCACCTCTATGTGTATATACTGAGAATCTAACTCACCTCTGTGTGTATATACTGAGGAGAATCTACCTCACCTCTATGTGTATATACTGAGGAGAATCTACCTCACCTCTATGTGTATATACTGAGGAGAATCTACCTCACCTCTATGTGTATATACTGAGGAGAATCTACCTCACCTCTATGTGTATATACTGAGGAGAATCTACCTCACCTCTGTGTGTATATACTGAGGAGCATCTACCTCACCTCTGTGTGTGTATATACTGAGGAGAATCTACCTCACCTCTGTGTGTATATACGGAGGAGAATCTACCCCACCTCTATGTGTATATACTGAGAAGAATCTACCCCACCTCTATGTATATATACTGAGGCAAATCTACCTCACCTCTATGTGTATATACTGAGAAGAATTTACCTCACCTCTAAGTGTATATACTGAGGAGAATCTAACGCTCCTCTATGTGTATATACTGAGGAGAATCTACCTCACCTCTCTGTGTATATACTGAAGAGAATCTACCTCACCTCTGTGTGTATATACTAAGAAGAATCTACCTCACCTCTGTGTGTATATACTGAGGAGAATCTACCTCACCTCTGTGTGTGTATATACTGAGGAGAATCTACCTCACCTCTGTGTGTATATACTGAGGAGAATTCACCTCACCTCTGTGTGTATATACTGAGGAGAATCTACCTCCCCTCTGTGTGTATATACTGAGGAGAATCTACCTCACCTCTGTGTGTATATACCGAGGAGACTCTATCTCACCTCTATGTGTATATACTGAGGAGAATCTACCTCACCTCTATGTGTATATACTGAGAATCTAACTGACCTCTATGTGTATATACTGAGGAGAATCTACCTCACCTCTGTGTATATACCAAGGAGAATCTACCCCGCCTCTATGTGTATATATTGAGAATAATCTACCTCGCCTCTATGTGTATATACTGAGGAGAATCTACCTCACCTGTATGTGTATATATTGAGGGGAATCTACCTCACCTGTATGTGTATATACAGAGGAAAATCTACCTCACCTCTATGTGTATATACTGAGGAGAATCGACCTCACCTCTGTGTGTATATGCTGAGGAGAATCTACCTCACCTGTATGTGTATATACTGAGGAGAATCTACGAAACCTCTGTGTATATACTGAGGAGAATCTACCAAACCTCTGTGTATATACTGAGGAGAATCTACCCCACCTCTATGTGTATATACTGAGAAGAATCTACCTCACCTCTATGTATATATACTGAGGCAAATCTACCTCACCTCTCTGTGTATATACTGAAGAGAATCTACCTCACCTCTGTGTGTATATACTGAGAAGAATCTACCTCACCTCTGTGTGTGTATATACTGAGGAGAATCTACCTCACCTCTGTGTGTATATACTGAGGAGAATCTACCTCACCTCTGTGTGTATATACTGAGGAGAATCTACCTCCCCTCTGTGTGTATATACTGAGGAGAATTTACCTCACCTCTGTGTGTATATACCGAGGAGACTCTATCTCACCTCTATGTGTATATACTGAGGAGAATCTACCTCACCTCTATGTGTATATACTGAGAATCTAACTCACCTCTATGTGTATATACTGAGGAGAATCTACCTCACCTCTATGTGTATATACTGAGGAGAATCTAACTCACCTCTATGTGTATATACTGAGGAGAATCTACCTCACCTCTATGTGTATATACTGAGGAGAATCTACCTCACCTCTATGTGTATATACTGAGGAGAATCTACCTCACCTCTATGTGTATATACTGAGGAGAATCTACCTCACCTCTGTGTGTATATACTGAGGAGCATCTACCTCACCTCTGTGTGTGTATATACTGAGGAGAATCTACCTCATCTCTGTGTGTATATACGGAGGAGAATCTACCCCACCTCTATGTGTATATACTGAGAAGAATCTACCTTACCTCTATGTATATATACTGAGGCAAATCTACCTCACCTCTATGTGTATATACTGAGAAGAATTTACCTCACCTCTATGTGTATATACTGAGAATCAAACTGACCTCTATGTGTATATACTGAGGAGAATCTACCTCACCTGTATGTGTATATACTGAGGAGAATCTAACTCACCTCTATGTGTATATACTGAGGAGAATCTACCTCACCTGTATGTGTATATACTGAGGAGAATCTACCTCACCTCTATGTGTATACACTGAGGAGAATCTACCTCACCTCTATGTGTATATACTGAGGAGAATCTACCTCACCTCTGTGTGTATATACTGAGGAGCATCTACCTCACCTCTGTGTATATACTGAGCAGAATCTACCTCACCTCTATGTGTATATACTGAGAAGAATCTACCTCACCTCTATGTATATATACTGAGGCAAATCTACCTCACCTCTATGTGTATACACTGAGAAGAATTTACCTCACCTCTAAGTGTATATACTGAGAAGAATCTACCTCACCTCTATGTGTATATATTGAGGAGAATCTACCTCACCTGTATGTGTATATACTGAGGAGAATCTACCTCACCTCTATGTGTATATACTGAGGAGAATCTACCTCACCTCTATGTGTATATACTGAGGAGAATCTACCTCACCTCTATGTGTATATACTGAGGAGAATCTACCTCACCTCTGTGTATATACTGAGCAGAATCTACCTCACCTCTATGTGTATATACTGAGGAGAATGTACCTCACCTCTGTGTATATACTGAGGAGAATCTACCCCGCCTCTATGTGTATATATTGAGAATAATCTACCTCACCTCTATGTGTATATACTGAGGAGAATCTACCTCACCTGTATGTGTATATACTGAGGAGAATCTACCTCACCTCTATGTGTATATACTGAGGGGAATCTACCTCACCTGTATGTGTATATGCAGTGGAAAATCTACCTCACCTCTATGTGTATATACTGAGGAGAATCGACCTCACCTCTGTGTGTATATACTGAGGAGAATCTTCCTCACCTGTATGTGTCTATACTGAGGACAATCTACCTCACCTCTGTGTATATACTGAGGAGAATCTACCCCACCTCTATGTGTATATACTGAGGGGAATCTACCTCACCTCTATGTGTATATACTGAGGAGAATCTACCTCACCTGTATGTGTATATACTGAGGAGAATCTACCTCACCTCTATGTGTATATACTGAGGAGAATCTACCTCACCTCTATGTGTATATACTGAGGAGAATCTACCTCACCTCTGTGTATATACTGAGGAGAATCTACCTCACCTCTATGTGTATATACTGAGGAGAATCTACCTCACCTCTGTGTATATACCGAGGAGAATCTACCCCGCCTCTATGTGTATATATTGAGAATAATCTACCTCGCCTCTATGTGTATATACTGAGGAGAATCTACCTCACCTGTATGTGTATATACTGAGGAGAATCTACCTCACCTCTATGTGTATATATTGAGGGGAATCTACCTCACCTGTATGTGTATATACAGAGGAAAATCTACCTCACCTCTATGTGTATATACTGAGGAGAATCGACCTCACCTCTGTGTGTATATACTGAGGAGAATCTATCTCACCTGTATGTGTATATACTGAGGAGAATCTACCTCACCTCTGTGTATATACTGAGGAGAATCTACCCCACCTCTATGTGTATATATTGAGAAGAATCTACCTCACCTCTATGTATATATACTGAGGCAAATCTACCTCACCTCTATGTGTATATACTGAGAAGAATTTACCTCACCTCTAAGTGTATATACTGAGGAGAATCTAACGCTCCTCTATGTGTATATACTGAGGAGAATCTACCTCACCTCTCTGTGTATATACTGAAGAGAATCTACCTCACCTCTGTGTGTATATACTGAGAAGAATCTACCTCACCTCTATGTGTATATACTGAGAATCTAACTCACCTCTGTGTGTATATACTGAGGAGAATCTACCTCACCTCTATGTGTATATACTGAGGAGAATCTACCTCACCTCTATGTGTATATACTGAGGAGAATCTACCTCACCTCTATGTGTATATACTGAGGAGAATCTACCTCACCTCTATGTGTATATACTGAGGAGAATCTACCTCACCTCTATGTGTATATACTGAGGAGAATCTACCTCACCTCTGTGTGTATATACTGAGGAGCATCTACCTCACCTCTGTGTGTGTATATACTGAGGAGAATCTACCTCATCTCTGTGTGTATATACGGAGGAGAATCTACCCCACCTCTATGTGTATATACTGAGAAGAATCTACCTTACCTCTATGTATATATACTGAGGCAAATCTACCTCACCTCTATGTGTATATACTGAGAAGAATTTACCTCACCTCTATGTGTATATACTGAGAATCTAACTGACCTCTATGTGTATATACTGAGGAGAATCTACCTCACCTGTATGTGTATATACTGAGGAGAATCTAACTCACCTCTATGTGTATATACTGAGGAGAATCTACCTCACCTCTGTGTGTATATACTAAGAAGAATCTACCTCACCTCTGTGTGTATATACTGAGGAGAATCTACCTCACCTCTGTGTGTGTATATACTGAGGAGAATCTACCTCACCTCTGTGTGTATATACTGAGGAGAATTCACCTCACCTCTGTGTGTATATACTGAGGAGAATCTACCTCCCCTCTGTGTGTATATACTGAGGAGAATCTACCTCACCTCTGTGTGTATATACCGAGGAGACTCTATCTCTCCTCTATGTGTATATACTGAGGAGAATCTACCTCACCTCTATGTGTATATACTGAGAATCTAACTGACCTCTATGTGTATATACTGAGGAGAATCTACCTCACCTCTGTGTATATACCAAGGAGAATCTACCCCGCCTCTATGTGTATATATTGAGAATAATCTACCTCGCCTCTATGTGTATATACTGAGGAGAATCTACCTCACCTGTATGTGTATATATTGAGGGGAATCTACCTCACCTGTATGTGTATATACAGAGGAAAATCTACCTCACCTCTATGTGTATATACTGAGGAGAATCGACCTCACCTCTGTGTGTATATGCTGAGGAGAATCTACCTCACCTGTATGTGTATATACTGAGGAGAATCTACGAAACCTCTGTGTATATACTGAGGAGAATCTACCAAACCTCTGTGTATATACTGAGGAGAATCTACCCCACCTCTATGTGTATATACTGAGAAGAATCTACCTCACCTCTATGTATATATACTGAGGCAAATCTACCTCACCTCTATGTGTATATACTGAGAAGAATTTACCTCACCTCTAAGTGTATATTCTGAGGAGAATCTACCTCACCTCTCTGTGTATATACTGAAGAGAATCTACCTCACCTCTGTGTGTATATACTGAGAAGAATCTACCTCACCTCTGTGTGTATATACTGAGGAGAATCTACCTCACCTCTGTGTGTGTATATACTGAGGAGAATCTACCTCACCTCTGTGTGTATATACTGAAGAGAATCTACCTCACCTCTGTGTGTATATACTGAGAAGAATCTACCTCACCTCTATGTGTATATACTGAGAATCTAACTCACCTCTGTGTGTGTATATACTGAGGAGAATCTACCTCACCTCTCTGTGTATATACTGAAGAGAATCTACCTCACCTCTGTGTGTATATACTGAGAAGAATCTACCTCACCTCTATGTGTATATACTGAGAATCTAACTCACCTCTGTGTGTATATACTGAGGAGAATCTACTTCACCTCTATGTGTATATACTGAGGAGAATCTACCTCACCTCTATGTGTATATACTGAGGAGAATCTACCTCACCTCTATGTGTATATACTGAGGAGAATCTACCTCACCTCTGTGTGTATATACTGAGGAGCATCTACCTCACCTCTGTGTGTGTATATACTGAGGAGAATCTACCTCACCTCTGTGTGTATATACGGAGGAGAATCTACCCCACCTCTATGTGTATATACTGAGAAGAATCTACCCCACCTCTATGTATATATACTGAGGCAAATCTACCTCACCTCTATGTGTATATACTGAGAAGAATTTACCTCACCTCTAAGTGTATATACTGAGGAGAATCTAACGCTCCTCTATGTGTATATACTGAGGAGAATCTACCTCACCTCTCTGTGTATATACTGAAGAGAATCTACCTCACCTCTGTGTGTATATACTAAGAAGAATCTACCTCAACTCTGTGTGTATATACTGAGGAGAATCTACCTCACCTCTGTGTGTGTATATACTGAGGAGAATCTACCTCACCTCTGTGTGTATATACTGAGGAGAATTCACCTCACCTCTGTGTGTATATACTGAGGAGAATCTACCTCCCCTCTGTGTGTATATACTGAGGAGAATCTACCTCACCTCTATGTGTATATACCGAGGAGACTCTATCTCACCTCTATGTGTATATACTGAGGAGAATCTACCTCACCTCTATGTGTATATACTGAGAATCTAACTGACCTCTATGTGTATATACTGAGGAGAATCTACCTCACCTCTGTGTATATACCAAGGAGAATCTACCCCGCCTCTATGTGTATATATTGAGAATAATCTACCTCGCCTCTATGTGTATATACTGAGGAGAATCTACCTCACCTGTATGTGTATATATTGAGGGGAATCTACCTCACCTGTATGTGTATATACAGAGGAAAATCTACCTCACCTCTATGTGTATATACTGAGGAGAATCGACCTCACCTCTGTGTGTATATGCTGAGGAGAATCTACCTCACCTGTATGTGTATATACTGAGGAGAATCTACGAAACCTCTGTGTATATACTGAGGAGAATCTACCAAACCTCTGTGTATATACTGAGGAGAATCTACCCCACCTCTATGTGTATATACTGAGAAGAATCTACCTCACCTCTATGTATATATACTGAGGCAAATCTACCTCACCTCTATGTGTATATACTGAGAAGAATTTACCTCACCTCTAAGTGTATATTCTGAGGAGAATCTACCTCACCTCTCTGTGTATATACTGAGAAGAATCTACCTCACCTCTGTGTGTATATACTGAGGAGAATCTACCTCACCTCTGTGTGTGTATATACTGAGGAGAATCTACCTCACCTCTGTGTGTATATACTGAGGAGAATCTACCTCACCTCTGTGTGTATATACTGAGGAGAATCTACCTCCCCTCTGTGTGTATATACTGAGGAGAATCTACCTCACCTCTGTGTGTATATACCGAGGAGACTCTATCTCACCTCTATGTGTATATACTGAGGAGAATCTACCTCACCTCTATGTGTATATACTGAGAATCTAACTCACCTCTATGTGTATATACTGAGGAGAATCTACCTCACCTCTATGTGTATATACTGAGGAGAATCTAACTCACCTCTATGTGTATATACTGAGGAGAATCTACCTCACCTCTATGTGTATATACTGAGGAGAATCTACCTCACCTCTATGTGTATATACTGAGGAGAATCTACCTCACCTCTATGTGTATATACTGAGGAGAATCTACCTCACCTCTGTGTGTATATACTGAGGAGCATCTACCTCACCTCTGTGTGTGTATATACTGAGGAGAATCTACCTCATCTCTGTGTGTATATACGGAGGAGAATCTACCCCACCTCTATGTGTATATACTGAGAAGAATCTACCTTACCTCTATGTATATATACTGAGGCAAATCTACCTCACCTCTATGTGTATATACTGAGAAGAATTTACCTCACCTCTATGTGTATATACTGAGAATCTAACTGACCTCTATGTGTATATACTGAGGAGAATCTACCTCACCTGTATGTGTATATACTGAGGAGAATCTAACTCACCTCTATGTGTATATACTGAGGAGAATCTACCTCACCTGTATGTGTATATACTGAGGAGAATCTACCTCACCTCTATGTGTATATACTGAGGAGAATCTACCTCACCTCTATGTGTATATACTGAGGAGAATCTACCTCACCTCTGTGTGTATATACTGAGGAGCATCTACCTCACCTCTGTGTATATACTGAGCAGAATCTACCTCACCTCTATGTGTATATACTGAGAAGAATCTACCTCACCTCTATGTATATATACTGAGGCAAATCTACCTCACCTCTATGTGTATACACTGAGAAGAATTTACCTCACCTCTAAGTGTATATACTGAGAAGAATCTACCTCACCTCTATGTGTATATATTGAGGAGAATCTACCTCACCTGTATGTGTATATACTGAGGAGAATCTACCTCACCTCTATGTGTATATACTGAGGAGAATCTACCTCACCTCTATGTGTATATACTGAGGAGAATCTACCTCACCTCTATGTGTATATACTGAGGAGAATCTACCTCACCTCTGTGTATATACTGAGCAGAATCTACCTCACCTCTATGTGTATATACTGAGGAGAATGTACCTCACCTCTGTGTATATACTGAGGAGAATCTACCCCGCCTCTATGTGTATATATTGAGAATAATCTACCTCACCTCTATGTGTATATACTGAGGAGAATCTACCTCACCTGTATGTGTATATACTGAGGAGAATCTACCTCACCTCTATGTGTATATACTGAGGGGAATCTACCTCACCTGTATGTGTATATGCAGAGGAAAATCTACCTCACCTCTATGTGTATATACTGAGGAGAATCGACCTCACCTCTGTGTGTATATACTGAGGAGAATCGACCTCACCTGTATGTGTCTATACTGAGGACAATCTACCTCACCTCTGTGTATATACTGAGGAGAATCTACCCCACCTCTATGTGTATATACTGAGGAGAATCTACCTCACCTGTATGTGTATATACTGAGGAGAATCTACCTCACCTCTATGTGTATATACTGAGGGGAATCTACCTCACCTGTATGTGTATATGCAGTGGAAAATCTACCTCACCTCTATGTGTATATACTGAGGAGAATCGACCTCACCTCTGTGTGTATATACTGAGGAGAATCTTCCTCACCTGTATGTGTCTATACTGAGGACAATCTACCTCACCTCTGTGTATATACTGAGGAGAATCTACCCCACCTCTATGTGTATATACTGAGGGGAATCTACCTCACCTCTATGTGTATATACTGAGGAGAATCTACCTCACCTGTATGTGTATATACTGAGGAGAATCTACCTCACCTCTATGTGTATATACTGAGGAGAATCTACCTCACCTCTATGTGTATATACTGAGGAGAATCTACCTCACCTCTGTGTATATACTGAGGAGAATCTACCTCACCTCTATGTGTATATACTGAGGAGAATCTACCTCACCTCTGTGTATATACCGAGGAGAATCTACCCCGCCTCTATGTGTATATATTGAGAATAATCTACCTCGCCTCTATGTGTATATACTGAGGAGAATCTACCTCACCTGTATGTGTATATACTGAGGAGAATCTACCTCACCTCTATGTGTATATATTGAGGGGAATCTACCTCACCTGTATGTGTATATACAGAGGAAAATCTACCTCACCTCTATGTGTATATACTGAGGAGAATCGACCTCACCTCTGTGTGTATATACTGAGGAGAATCTATCTCACCTGTATGTGTATATACTGAGGAGAATCTACCTCACCTCTGTGTATATACTGAGGAGAATCTACCCCACCTCTATGTGTATATATTGAGAAGAATCTACCTCACCTCTATGTATATATACTGAGGCAAATCTACCTCACCTCTATGTGTATATACTGAGAAGAATTTACCTCACCTCTAAGTGTATATACTGAGGAGAATCTAACGCTCCTCTATGTGTATATACTGAGGAGAATCTACCTCACCTCTCTGTGTATATACTGAAGAGAATCTACCTCACCTCTGTGTGTATATACTGAGAAGAATCTACCTCACCTCTATGTGTATATACTGAGAATCTAACTCACCTCTGTGTGTATATACTGAGGAGAATCTACCTCACCTCTATGTGTATATACTGAGGAGAATCTACCTCACCTCTATGTGTATATACTGAGGAGAATCTACCTCACCTCTATGTGTATATACTGAGGAGAATCTACCTCACCTCTATGTGTATATACTGAGGAGAATCTACCTCACCTCTATGTGTATATACTGAGGAGAATCTACCTCACCTCTGTGTGTATATACTGAGGAGCATCTACCTCACCTCTGTGTGTGTATATACTGAGGAGAATCTACCTCATCTCTGTGTGTATATACGGAGGAGAATCTACCCCACCTCTATGTGTATATACTGAGAAGAATCTACCTTACCTCTATGTATATATACTGAGGCAAATCTACCTCACCTCTATGTGTATATACTGAGAAGAATTTACCTCACCTCTATGTGTATATACTGAGAATCTAACTGACCTCTATGTGTATATACTGAGGAGAATCTACCTCACCTGTATGTGTATATACTGAGGAGAATCTAACTCACCTCTATGTGTATATACTGAGGAGAATCTACCTCACCTCTGTGTGTATATACTAAGAAGAATCTACCTCACCTCTGTGTGTATATACTGAGGAGAATCTACCTCACCTCTGTGTGTGTATATACTGAGGAGAATCTACCTCACCTCTGTGTGTATATACTGAGGAGAATTCACCTCACCTCTGTGTGTATATACTGAGGAGAATCTACCTCCCCTCTGTGTGTATATACTGAGGAGAATCTACCTCACCTCTGTGTGTATATACCGAGGAGACTCTATCTCTCCTCTATGTGTATATACTGAGGAGAATCTACCTCACCTCTATGTGTATATACTGAGAATCTAACTGACCTCTATGTGTATATACTGAGGAGAATCTACCTCACCTCTGTGTATATACCAAGGAGAATCTACCCCGCCTCTATGTGTATATATTGAGAATAATCTACCTCGCCTCTATGTGTATATACTGAGGAGAATCTACCTCACCTGTATGTGTATATATTGAGGGGAATCTACCTCACCTGTATGTGTATATACAGAGGAAAATCTACCTCACCTCTATGTGTATATACTGAGGAGAATCGACCTCACCTCTGTGTGTATATGCTGAGGAGAATCTACCTCACCTGTATGTGTATATACTGAGGAGAATCTACGAAACCTCTGTGTATATACTGAGGAGAATCTACCAAACCTCTGTGTATATACTGAGGAGAATCTACCCCACCTCTATGTGTATATACTGAGAAGAATCTACCTCACCTCTATGTATATATACTGAGGCAAATCTACCTCACCTCTATGTGTATATACTGAGAAGAATTTACCTCACCTCTAAGTGTATATTCTGAGGAGAATCTACCTCACCTCTCTGTGTATATACTGAAGAGAATCTACCTCACCTCTGTGTGTATATACTGAGAAGAATCTACCTCACCTCTGTGTGTATATACTGAGGAGAATCTACCTCACCTCTGTGTGTGTATATACTGAGGAGAATCTACCTCACCTCTGTGTGTATATACTGAAGAGAATCTACCTCACCTCTGTGTGTATATACTGAGAAGAATCTACCTCACCTCTATGTGTATATACTGAGAATCTAACTCACCTCTGTGTGTGTATATACTGAGGAGAATCTACCTCACCTCTCTGTGTATATACTGAAGAGAATCTACCTCACCTCTGTGTGTATATACTGAGAAGAATCTACCTCACCTCTATGTGTATATACTGAGAATCTAACTCACCTCTGTGTGTATATACTGAGGAGAATCTACTTCACCTCTATGTGTATATACTGAGGAGAATCTACCTCACCTCTATGTGTATATACTGAGGAGAATCTACCTCACCTCTATGTGTATATACTGAGGAGAATCTACCTCACCTCTGTGTGTATATACTGAGGAGCATCTACCTCACCTCTGTGTGTGTATATACTGAGGAGAATCTACCTCACCTCTGTGTGTATATACGGAGGAGAATCTACCCCACCTCTATGTGTATATACTGAGAAGAATCTACCCCACCTCTATGTATATATACTGAGGCAAATCTACCTCACCTCTATGTGTATATACTGAGAAGAATTTACCTCACCTCTAAGTGTATATACTGAGGAGAATCTAACGCTCCTCTATGTGTATATACTGAGGAGAATCTACCTCACCTCTCTGTGTATATACTGAAGAGAATCTACCTCACCTCTGTGTGTATATACTAAGAAGAATCTACCTCAACTCTGTGTGTATATACTGAGGAGAATCTACCTCACCTCTGTGTGTGTATATACTGAGGAGAATCTACCTCACCTCTGTGTGTATATACTGAGGAGAATTCACCTCACCTCTGTGTGTATATACTGAGGAGAATCTACCTCCCCTCTGTGTGTATATACTGAGGAGAATCTACCTCACCTCTATGTGTATATACCGAGGAGACTCTATCTCACCTCTATGTGTATATACTGAGGAGAATCTACCTCACCTCTATGTGTATATACTGAGAATCTAACTGACCTCTATGTGTATATACTGAGGAGAATCTACCTCACCTCTGTGTATATACCAAGGAGAATCTACCCCGCCTCTATGTGTATATATTGAGAATAATCTACCTCGCCTCTATGTGTATATACTGAGGAGAATCTACCTCACCTGTATGTGTATATATTGAGGGGAATCTACCTCACCTGTATGTGTATATACAGAGGAAAATCTACCTCACCTCTATGTGTATATACTGAGGAGAATCGACCTCACCTCTGTGTGTATATGCTGAGGAGAATCTACCTCACCTGTATGTGTATATACTGAGGAGAATCTACGAAACCTCTGTGTATATACTGAGGAGAATCTACCAAACCTCTGTGTATATACTGAGGAGAATCTACCCCACCTCTATGTGTATATACTGAGAAGAATCTACCTCACCTCTATGTATATATACTGAGGCAAATCTACCTCACCTCTATGTGTATATACTGAGAAGAATTTACCTCACCTCTAAGTGTATATTCTGAGGAGAATCTACCTCACCTCTCTGTGTATATACTGAGAAGAATCTACCTCACCTCTGTGTGTATATACTGAGGAGAATCTACCTCACCTCTGTGTGTGTATATACTGAGGAGAATCTACCTCACCTCTGTGTGTATATACTGAGGAGAATCTACCTCACCTCTGTGTGTATATACTGAGGAGAATCTACCTCCCCTCTGTGTGTATATACTGAGGAGAATCTACCTCACCTCTGTGTGTATATACCGAGGAGACTCTATCTCACCTCTATGTGTATATACTGAGGAGAATCTACCTCACCTCTATGTGTATATACTGAGAATCTAACTCACCTCTATGTGTATATACTGAGGAGAATCTACCTCACCTCTATGTGTATATACTGAGGAGAATCTAACTCACCTCTATGTGTATATACTGAGGAGAATCTACCTCACCTCTATGTGTATATACTGAGGAGAATCTACCTCACCTCTATGTGTATATACTGAGGAGAATCTACCTCACCTCTATGTGTATATACTGAGGAGAATCTACCTCACCTCTGTGTGTATATACTGAGGAGCATCTACCTCACCTCTGTGTGTGTATATACTGAGGAGAATCTACCTCATCTCTGTGTGTATATACGGAGGAGAATCTACCCCACCTCTATGTGTATATACTGAGAAGAATCTACCTTACCTCTATGTATATATACTGAGGCAAATCTACCTCACCTCTATGTGTATATACTGAGAAGAATTTACCTCACCTCTATGTGTATATACTGAGAATCTAACTGACCTCTATGTGTATATACTGAGGAGAATCTACCTCACCTGTATGTGTATATACTGAGGAGAATCTAACTCACCTCTATGTGTATATACTGAGGAGAATCTACCTCACCTGTATGTGTATATACTGAGGAGAATCTACCTCACCTCTATGTGTATATACTGAGGAGAATCTACCTCACCTCTATGTGTATATACTGAGGAGAATCTACCTCACCTCTGTGTGTATATACTGAGGAGCATCTACCTCACCTCTGTGTATATACTGAGCAGAATCTACCTCACCTCTATGTGTATATACTGAGAAGAATCTACCTCACCTCTATGTATATATACTGAGGCAAATCTACCTCACCTCTATGTGTATACACTGAGAAGAATTTACCTCACCTCTAAGTGTATATACTGAGAAGAATCTACCTCACCTCTATGTGTATATATTGAGGAGAATCTACCTCACCTGTATGTGTATATACTGAGGAGAATCTACCTCACCTCTATGTGTATATACTGAGGAGAATCTACCTCACCTCTATGTGTATATACTGAGGAGAATCTACCTCACCTCTATGTGTATATACTGAGGAGAATCTACCTCACCTCTGTGTATATACTGAGCAGAATCTACCTCACCTCTATGTGTATATACTGAGGAGAATGTACCTCACCTCTGTGTATATACTGAGGAGAATCTACCCCGCCTCTATGTGTATATATTGAGAATAATCTACCTCACCTCTATGTGTATATACTGAGGAGAATCTACCTCACCTGTATGTGTATATACTGAGGAGAATCTACCTCACCTCTATGTGTATATACTGAGGGGAATCTACCTCACCTGTATGTGTATATGCAGAGGAAAATCTACCTCACCTCTATGTGTATATACTGAGGAGAATCGACCTCACCTCTGTGTGTATATACTGAGGAGAATCGACCTCACCTGTATGTGTCTATACTGAGGACAATCTACCTCACCTCTGTGTATATACTGAGGAGAATCTACCCCACCTCTATGTGTATATACTGAGGGGAATCTACCTCACCTCTATGTGTATATACTGAGGAGAATCTACCTCACCTGTATGTGTATATACTGAGGAGAATCTACCTCACCTCTATGTGTATATACTGAGGAGAATCTACCTCACCTCTATGTGTATATACTGAGGAGAATCTACCTCACCTCTGTGTATATACTGAGGAGAATCTACCTCACCTCTATGTGTATATACTGAGGAGAATCTACCTCACCTCTGTGTATATACCGAGGAGAATTTACCCCGCCTCTATGTGTATATATTGAGAATAATCTACCTCGCCTCTATGTGTATATACTGAGGAGAATCTACCTCACCTGTATGTGTATATACTGAGGAGAATCTACCTCACCTCTATGTGTATATATTGAGGGGAATCTACCTCACCTGTATGTGTATATACAGAGGAAAATCTACCTCACCTCTATGTGTATATACTGAGGAGAATCGACCTCACCTCTGTGTGTATATACTGAGGAGAATCTATCTCACCTGTATGTGTATATACTGAGGAGAATCTACCTCACCTCTGTGTATATACTGAGGAGAATCTACCCCACCTCTATGTGTATATATTGAGAAGAATCTACCTCACCTCTATGTATATATACTGAGGCAAATCTACCTCACCTCTATGTGTATATACTGAGAAGAATTTACCTCACCTCTAAGTGTATATACTGAGGAGAATGTAACGCTCCTCTATGTGTATATACTGAGGAGAATCTACCTCACCTCTCTGTGTATATACTGAAGAGAATCTACCTCACCTCTGTGTGTATATACTGAGAAGAATCTACCTCACCTCTATGTGTATATACTGAGAATCTAACTCACCTCTGTGTGTATATACTGAGGAGAATCTACCTCACCTCTATGTGTATATACTGAGGAGAATCTACCTCACCTCTATGTGTATATACTGAGGAGAATCTACCTCACCTCTATGTGTATATACTGAGGAGAATCTACCTCACCTCTATGTGTATATACTGAGGAGAATCTACCTCACCTCTATGTGTATATACTGAGGAGAATCTACCTCACCTCTGTGTGTATATACTGAGGAGCATCTACCTCACCTCTGTGTGTGTATATACTGAGGAGAATCTACCTCATCTCTGTGTGTATATACGGAGGAGAATCTACCCCACCTCTATGTGTATATACTGAGAAGAATCTACCTTACCTCTATGTATATATACTGAGGCAAATCTACCTCACCTCTATGTGTATATACTGAGAAGAATTTACCTCACCTCTATGTGTATATACTGAGAATCTAACTGACCTCTATGTGTATATACTGAGGAGAATCTACCTCACCTGTATGTGTATATACTGAGGAGAATCTAACTCACCTCTATGTGTATATACTGAGGAGAATCTACCTCACCTCTATGTGTATATACTGAGGAGAATCTACCTCACCTCTATGTGTATATACTGAGGAGAATCTACCTCACCTCTATGTGTATATACTGAGGAGAATCTACCTCACCTCTGTGTGTATATACTGAGGAGCATCTACCTCACCTCTGTGTATATACTGAGCAGAATCTACCTCACCTCTATGTGTATATACTGAGAAGAATCTACCTCACCTCTATGTATATATACTGAGGCAAATCTACCTCACCTCTATGTGTATACACTGAGAAGAATTTACCTCACCTCTAAGTGTATATACTGAGAAGAATCTACCTCACCTCTATGTGTATATATTGAGGAGAATCTACCTCACCTGTATGTGTATATACTGAGGAGAATCTACCTCACCTCTATGTGTATATACTGAGGAGAATCTACCTCACCTCTATGTGTATATACTGAGGAGAATCTACCTCACCTCTATGTGTATATACTGAGGAGAATCTACCTCACCTCTGTGTATATACTGAGCAGAATCTACCTCACCTCTATGTGTATATACTGAGGAGAATGTACCTCACCTCTGTGTATATACTGAGGAGAATCTACCCCGCCTCTATGTGTATATATTGAGAATAATCTACCTCGCCTCTATGTGTATATACTGAGGAGAATCTACCTCACCTGTATGTGTATATACTGAGGAGAATCTACCTCACCTCTATGTGTATATATTGAGAGGAATCTACCTCACCTGTATGTGTATATACAGAGGAAAATCTACCTCACCTCTCTGTGTATATACTGAGGAGAATCGACCTCACCTCTGTGTGTATATACTGAGGAGAATCTATCTCACCTGTATGTGTATATACTGAGGAGAATCTACCTCACCTCTGTGTATATACTGAGGAGAATCTACCCCACCTCTATGTGTATATATTGAGAAGAATCTACCTCACCTCTATGTATATATACTGAGGCAAATCTACCTCACCTCTATGTGTATATACTGAGAAGAATTTACCTCACCTCTAAGTGTATATACTGAGGAGAATCTAACGCTCCTCTATGTGTATATACTGAGGAGAATCTACCTCACCTCTCTGTGTATATACTGAAGAGAATCTACCTCACCTCTGTGTGTATATACTGAGAAGAATCTACCTCACCTCTATGTGTATATACTGAGAATCTAACTCACCTCTGTGTGTATATACTGAGGAGAATCTACCTCACCTCTATGTGTATATACTGAGGAGAATCTACCTCACCTCTATGTGTATATACTGAGGAGAATCTACCTCACCTCTATGTGTATATACTGAGGAGAATCTACCTCACCTCTATGTGTATATACTGAGGAGAATCTACCTCACCTCTATGTGTATATACTGAGGAGAATCTACCTCACCTCTGTGTGTATATACTGAGGAGCATCTACCTCACCTCTGTGTGTGTATATACTGAGGAGAATCTACCTCATCTCTGTGTGTATATACGGAGGAGAATCTACCCCACCTCTATGTGTATATACTGAGAAGAATCTACCTTACCTCTATGTATATATACTGAGGCAAATCTACCTCACCTCTATGTGTATATACTGAGAAGAATTTACCTCACCTCTATGTGTATATACTGAGAATCTAACTGACCTCTATGTGTATATACTGAGGAGAATCTACCTCACCTGTATGTGTATATACTGAGGAGAATCTAACTCACCTCTATGTGTATATACTGAGGAGAATCTACCTCACCTCTATGTGTATATACTGAGGAGAATCTACCTCACCTCTATGTGTATATACTGAGGAGAATCTACCTCACCTCTATGTGTATATACTGAGGAGAATCTACCTCACCTCTGTGTGTATATACTGAGGAGAATCTACCTCACCTCTGTGTGTATATACTGAGGAGCATCTACCTCACCTCTGTGTATATACTGAGCAGAATCTACCTCACCTCTATGTGTATATACTGAGGCAAATCTACCTCACCTCTATGTGTATACACTGAGAAGAATTTACCTCACCTCTAAGTGTATATACTGAGAAGAATCTACCTCACCTCTATGTGTATATATTGAGGAGAATCTACCTCACCTGTATGTGTATATACTGAGGAGAATCTACCTCACCTCTATGTGTATATACTGAGGAGAATCTACCTCACCTCTATGTGTATATACTGAGGAGAATCTACCTCACCTCTATGTGTATATACTGAGCAGAATCTACCTCACCTCTATGTGTATATACTGAGCAGAATCTACCTCACCTCTATGTGTATATACTGAGGAGAATGTACCTCACCTCTGTGTATATACTGAGGAGAATCTACCCCGCCTCTATGTGTATATATTGAGAATAATCTACCTCACCTCTATGTGTATATACTGAGGAGAATCTACCTCACCTGTATGTGTATATACTGAGGAGAATCTACCTCACCTCTATGTGTATATACTGAGGGGAATCTACCTCACCTGTATGTGTATATGCAGAGGAAAATCTACCTCACCTCTATGTGTATATACTGAGGAGAATCGACCTCACCTCTGTGTGTATATACTGAGGAGAATCTACCTCACCTGTATGTGTCTATACTGAGGACAATCTACCTCACCTCTGTGTATATACTGAGGAGAATCTACCCCACCTCTATGTGTATATACTGAGGGGAATCTACCTCACCTCTATGTGTATATACTGAGGAGAATCTACCTCACCTGTATGTGTATATACTGAGGAGAATCTACCTCACCTCTATGTGTATATACTGAGGAGAATCTACCTCACCTCTATGTGTATATACTGAGGAGAATCTACCTCACCTCTGTGTATATACTGAGGAGAATCTACCTCACCTCTATGTGTATATACTGAGGAGAATCTACCTCACCTCTGTGTATATACCGAGGAGAATCTACCCCGCCTCTATGTGTATATATTGAGAATTATCTACCTCGCCTCTATGTGTATATACTGAGGAGAATCTACCTCACCTGTATGTGTATATACTGAGGAGAATCTACCTCACCTCTATGTGTATATATTGAGGGGAATCTACCTCACCTGTATGTGTATATACAGAGGAAAATCTACCTCACCTCTATGTGTATATACTGAGGAGAATCGACCTCACCTCTGTGTGTATATACTGAGGAGAATCTATCTCACCTGTATGTGTATATACTGAGGAGAATCTACCTCACCTCTGTGTATATACTGAGGAGAATCTACCCCACCTCTATGTGTATATATTGAGAAGAATCTACCTCACCTCTATGTATATATACTGAGGCAAATCTACCTCACCTCTATGTGTATATACTGAGAAGAATTTACCTCACCTCTAAGTGTATATACTGAGGAGAATCTAACGCTCCTCTATGTGTATATACTGAGGAGAATCTACCTCACCTCTCTGTGTATATACTGAAGAGAATCTACCTCACCTCTGTGTGTATATACTGAGAAGAATCTACCTCACCTCTATGTGTATATACTGAGAATCTAACTCACCTCTGTGTGTATATACTGAGGAGAATCTACCTCACCTCTATGTGTATATACTGAGGAGAATCTACCTCACCTCTATGTGTATATACTGAGGAGAATCTACCTCACCTCTATGTGTATATACTGAGGAGAATCTACCTCACCTCTATGTGTATATACTGAGGAGAATCTACCTCACCTCTGTGTGTATATACTGAGGAGCATCTACCTCACCTCTGTGTGTGTATATACTGAGGAGCATCTACCTCACCTCTGTGTGTGTATATACTGAGGAGAATCTACCTCACCTCTGTGTGTATATACGGAGGAGAATCTACCCCACCTCTATGTGTATATACTGAGAAGAATCTACCTCACCTCTATGTATATATACTGAGGCAAATCTACCTCACCTCTATGTGTATATACTGAGAAGAATTTACTTCACCTCTAAGTGTATATACTGAGGAGAATCTAACGCTCCTCTATGTATATACTGAGGAGAATCTACCTCACCTCTCTGTGTATATACTGAAGAGAATCTATCTCACCTCTGTGTGTATATACTGAGGAGAATCTACCTCACCTCTGTGTGTATATACTGAGGAGAATCTACCTCACCTCTGTGTGTATATACTGAGGAGCATCTACCTCACCTCTGTGTATATACTGAGCAGAATCTACCTCACCTCTATGTGTATATACTGAGGCAAATCTACCTCAACTCTATGTGTATACACTGAGAAGAATTTACCTCACCTCTAAGTGTATATACTGAGAAGAATCTACCTCACCTCTATGTGTATATATTGAGGAGAATCTACCTCACCTGTATGTGTATATACTGAGGAGAATCTACCTCACCTCTATGTGTATATACTGAGGAGAATCTACCTCACCTCTATGTGTATATACTGAGGAGAATCTACCTCACCTCTATGTGTATATACTGAGCAGAATCTACCTCACCTCTATGTGTATATACTGAGCAGAATCTACCTCACCTCTATGTGTATATACTGAGGAGAATGTACCTCACCTCTGTGTATATACTGAGGAGAATCTACCCCGCCTCTATGTGTATATATTGAGAATAATCTACCTCACCTCTATGTGTATATACTGAGGAGAATCTACCTCACCTGTATGTGTATATACTGAGGAGAATCTACCTCACCTCTATGTGTATATACTGAGGGGAATCTACCTCACCTGTATGTGTATATGCAGAGGAAAATCTACCTCACCTCTATGTGTATATACTGAGGAGAATCGACCTCACCTCTGTGTGTATATACTGAGGAGAATCTACCTCACCTGTATGTGTCTATACTGAGGACAATCTACCTCACCTCTGTGTATATACTGAGGAGAATCTACCCCACCTCTATGTGTATATACTGAGGGGAATCTACCTCACCTCTATGTGTATATACTGAGGAGAATCTACCTCACCTGTATGTGTATATACTGAGGAGAATCTACCCCACCTCTATGTGTATATACTGAGGAGAATCTACCTCACCTCTATGTGTATATACTGAGGAGAATCTACCTCACCTGTATGTGTATATACTGAGGAGAATCTACCTCACCTCTATGTGTATATACTGAGGAGAATCTACCTAACCTCTATGTGTATATACTGAGGAGAATCTACCTCACCTCTGTGTATATACTGAGGAGAATCTACCTCACCTCTATGTGTATATACTGAGGAGAATCTACCTCACCTCTGTGTATATACCGAGGAGAATCTACCCCGCCTGTATGTGTATATATTGAGAATAATCTACCTCGCCTCTATGTGTATATACTGAGGAGAATCTACCTCACCTGTATGTGTATATACTGAGGAGAATCTACCTCACCTCTATGTGTATATATTGAGGGGAATCTACCTCACCTGTATGTGTATATACAGAGGAAAATCTACCTCACCTCTATGTGTATATACTGAGGAGAATCGACCTCACCTCTGTGTGTATATACTGAGGAGAATCTACCTCACCTGTATGTGTCTATACTGAGGACAATCTACCTCACCTCTGTGTATATACTGAGGAGAATCTACCCCACCTCTATGTGTATATACTGAGGGGAATCTACCTCACCTCTATGTGTATGTACTGAGGAGAATCTACCTCACCTGTATGTGTATATACTGAGGAGAATCTACCTCACCTCTATGTGTATATACTGAGGAGAATCTACCTCACCTCTATGTGTATATACTGAGGAGAATCTACCTCACCTCTGTGTATATACTGAGGAGAATCTACCTCACCTCTATGTGTATATACTGAGGAGAATCTACCTCACCTCTGTGTATATACCGAGGAGAATCTACCCCGCCTCTATGTGTATATATTGAGAATTATCTACCTCGCCTCTATGTGTATATACTGAGGAGAATCTACCTCACCTGTATGTGTATATACTGAGGAGAATCTACCTCACCTCTATGTGTATATATTGAGGGGAATCTACCTCACCTGTATGTGTATATACAGAGGAAAATCTACCTCACCTCTATGTGTATATACTGAGGAGAATCGACCTCACCTCTGTGTGTATATACTGAGGAGAATCTATCTCACCTGTATGTGTATATACTGAGGAGAATCTACCTCACCTCTGTGTATATACTGAGGAGAATCTACCCCACCTCTATGTGTATATATTGAGAAGAATCTACCTCACCTCTATGTATATATACTGAGGCAAATCTACCTCACCTCTATGTGTATATACTGAGAAGAATTTACCTCACCTCTAAGTGTATATACTGAGGAGAATCTAACGCTCCTCTATGTGTATATACTGAGGAGAATCTACCTCACCTCTCTGTGTATATACTGAAGAGAATCTACCTCACCTCTGTGTGTATATACTGAGAAGAATCTACCTCACCTCTATGTGTATATACTGAGAATCTAACTCACCTCTGTGTGTATATACTGAGGAGAATCTACCTCACCTCTATGTGTATATACTGAGGAGAATCTACCTCACCTCTATGTGTATATACTGAGGAGAATCTACCTCACCTCTATGTGTATATACTGAGGAGAATCTACCTCACCTCTATGTGTATATACTGAGGAGAATCTACCTCACCTCTGTGTGTATATACTGAGGAGCATCTACCTCACCTCTGTGTGTGTATATACTGAGGAGCATCTACCTCACCTCTGTGTGTGTATATACTGAGGAGAATCTACCTCACCTCTGTGTGTATATACGGAGGAGAATCTACCCCACCTCTATGTGTATATACTGAGAAGAATCTACCTCACCTCTATGTATATATACTGAGGCAAATCTACCTCACCTCTATGTGTATATACTGAGAAGAATTTACCTCACCTCTAAGTGTATATACTGAGGAGAATCTAACGCTCCTCTGTGTATATACTGAGGAGAATCTACCTCACCTCTCTGTGTATATACTGAAGAGAATCTACCTCACCTCTGTGTGTATATACTGAGAAGAATCTACCTCACCTCTGTGTGTATATACTGAGGAGAATCTACCTCACCTCTGTGTTTGTATATACTGAGGAGAATCTACCTCACCTCTGTGTGTATATACTGAGGAGAATCCACCTCACCTCTGTGTGTATATACTGAGGAGAATCTACCTCCCCTCTGTGTGTATATACTGAGGAGAATCTACCTCACCTCTGTGTGTATATACCGAGGAGACTCTATCTCACCTCTATGTGTATATACTGAGGAGAATCTACCTCACCTCTATGTGTATATACTGAGAATCTAACTGACCTCTATGTGTATACACTGAGGAGAATCTACCTCACCTCTATGTGTATATACTGAGGAGAATCTACCTCACCTCTATGTGTATATACTGAGGAGAATCTACCTCTCCTCTATGTGTATATACTGAGGAGAATCTACCTCACCTCTGTGTGTATATACTGAGGAGCATCTACCTCACCTCTGTGTATATACTGAGGAGAATCTACCTCACCTCTATGTGTATATACTGAGGAGAATCTACCTCACCTCTATGTATATATACTGAGGCAAATCTACCTCACCTCTATGTGTATATACTGAGAATAATTTACCTCACCTCTAAGTGTATATACTGAGGAGAATCTGACGCTCCTCTATGTGTATGTACTGAGGAGAATCTACCCCACCTTTATGTGTATATACTGAGGAGAATCTACCTCTCCTCTATGTGTATGTACTGAGGAGAATCTACCTCACCGCTATGTGTATATACTGAGGAGAACCTACCCCACCTCTATGTGTATATACTGAGAAGAATCTACCTCACCTCTATGTGTATATACTGAGGAGAATCTACCTCACCTGTATGTGTATATACTGAGGAGAATCTACCTCACCTGTATGTGTATATACTGAGGAGAATCTACCTCACCTCTATGTGTATATACTGAGGAGAATCTACCTCACCCCTATGTGTATATACTGAGGAGAATCTACCTCTCCTCTATGTGTATGTACTGAGGAGAATCTACCTCACCGCTATGTGTATATACTGAGGAGAATCTACATCACCTCTATGTGTATATACTGAGGAGAATCTACCTCACCTGTATGTGTATATACTGAAGAGAATCTACCTCACCTCTGTGTGTATATACTGAGAAGAATCTACCTCACCTCTGTGTGTGTATATACTGAGGCGAATCTACCTCACCTCTGTGTGTATATACTGAGGAGAATCTACCTCACCTCTGTGTGTATATACTGAGGAGAATCTACCTCCCCTCTGTGTGTATATACTGAGGAGAATCTACCTCACCTCTGTGTGTATATACCGAGGAGACTCTATCTCACCTCTATGTGTATATACTGAGGAGAATCTACCTCACCTCTATGTGTATATACTGTGAATCTAACTGACCTCTATGTGTATATACTGAGGAGAATCTACCTCACCTCTATGTGTCTATACTGAGGAGAATCTACCTCACCTCTATGTGTATATACTGAGGAGAATCTACCTCACCTCTATGTGTATATACTGAGGAGAATCTACCTCACCTCTATGTGTATATACTGAGGAGAATCTACCTCACCTCTATGTGTATATACTGAGGAGAATCTACCTCACCTCTGTGTGTATATACTGAGGAGCATCTACCTCACCTCTATGTGTATATACTGAGGAGAATCTACCTCACCTCTATGTGTATATACTGAGAAGAATCTACCTCACCTCTATGTATATATACTGAGGCAAATCTACCTCACCTCTATGTGTATATACTGAGAAGAATTTACCTCACCTCTAAGTGTATATACTGAGGAGAATCTAACGCTCCTCTATGTGTATGTACTGAGGAGGATCTTCCCCACCTTTATATGTATATACTGAGGAGAATCTACCTCTCCTCTATGTGTATGTACTGGGGAGAATCTACCCCACCTTTATGTGTATATACTGAGGAGAATCTACCTCACCGCTATGTGTATGTACTGAGGAGAATCTACCCCTCCTTTATGTGTATATACTGAGAAGAATCTACCTCACCTCTATGTGTATATACTGAGGAGAATCTACCTCATCTGTATGTGTATATACTGAGGAGAATCTACCTCACCGCTATGTGTATATACTGAGGAGAATCTACCCCACCTCTATGTGTATATACTGAGAAGAATCTACCTCACCTCTATGTGTATATACTGAGGAGATTCTACCTCACCTGTATGTGTATATACTGAGGAGAATCTACCTCACCTCTATGTGTATATACTGAGGAGAATCTACCTCACCTCTATGTGTATATACTGAGGAGAATCTACCTCACCTCTGTGTATATACTGAGGAGAATCTACCTCACCTCTATGTGTATTTACTGAGGAGAATCTACCTCACCTCTATGTGTATATACTGAGGAGAATCTACCTCACCTCTGTGTATATTCTGAGGAGAATCTACCCCGCCTCTATGTGTATATATTGAGAATAATCTACCTCACCTCTATGTGTATATACTGAGGAGAATCTACCTCACCTGTATGTGTATATACTGAGGAGAATCTACCTCACCTCTATGTGTATATACTGAGGGGAATCTACCTCACCTGTATGTGTATATGCAGAGGAAAATCTACCTCACCTCTATGTGTATATACTGAGGAGAATCGACCTCACCTCTGTGTGTATATACTGAGGAGAATCTACCTCACCTGTATGTGTATATACTGAGGACAATCTACCTCACCTCTGTGTATATACTGAGGAGAATCTACCCCACCTCTATGTGTATATACTGAGGAGAATCTACCTCACCTCTATGTGTATATACTGAGGAGAATCTACCTCACCTGTATGTGTATATACTGAGGAGAATCTACCTCACCTCTATGTGTATATACTGAGGAGAATCTACCTCACCTCTATGTGTATATACTGAGGAGAATCTACCTCACCTCTGTGTATATACTGAGGATAATCTACCTCACCTCTATGTGTATATACTGAGGAGAATCTACCTCACCTCTGTGTATATACCGAGGAGAATCTACCCCGCCTGTATGTGTATATATTGAGAATAATCTACCTCGCCTCTATGTGTATATACTGAGGAGAATCTACCTCACCTGTATGTGTATATACTGAGGAGAATCTACCTCACCTCTATGTGTATATATTGAGGGGAATCTACCTCACCTGTATGTGTATATACAGAGGAAAATCTACCTCACCTCTATGTGTATATACTGAGGAGAATCGACCTCACCTCTGTGTGTATATACTGAGGAGAATCTACCTCACCTGTATGTGTATATACTGAGGAGAATCTACCTCACCTCTGTGTATATACTGAGGAGAATCTACCCCACCTCTATGTGTATATACTGAGAAGAATCTACCTCACCTCTATGTATATATACTGAGGCAAATCTACCTCACCTCTATGTGTATATACTGAGAAGAATTTACCTCACCTCTAAGTGTATATACTGAGGAGAATCTAACGCTCCTCTATGTGTATATACTGAGGAGAATCTACCTCACCTCTCTGTGTATATACTGAAGAGAATCTACCTCACCTCTGTGTGTATATACTGAGAAGAATCTACCTCACCTCTGTGTGTATATACTGAGGAGAATCTACCTCACCTCTGTGTGTGTATATACTGAGGAGAATCTACCTCACCTCTGTGTGTATATACTGAGGAGAATCTACCTCACCTCTGTGTGTTAATACTGAGGAGAATCTACCTCCCCTCTGTGTGTATATACTGAGGAGAATCTACCTCACCTCTGTGTGTATATACCGAGGAGACTCTATCTCACCTCTATGTGTATATACTTAGGAGAATCTACCTCACCTCTATGTGTATATACTGAGAATCTAACTGACCTCTATGTGTATATACTGAGGAGAATCTACCTCACCTCTGTGTGTATATACTGAGGAGAATCTAACTCACCTCTATTTGTATATACTGAGGAGAATCTACCTCACCTCTATGTGTATATACTGAGGAGAATCTACCTCACCTCTATGTGTATATACTGAGGAGAATCTACCTGACCTCTATGTGTATATACTGAGGAGAATCTACCTCACCTCTGTGTGTATATACTGAGGAGCATCTACCTCACCTCTGTGTATATACTGAGGAGAATCTACCTCACCTCTATGTGTATATACTGAGAAGAATCTACCTCACCTCTATGTATATATACTGAGGCAAATCTACCTCACCTCTATGTGTATATACTGAGAAGAATTTACCTCACCTCTAAGTGTATATATTGAGAAGAATCTACCTCACCTCTATGTGTATATACTGAGGAGAATCTACCTCACCTGTATGTGTATATACTGAGGAGAATCTACCTCACCTCTATGTGTATATACTGAAGAGAATCTACCTCACCTCTGTGTGTATATACTGAGGAGAATCTACCTCACCTCTGTGTGTATATACCGAGGAGACTCTATCTCACCTCTATGTGTATATACTGAGGAGAATCTACCTCACCTCTGTGTGTATATACTGAGGAGAATCTACCTCCCCTCTGTGTGTATATACTGAGGAGAATCTACCTCACCTCTGTGTGTATATACCGAGGAGACTCTATCTCACCTCTATGTGTATATACTGAGGAGAATCTACCTCACCTCTATGTCTATATACTGAGAATCTAACTGACCTCTATGTGTATATACTGAGGATAATCTACCTCACCTCTATGTGTATATACTGAGGAGAATCTACCTCACCTCTATGTGTATATACTGAGGAGAATCTACCTCACCTCTATGTGTATATACTGAGGAGAATCTACCTCACCTCTATGTGTATATACTGAGGAGAATCTACCTCACCTCTATGTGTATATACTGAGGAGAATCTACCTCACCTCTGTGTGTATATACTGAGGAGCATCTACCTCACCTCTGTGTATGTACTGAGGAGAATCTACCTCTCCTCTATGTGTATGTACTGAGGAGAATCTACCTCACCGCTATGTGTATATACTGAGGAGAATCTACCCCACCTCTATGTGTATATACTGAGAAAAATCTACCTCACCTCTATGTGTATATACTGAGGAGAATCTACCTCACCTGTATGTGTATATACTGAGGAGAATCTACCTCACCTGTATGTGTATATACTGAGGAGAATCTACCTCACCTCTATGTGTATATACTGAGGAGAATCTAACTCACCTCTATGTGTATATACTGAGGAGAATCTACCTCTCCTCTATGTGTATGTACTGAGGAAAATCTACCTCACCGCTATGTGTATATACTGAGGAGAATCTACCCCACCTCTATGTGTATATACTGAGAAGAATCTACCTCACCTGTATGTGTATATACTGAGGAGAATCTACCTCACCTGTATGTGTATATACTGAAGAGAATCTACCTCATCTCTGTGTGTATATACTGAGAAGAATCTACCTCACCTCTGTGTGTATATACTGAGGAGAATCTACCTCACCTCTGTGTGTGTATACACTGAGGAGAATCTACCTCACCTCTGTGTGTATATACTGAGGAGAATCTACCTCACCTCTGTGTGTATATACTGAGGAGAATCTACCTCACCTCTGTGTGTATATACCGAGGAGACTCTATCTCACCTCTATGTGTATATACTGAGGAGAATCTACCTCACCTCTATGTGTATATACTGAGAATCTATCTGACCTCTATGTGTATATACCGAGGAGAATCTACCTCACCTCCAAGTGTATATACTGAGCAGAATCTACCTCACCTGTATGTGTATATACTGAGGAGAATCTACCTCACCTGTATGTGTATATACTGAGGAGAATCTACCTCACCTCTATGTGTATATACTGAGGAGAATCTACCTCACCTCTATGTGTATATACTGAGGAGAATCTACCTCACCTCTGTGTGTATATACTGAGGAGCATCTACCTCACCTCTATGTGTATATACTGAGGAGAATCTACCTCACCTCTATGTGTATATACTGAGAAGAATCTACCTCACCTCTATGTATATATACTGAGGCAAATCTACCTCACCTCTATGTGTATATACTGAGAAGAATTTACCTCACCTCTAAGTGTATATACTGAGGAGAATCTAACGCTCCTCTATGTGTATGTACTGAGGAGAATCTACCCCACCTTTATGTGTATATACTGAGGAGAATCTACCTCTCCTCTATGTGTATGTACTGAAGAGAATCTACCCCACCTTTATGTGTATATACTGAGGAGAATCTACCTCACCGCTATGTGTATATACTGAGGAGAATCTACCTCACCTCTAAGTGTATATACTGAGAAGAATCTACCTCACCTCTATGTGTATATACTGAGGAGAATCTACCTCACCTGTATGTGTATATACTGAGGAGAATCTACCTCACCTCTATGTGTATATACTGAGGAGAATCTACCTCACCTCTATGTGTATATACTGAGGAGAATCTACCTCACCTCTGTGTATATACTGAGGAGAATCTACCTCACCTCTATGTGTATATACTGAGGAGAATCTACCTCACCTTTATGTGTATATACTGAGGAGAATCTACCTCGCCTCTGTGTATATACTGAGGAGAATCTACCCCGCCTCTATGTGTATATATTGAGAATAATCTACCTCACCTCTATGTGTATATACTGAGGAGAATCTACCTCACCTGTATGTGTATATACTGAGGAGAATCTACCTCACCTCTATGTGTATATATTGTAGGGAATCTACCTCACCTGTATGTGTATATACAGAGGAAAATCTACCTCACCTCTATGTGTATATACTGAGGAGAATCGACCTCACCTCTGTGTGTATATACTGAGGAGAATCTACCTCACCTGTATGTGTATATACTGAGGAGAATCTACCTCACCTCTGTGTATATACTGAGGAGAATCTACCCCACCTCTATGTGTATATACTGAGAAGAATCTACCTCACCTCTATGTATATATACTGAGGCAAATCTACCTCACCTCTATGTGTATATACTGAGAAGAATTTACCTCACCTCTAAGTGTATATACAGAGGAGAATCTAACGCTCCTCTATGTGTATATACTGAGGAGAATCTACCTCACCTCTCTGTGTATATACTGAAGAGAATCTACCTCACCTCTGTGTGTATATACTGAGAAGAATTTACCTCACCTCTGTGTGTATATACTGAGGAGAATCTACCTCACCTCTGTGTGTGTATATACTGAGGAGAATCTACCTCACCTTTGTGTGTATATACCGAGGAGACTCTATCTCACCTCTATGTGTATATACTGAGGAGAATCTACCTCACCTCTATGTGTATATACTGTGAATCTAACTGACCTCTATGTGTATATACTGAGGAGAATCTACCTCACCTCTATGTGTCTATACTGAGGAGAATCTACCTCACCTCTATGTGTATATACTGAGGAGAATCTACCTCACCTCTATGTGTATATACTGAGGAGAATCTACCTCACCTCTATGTGTATATACTGAGGAGAATCTACCTCACCTCTATGTGTATATACTGAGGAGAATCTACCTCACCTCTGTGTGTATATACTGAGGAGCATCTACCTCACCTCTATGTGTATATACTGAGGAGAATCTACCTCACCTCTATGTGTATATACTGAGAAGAATCTACCTCACCTCTATGTATATATACTGAGGCAAATCTACCTCACCTCTATGTGTATATACTGAGAAGAATTTACCTCACCTCTAAGTGTATATACTGAGGAGAATCTAACGCTCCTCTATGTGTATGTACTGAGGAGAATCTTCCCCACCTTTATGTGTATATACTGAGGAGAATCTACCTCTCCTCTATGTGTATGTACTGGGGAGAATCTACCCCACCTTTATGTGTATATACTGAGGAGAATCTACCTCACCGCTATGTGTATGTACTGAGGAGAATCTACCCCTCCTTTATGTGTATATACTGAGAAGAATCTACCTCACCTCTATGTGTATATACTGAGGAGAATCTACCTCACCTGTATGTGTATATACTGAGGAGAATCTACCTCACCGCTATGTGTATATACTGAGGAGAATCTACCCCACCTCTATGTGTATATACTGAGAAGAATCTACCTCACCTCTATGTGTATATACTGAGGAGAATCTACCTCACCTGTATGTGTATATACTGAGGAGAATCTACCTCACCTCTATGTGTATATACTGAGGAGAATCTACCTCACCTCTATGTGTATATACTGAGGAGAATCTACCTCACCTCTGTGTATATACTGAGGAGAATCTACCTCACCTCTATGTGTATTTACTGAGGAGAATCTAACTCACCTCTATGTGTATATACTGAGGAGAATCTACCTCACCTCTGTGTATATTCTGAGGAGAATCTACCCCGCCTCTATGTGTATATATTGAGAATAATCTACCTCACCTCTATGTGTATATACTGAGGAGAATCTACCTCACCTGTATGTGTATATACTGAGGAGAATCTACCTCACCTCTATGTGTATATACTGAGGGGAATCTACCTCACCTGTATGTGTATATGCAGAGGAAAATCTACCTCACCTCTATGTGTATATACTGAGGAGAATCGACCTCACCTCTGTGTGTATATACTGAGGAGAATCTACCTCACCTGTATGTGTATATACTGAGGACAATCTACCTCACCTCTGTGTATATACTGAGGAGAATCTACCCCACCTCTATGTGTATATACTGAGGAGAATCTACCTCACCTCTATGTGTATATACTGAGGAGAATCTACCTCACCTGTATGTGTATATACTGAGGAGAATCTACCTCACCTCTATGTGTATATACTGAGGAGAATCTACCTCACCTCTATGTGTATATACTGAGGAGAATCTACCTCACCTCTGTGTATATACTGAGGAGAATCTACCTCACCTCTATGTGTATATACTGAGGAGAATCTACCTCACCTCTGTGTATATACCGAGGAGAATCTACCCCGCCTGTATGTGTATATATTGAGAATAATCTACCTCGCCTCTATGTGTATATACTGAGGAGAATCTACCTCACCTGTATGTGTATATACTGAGGAGAATCTACCTCACCTCTATGTGTATATATTGAGGGGAATCTACCTCACCTGTATGTGTATATACAGAGGAAAATCTACCTCACCTCTATGTGTATATACTGAGGAGAATCGACCTCACCTCTGTGTGTATATACTGAGGAGAATCTACCTCACCTGTATGTGTATATACTGAGGAGAATCTACCTCACCTCTGTGTATATACTGAGGAGAATCTACCCCACCTCTATGTGTATATACTGAGAAGAATCTACCTCACCTCTATGTATATATACTGAGGCAAATCTACCTCACCTCTATGTGTATATACTGAGAAGAATTTACCTCACCTCTAAGTGTATATACTGAGGAGAATCTAACGCTCCTCTATGTGTATATACTGAGGAGAATCTACCTCACCTCTCTGTGTATATACTGAAAAGAATCTACCTCACCTCTGTGTGTATATACTGAGAAGAATCTACCTCACCTCTGTGTGTATATACTGAGGAGAATTTACCTCACCTCTGTGTGTGTATATACTGAGGAGAATCTACCTCACCTCTGTGTGTATATACTTAGGAGAATCTACCTCACCTCTGTGTGTTAATACTGAGGAGAATCTACCTCCCCTCTGTGTGTATATACTGAGGAGAATCTACCTCACCTCTGTGTGTATATACCGAGGAGACTCTATCTCACCTCTATGTGTATATACTTAGGAGAATCTACCTCACCTCTATGTGTATATACTGAGAATCTAACTGACCTCTATGTGTATATACTGAGGAGAATCTACCTCACCTCTATGTGTATATACTGAGGAGAATCTAACTCACCTCTATTTGTATATACTGAGGAGACTCTACCTGACCTCTATGTGTATATACTGAGGAGAATCTACCTCACCTCTATGTGTATATACTGAGGAGAATCTACCTGACCTCTATGTGTATATACTGAGGAGAATCTACCTCACCTCTGTGTGTATATACTGAGGAGCATCTACCTCACCTCTGTGTATATACTGAGGAGAATCTACCTCACCTCTATGTGTATATACTGAGAAGAATCTACCTCACCTCTATGTATATATACTGAGGCAAATCTACCTCACCTTCATGTGTATATACTGAGAAGAATTTACCTCACCTCTAAGTGTATATATTGAGAAGAATCTACCTCACCTCTATGTGTATATACTGAGGAGAATCTACCTCACCTGTATGTGTATATACTGAGGAGAATCTACCTCACCTCTATGTGTATATACTGAAGAGAATCTACCTCACCTCTGTGTGTATATACTGAGAAGAATTTACCTCACCTCTGTGTGTATATACTGAGGAGAATCTACCTCACCTCTGTGTGTGTATATACTGAGGAGAATCTACCTCACCTCTGTGTGTATATACTGAGGAGAATCTACCTCCCCTCTGTGTGTATATACTGAGGAGAATCTACCTCACCTCTGTGTGTATATACCGAGGAGACTCTATCTCACCTCTATGTGTATATACTGAGGAGAATCTACCTCACCTCTATGTCTATATACTGAGAATCTAACTGACCTCTATGTGTATATACTGAGGATAATCTACCTCACCTCTATGTGTATATACTGAGGAGAATCTACCTCACCTCTATGTGTATATACTGAGGAGAATCTACCTCACCTCTATGTGTATATACTGAGGAGAATCTACCTCACCTCTATGTGTATATACTGAGGAGAATCTACCTCACCTCTATGTGTATATACTGAGGAGAATCTACCTCACCTCTGTGTGTATATACTGATGAGCATCTACCTCACCTCTGTGTATATACTGAGGAGAATCTACCTCACCTCTATGTGTATATACTGAGGAGAATCTACCTCACCTCTATGTATATATACTGAGGCAAATCTACCTCACCTCTATGTGTATATACCGAGAAGAATTTACCTCACCTCTGTGTGTATATACCGAGGAGACTCTATCTCACCTCTATGTGTATATACTGAGGAGAATCTACCTCACCTCTATGTCTATATACTGAGAATCTAACTGACCTCTATGTGTATATACTGAGGATAATCTACCTCACCTCTATGTGTATATACTGAGGAGAATCTACCTCACCTCTATGTGTATATACTGAGGAGAATCTACCTCACCTCTATGTGTATATACTGAGGAGAATCTACCTCACCTCTATGTGTATATACTGAGGAGAATCTACCTCACCTCTGTGTGTATATACTGAGGAGCATCTACCTCACCTCTGTGTATATACTGAGGAGAATCTACCTCACCTCTATGTGTATATACTGAGAAGAATCTACCTCACCTCTATGTATATATACTGAGGCAAATCTACCTCACCTTCATGTGTATATACTGAGAAGAATTTACCTCACCTCTAAGTGTATATATTGAGAAGAATCTACCTCACCTCTATGTGTATATACTGAGGAGAATCTACCTCACCTGTATGTGTATATACTGAGGAGAATCTACCTCACCTCTATGTGTTTATACTGAAGAGAATCTACCTCACCTCTGTGTGTATATACTGAGAAGAATTTACCTCACCTCTGTGTGTATATACTGAGGAGAATCTACCTCACCTCTGTGTGTATATACTGAGGAGAATCTACCTCACCTCTGTGTGTATATACTGAGGAGAATCTACCTCCCCTCTGTGTGTATATACTGAGGAGAATCTACCTCACCTCTGTGTGTATATACCGAGGAGACTCTATCTCACCTCTATGTGTATATACTGAGGAGAATCTACCTCACCTCTATGTCTATATACTGAGAATCTAACTGACCTCTATGTGTATATACTGAGGATAATCTACCTCACCTCTATGTGTATATACTGAGGAGAATCTACCTCACCTCTATGTGTATATACTGAGGAGAATCTACCTCACCTCTATGTGTATATACTGAGGAGAATCTACCTCACCTCTATGTGTATATACTGAGGAGAATCTACCTCACCTCTATGTGTATATACTGAGGAGAATCTACCTCACCTCTGTGTGTATATACTGATGAGCATCTACCTCACCTCTGTGTATATACTGAGGAGAATCTACCTCACCTCTATGTGTATATACTGAGGAGAATCTACCTCACCTCTATGTATATATACTGAGGCAAATCTACCTCACCTCTATGTGTATATACTGAGAAGAATTTACCTCACCTCTAAGTGTATATACTGAGGAGAATCTAACGCTCCTCTATGTGTATGTACTGAGGAGAATCTACCCCACCTTTATGTGTATATACTGAGGAGAATCTACCTCTCCTCTATGTGTATGTACTGAGGAGAATCTACCTCACCGCTATGTGTATATACTGAGAAGAATCTACCTCACCTCTATGTGTATATACTGAGGAGAATCTACCTCACCTGTATGTGTATATACTGAGGAGAATCTACCTCACCTGTATGTGTATATACTGAGGAGAATCTACCTCACCTCTATGTGTATATACTGAGGAGAATCTAACTCACCTCTATGTGTATATACTGAGGAGAATCTACCTCTCCTCTATGTGTATGTACTGAGGAAAATCTACCTCACCGCTATGTGTATATACTGAGGAGAATCTACCCCACCTCTATGTGTATATACTGAAGAGAATCTACCTCATCTCTGTGTGTATATACTGAGAAGAATCTACCTCACCTCTGTGTGTATATACTGAGGAGAATCTACCTCACCTCTGTGTGTGTATACACTGAGGAGAATCTACCTCACCTCTGTGTGTATATACTGAGGAGAATCTACCTCACCTCTGTGTGTATATACTGAGGAGAATCTACCTCACCTCTGTGTGTATATACCGAGGAGACTCTATCTCACCTCTATGTGTATATACTGAGGAGAATCTACCTCACCTCCATGTGTATATACTGAGAATCTAACTGACCTCTATGTGTATATACCGAGGAGAATCTACCTCACCTCTATGTGTATATACTGAGCAGAATCTACCTCACCTCTATGTGTATATACTGAGGAGAATCTACCTCACCTGTATGTGTATATACTGAGGAGAATCTACCTCACCTCTATGTGTATATACTGAGTAGAATCTACCTCACCTCTATGTGTATATACTGAGGAGAATCTACCTCACCTCTGTGTGTATATACTGAGGAGCATCTACCTCACCTCTATGTGTATATACTGAGGAGAATCTACCTCACCTCTATGTGTATATACTGAGAAGAATCTACCTCACCTCTATGTATATATACTGAGGCAAATCTACCTCACCTCTATGTGTATATACTGAGAAGAATTTACCTCACCTCTAAGTGTATATACTGAGGAGAATCTAACGCTCCTCTATGTGTATGTACTGAGGAGAATCTACCCCACCTTTATGTGTATATACTGAGGAGAATCTACCTCTCCTCTATGTGTATGTACTGAGGAGAATCTACCTCACCTTTATGTGTATATACTGAGGAGAATCTACCTCACCGCTATGTGTATATACTGAGGAGAATCTACCTCACCTCTAAGTGTATATACTGAGAAGAATCTACCTCACCTCTATGTGTATATACTGAGGAGAATCTACCTCACCTGTATGTGTATATACTGAGGAGAATCTACCTTACCTCTATGTGTATATACTGAGGAGAATCTACCTCACCTCTATGTGTATATACTGAGGAGAATCTACCTCACCTCTATGTGTATATACTGAGGAGAATCTACCTCACCTCTGTGTGTATATACTGAGGAGCATCTACCTCACCTCTGTGTATATACTGAGGAGAATCTACCTCACCTCTATGTGTATATACTGAGAAGAATCTACCTCACTTCTATGTATATATACTGAGGCAAATCTACCTCACCTCTATGTGTATATACTGAGAAGAATTTACCTCACCTCTATGTGTACATATTGAGAAGAATCTACCTCACCTCTATGTGTATATACTGAGGAGAATCTACCTCACCTGTATGTGTATATACTGAGGAGAATCTACCTCACCTCTATGTGTATATACTGAAGAGAATCTACCTCACCTCTGTGTGTATATACTGAGAAGAATCTACCTCACCTCTGTGTGTATATACTGAGGAGAATCTACCTCACCTCTGTGTGTGTATATACTGAGGAGAATCTACCTCACCTCTGTGTGTATATACTGAGGAGAATCTACCTCCCCTCTGTGTGTATATACTGAGGAGAATCTACCTCTCCTCTATGTGTATGTACTGAGGAGAATCTACCTCACCGCTATGTGTATATACTGAGGAGAATCTACCCCACCTCTATGTGTATATACTGAGAAGAATCTACCTCACCTCTATGTGTATATACTGAGGAGAATCTACCTCACCTGTATGTGTATATACTGAGGAGAATCTACCTCACCTGTATGTGTATATACTGAGGAGAATCTACCTCACCTCTATGTGTATATACTGAGGAGAATCTACCTCACCTCTATGTGTATATACTGAGGAGAATCTACCTCTCCTCTATGTGTATATACTGAGGAGAATCTACCTCACCTCTATGTGTATGTACTGAGGAGAATCTACCTCACCGCTATGTGTATATACTGAGGAGAATCTACCCCACCTCTATGTGTATATACTGAGAAGAATCTACCTCACCTGTATGTGTATATACTGAGGAGAATCTACCTCACCTGTATGTGTATATACCGAGGAGACTCTATCTCACCTCTATGTGTATATACTGAGGAGAATCTACCTCACCTCTATGTGTATATACTGAGAATCTAACTGACCTCTATGTGTATATACCGAGGAGAATCTACCTCACCTCTATGTGTATATACTGAGGAGAATCTACCTCACCTCTATGTGTATATACTGAGGAGAATCTACCTCACCTGTATGTGTATATACTGCGGAGAATCTACCTCACCTCTATGTGTATATACTGAGGAGAATCTACCTCACCTCTATGTGTATATACTGAGGAGAATCTACCTCACCTCTGTGTGTATATACTGAGGAGCATCTACCTCACCTCTATGTGTATATACTGAGGAGAATCTACCTCACCTCTATGTGTATATACTGAGAAGAATCTACCTCACCTCTATGTATATATACTGAGGCAAACCTACCTCACCTCTATGTGTATATACTGAGAAGAATTTACCTCACCTCTAAGTGTATATACTGAGGAGAATCTAACGCTCCTCTATGTGTATGTACTGAGGAGAATCTACCCCACCTTTATGTGTATATACTGAGGAGAATCTACCTCTCCTCTATGTGTATATACTGAGGAGAATCTACTCCACCTTTATGTGTATATACTGAGGAGAATCTACCTCACCGCTATGTGTATATACTGAGGAGAATCTACCCCACCTCTATGTGTATATACTGAGAAGAATCTACCTCACCTCTATGTGTATATACTGAGGAGAATCTACCTCACCTGTATGTGTATATACTGAGGAGAATCTACCTCACCTCTATGTGTATATACTGAGGAGAATCTACCTCACCTCTATGTGTATATACTGAGGAGAATCTACCTCACCTCTGTGTATATACTGAGGAGAATCTACCTCACCTCTATGTGTATATACTGAGGAGAATCTACCTCACCTTTATGTGTATATACTGAGGAGAATCTACCTCGCCTCTGTGTATATACTGAGGAGAATCTACCCCGCCTCTTTGTGTATATATTGAGAATAATCTACCTCACCTCTATGTGTATATACTGAGGAGAATCTACCTCACCTGTATGTGTATATACTGAGGAGAATCTACCTCACCTCTATGTGTATATATTGAGGGGAATCTACCTCACCTGTATGTGTATATACAGAGGAAAATCTACCTCACCTCTATGTGTATATACTGAGGAGAATCGACCTCACCTCTGTGTGTATATACTGAGGAGAATCTACCTCACCTGTATGTGTATATACTGAGGAGAATCTACCTCACCTCTGTGTATATACTGAGGAGAATCTACCCCACCTCTATGTGTATATACTGAGGCAAATCTACCTCACCTCTATGTGTATATACTGAGAAGAATTTACCTCACCTCTAAGTGTATATACAGAGGAGAATCTAACGCTCCTCTATGTGTATATACTGAGGAGAATCTACCTCACCTCTCTGTGTATATACTGAAGAGAATCTACCTCACCTCTGTGTGTATATACTGAGAAGAATCTACCTCACCTCTGTGTGTATATACTGAGGAGAATCTACCTCACCTCTGTGTGTGTATATACTGAGGAGAATCTACCTCACCTCTGTGTGTATATACTGAGGAGAATCTACCTCACCTCTATGTGTATATACTGAGGAGAATCTACCTCCCCTCTGTGTGTATATACTGAGGAGAATCTACCTCACCTCTGTGTGTATATACCGAGGAGACTCTATCTCACCTCTATGTGTATATACTGAGGAGAATCTACCTCACCTCTATGTGTATATACTGAGAATCTAACTGACCTCTATGTGTATATACTGAGGAGTATCTACCTCACCTCTATGTGTATATACTGAGGAGAATCTAACTCACCTCTATGTGTATATACTGAGGAGAATCTACCTCACCTCTATGTGTATATACTGGGGAGAATCTACCTCACCTCTATGTGTATATACTGAGGAGAATCTACCTCACCGCTATGTGTATATACTGAGGAGAATCTACCTCACCTCTAAGTGTATATACTGAGAAGAATCTACCTCACCTCTATGTGTATATACTGAGGAGAATCTACCTCACCTGTATGTGTATATACTGAGGAGAATCTACCTTACCTCTATGTGTATATACTGAGGAGAATCTACCTCACCTCTATGTGTATATACTGAGAAGAATCTACCTCACCTCTATGTATATATACTGAGGCAAACCTACCTCACCTCTATGTGTATATACTGAGAAGAATTTACCTCACCTCTAAGTGTATATACTGAGGAGAATCTAACGCTCCTCTATGTGTATGTACTGAGGAGAATCTCCCCCACCTTTATGTGTATATACTGAGGAGAATCTACCTCTCCTCTATGTGTATATACTGAGGAGAATCTACTCCACCTTTATGTGTATATACTGAGGAGAATCTACCTCACCGCTATGTGTATATACTGAGGAGAATCTACCCCACCTCTATGTGTATATACTGAGAAGAATCTACCTCACCTCTATGTGTATATACTGAGGAGAATCTACCTCACCTGTATGTGTATATACTGAGGAGAATCTACCTCACCTCTATGTGTATATACTGAGGAGAATCTACCTCACCTCTATGTGTATATACTGAGGAGAATCTACCTCACCTCTGTGTATATACTGAGGAGAATCTACCTCACCTCTATGTGTATATACTGAGGAGAATCTACCTCACCTTTATGTGTATATACTGAGGAGAATCTACCTCGCCTCTGTGTATATACTGAGGAGAATCTACCCCGCCTCTTTGTGTATATATTGAGAATAATCTACCTCACCTCTATGTGTATATACTGAGGAGAATCTACCTCACCTGTATGTGTATATACTGAGGAGAATCTACCTCACCTCTATGTGTATATATTGAGGGGAATCTACCTCACCTGTATGTGTATATACAGAGGAAAATCTACCTCACCTCTATGTGTATATACTGAGGAGAATCGACCTCACCTCTGTGTGTATATACTGAGGAGAATCTACCTCACCTGTATGTGTATATACTGAGGAGAATCTACCTCACCTCTGTGTATATACTGAGGAGAATCTACCCCACCTCTATGTGTATATACTGAGGCAAATCTACCTCACCTCTATGTGTATATACTGAGAAGAATTTACCTCACCTCTAAGTGTATATACAGAGGAGAATCTAACGCTCCTCTATGTGTATATACTGAGGAGAATCTACCTCACCTCTCTGTGTATATACTGAAGAGAATCTACCTCACCTCTGTGTGTATATACTGAGAAGAATCTACCTCACCTCTGTGTGTATATACTGAGGAGAATCTACCTCACCTCTGTGTGTGTATATACTGAGGAGAATCTACCTCACCTCTGTGTGTATATACTGAGGAGAATCTACCTCACCTCTATGTGTATATACTGAGGAGAATCTACCTCCCCTCTGTGTGTATATACTGAGGAGAATCTACCTCACCTCTGTGTGTATATACCGAGGAGACTCTATCTCACCTCTATGTGTATATACTGAGGAGAATCTACCTCACCTCTATGTGTATATACTGAGAATCTAACTGACCTCTATGTGTATATACTGAGGAGTATCTACCTCACCTCTATGTGTATATACTGAGGAGAATCTAACTCACCTCTATGTGTATATACTGAGGAGAATCTACCTCACCTCTATGTGTATATACTGGGGAGAATCTACCTCACCTCTATGTGTATATACTGAGGAGAATCTACCTCACCGCTATGTGTATATACTGAGGAGAATCTACCTCACCTCTAAGTGTATATACTGAGAAGAATCTACCTCACCTCTATGTGTATATACTGAGGAGAATCTACCTCACCTGTATGTGTATATACTGAGGAGAATCTACCTTACCTCTATGTGTATATACTGAGGAGAATCTACCTCACCTCTATGTGTATATACTGAGAAGAATCTACCTCACCTCTATGTATATATACTGAGGCAAACCTACCTCACCTCTATGTGTATATACTGAGAAGAATTTACCTCACCTCTAAGTGTATATACTGAGGAGAATCTAACGCTCCTCTATGTGTATGTACTGAGGAGAATCTCCCCCACCTTTATGTGTATATACTGAGGAGAATCTACCTCTCCTCTATGTGTATATACTGAGGAGAATCTACTCCACCTTTATGTGTATATACTGAGGAGAATCTACCTCACCGCTATGTGTATATACTGAGGAGAATCTACCCCACCTCTATGTGTATATACTGAGAAGAATCTACCTCACCTCTATGTGTATATACTGAGGAGAATCTACCTCACCTGTATGTGTATATACTGAGGAGAATCTACCTCACCTCTATGTGTATATACTGAGGAGAATCTACCTCACCTCTATGTGTATATACTGAGGAGAATCTACCTCACCTCTGTGTATATACTGAGGAGAATCTACCTCACCTCTATGTGTATATACTGAGGAGAATCTACCTCACCTTTATGTGTATATACTGAGGAGAATCTACCTCGCCTCTGTGTATATACTGAGGAGAATCTACCCCGCCTCTTTGTGTATATATTGAGAATAATCTACCTCACCTCTATGTGTATATACTGAGGAGAATCTACCTCACCTGTATGTGTATATACTGAGGAGAATCTACCTCACCTCTATGTGTATATATTGAGGGGAATCTACCTCACCTGTATGTGTATATACAGAGGAAAATCTACCTCACCTCTATGTGTATATACTGAGGAGAATCGACCTCACCTCTGTGTGTATATACTGAGGAGAATCTACCTCACCTGTATGTGTATATACTGAGGAGAATCTACCTCACCTCTGTGTATATACTGAGGAGAATCTACCCCACCTCTATGTGTATATACTGAGGCAAATCTACCTCACCTCTATGTGTATATACTGAGAAGAATTTACCTCACCTCTAAGTGTATATACAGAGGAGAATCTAACGCTCCTCTATGTGTATATACTGAGGAGAATCTACCTCACCTCTCTGTGTATATACTGAAGAGAATCTACCTCACCTCTGTGTGTATATACTGAGAAGAATCTACCTCACCTCTGTGTGTATATACTGAGGAGAATCTACCTCACCTCTGTGTGTGTATATACTGAGGAGAATCTACCTCACCTCTGTGTGTATATACTGAGGAGAATCTACCTCACCTCTATGTGTATATACTGAGGAGAATCTACCTCCCCTCTGTGTGTATATACTGAGGAGAATCTACCTCACCTCTGTGTGTATATACCGAGGAGACTCTATCTCACCTCTATGTGTATATACTGAGGAGAATCTACCTCACCTCTATGTGTATATACTGAGAATCTAACTGACCTCTATGTGTATATACTGAGGAGTATCTACCTCACCTCTATGTGTATATACTGAGGAGAATCTAACTCACCTCTATGTGTATATACTGAGGAGAATCTACCTCACCTCTATGTGTATATACTGGGGAGAATCTACCTCACCTCTATGTGTATATACTGAGGAGAATCTACCTCACCGCTATGTGTATATACTGAGGAGAATCTACCTCACCTCTAAGTGTATATACTGAGAAGAATCTACCTCACCTCTATGTGTATATACTGAGGAGAATCTACCTCACCTGTATGTGTATATACTGAGGAGAATCTACCTTACCTCTATGTGTATATACTGAGGAGAATCTACCTCACCTCTATGTGTATATACTGAGGAGAATCTACCTCACCTCTATGTGTATATACTGAGGAGAATCTACCTCACCTCTGTGTGTATATACTGAGGAGCATCTACCTCACCTCTGTGTATATACTGAGGAGAATCTACCTCACCTCTATGTGTATATACTGAGAAGAATCTACCTCACTTCTATGTATATATACTGAGGCAAATCTACCTCACCTCTATGTGTATATACTGAGAAGAATTTACCTCACCTCTATGTGTACATATTGAGAAGAATCTGTCAGAACCTGCAACTCTCGGGGCCGCCGTGCCCGCACCACCGGTCCTGCCACCCGGGCTACAGGAGTGCGGCGTAGGGGAGCCCCGGTTCTGGTGATCTCCCCGGGCCGCTGTAAGACTGGTCGCCGCCGGGTTGCTAGGGAGGCAGCTGGTGCTTCTAGTCACTTGACTACCAGGCTGGCTTCCCTAGTAACGGTCTGTGCTGCAAGACTGGGGGCGTGCCCCCAGCACCTCCCTGATTAGCCCTGCTGCTGTCAGGCTCCCCGCCCCAATCAGCTTCTGGGGCGGGAGCACTGACAGCATTTAAATATGTGTGTTTTCCTTTCAGGCCTTGCCAGTGTTAGTTTGGTTCTCCAGCTGCACCCGCGTTTATCCTGACTGCTCTTGTGACCTCGGCTTTTCTGACACCTGCTTTTGGACTTGACTACGTTTTGCCTGACCCCTCTGTACTGCGTACCCTCTTGTTGCCTACCCGGATTGTCTGACCATTCTACCGTTGTTTGTCTCAGTGTCTGTTTGTCTCCCGTGTCCCGCTTCCCTAGTGAGGGTAGGGACCGTCGCCCAGTTGTCGCCCTGGGGGTTAGCCCAGGGGGGCAAGTAGGCAGGGACAGGGGTTGCGGGATATCTCAGGGACCCCCCATATCCCGGACACTGTCCTGACAGTAACACTGGCCGAACGAAGGTCAGACCCTTGCATCCGCCCGGCGACTTTGAGCCCCTCGATGGAGGCCGTGGCGGCTGTAGCGAACCAGGTCCAGGTCCTTACGACCCTTGCCCAGGACCTAACCGCCCGCTTGCAGCCACGGGAACAAGTGGCAGCTGCAGGCCCCATGCAGCCCTCGTCCGCTCCAGGAACAATGTCAGAACCTCGAGCCACGCTTCCGGATTGCTTCTCCGGAGAGAGAGATCAGTTTTTTGCATTTAGGGAGAGCTGCAAGCTCTACTTTGATCTCCGCCCCCACTCCTCTGGTACTGAATACCAGAAAGTGGGAATCGTAATTACCCGCCTGAGGGGAGAGCCCCAAAATTGGGCTTTCTCGCTACCAGCTGGCTCTCCAGCCCGACTATCCCTTGACGCCTTTTTTTCCGCCCTGGGTCAAATTTATGACGAACCCGACCGGGCGGGCTACGCAGTCTCCAAACTTCTGGCCCTGCGCCAGGGTTGTAAGATGGCGGAGGACTACTGTTCCCAATTTCGTCAACATTGTACGGAATCCCGGTGGAACGATGCCGCCCTAAAAGACTTATTTTTGACCGGCCTGTCTGAGGGTCTCAAGGACCTACTTGTGGCCCACCCAGAGCCTAGAACTCTGGAGCAAGCCATGTCGCTGGCTATTCGAGCCGACCGACGTTTGAGGGCCAGACACGCCGCTCGGACCACCCCACTCCCCACGTCTACTTCTTCGACTGACCCGACCTTTTACCCTCCCACCACCGAGGCCATGGAGCTGGGAGCCATGACCCCCAAGCAACGACGGGAACACCGCCTGAAGAAGAACCTCTGCTTCTACTGTGGGGAGCCGGGTCACCGCATTGCTACCTGCGCTAAGAAGCCACGGCAGGAAGAACTCCCGCTCCTAGGCAGTCGTCGGGGGGACTGTCTAGGAGCCAAGGTACTCCCTGTGTTGTCCAAGATGTTAGTGCCTTGCACCCTAGAATTTCATGCTTTCCACCGCACTGGGCAAGCCTTTGTTGATTCTGGGGCTGCGGCTAATTTCGTTAACTTTAATTTCGTTGCTCAACTGTCCGGAGTTTTGTTACGTTTAGAGACTCCGATTCTGGTTTCAGGAGTGGACTCCACTCCATTGCAAGCAGGGGTGGTTAATCTGGTTACCCCTGAAGTAAGGTTTACGATAGGAGCCTTACACGTGGAAACCTGCACCTTTCTAGTGATGAGAGATTTGTCTGTGGACGTCGTCCTAGGCCTCCCCTGGCTCCGGGAGCACAACCCGGTAGTAAATTGGGACACGTTGGAACTGGTAAAGTGGGGTCCCCGCTGTGTCAACCACCTTTGTGCGGTGAAGGTGGGAATCTCCACCTGCGAGGGGACCCCCCTACCAGAATACCTCTCCGAGTTTTCTGACGTGTTCTCCAAACAACTATCTGAAGCTCTGCCCCCTCATAGGGAATGGGACTGTAAAATAGACTTGATTCCTGGGGCCAAACTTCCTAAGGGCCGCATTTATAACGTTACGGTCCCAGAGAGAGAATCCATGAGGGACTACATCCACGACAGTCTGGCCAAGGGGCACATCCGGCCCTCAGAATCCCCGGTGGGTGCCGGGTTTTTCTTCGTTGAGAAGAAGGATGGGGGTCTCCGGCCCTGTATTGACTATAGAGAGCTAAATAAAATCACAGTCCGAAACCAGTATGCTCTTCCACTCATTCCTGACCTCCTCAACCAGGTCGCTGGTGCCCGATGGTTTTCTAAACTTGATCTCAGGGGAGCATACAACCTCATCCGCATTCGGGAAGGGGATGAGTGGAAAACCGCCTTCAATACGCCCCTCGGGCATTTTGAATACCTAGTTATGCCTTTTGGATTGTGTAACGCCCCCGCCATTTTTCAGGGGTACATGAACTCAGTGTTTCAGGATATCATGGGGGTGTTCATGGTTGTATATCTAGACGACATTTTGATTTTTTCCTCCGACTTGCCGAGTCACCATACTCACGTTCAGACTGTGCTAGCTCGACTCAGACATAACAAGCTGTTTGCTAAACTCGAGAAATGTGTTTTCGGGGTACAAAAGATATCATTTTTGGGGTATATCATCACGCCATGCGACTTCCAGATGGATCCTGAAAAGGTGAAGGCCATCACGGAGTGGGCCCAGCCAGGGTCGTTGAAAGCCCTTCAACGCTTCCTCGGCTTCGCCAACTACTATCGCAAATTCATTAAAGACTTCTCCGTGGTGGCTAAACCTCTAACTGACCTCACCAGAAAGGGGGCAGATGTGAGGACCTGGTCTTCTGAGGCTCTGAGGGCCTTCGATACCCTAAAGGCGGCGTTCTCTTCTGCACCTGTCCTAGTACAACCGGATCTGTCCAGCCCTTTTGTGGTGGAGGTAGATGCCTCTGAGTTTGGTGTGGGAGCGGTACTGTCCCAAGGTCCCTCCACTCTCACCAACCTTAGACCGTGTGCCTATTTTTCTAGGAAGTTTTCTTCCACCGAACGGAACTATGATATAGGCAACCGGGAATTGCTGGCGATTAAGTGGGCTTTCGAAGAGTGGAGGCATTTTTTGGAAGGAGCCCATCACCAGATCACGGTACTCACAGACCATAAAAACCTCACCTATCTAGATTCCGCTAAGAGGTTAAATGCTCGGCAAGCCCGCTGGGCCTTGTTTTTCTCTCGGTTCAATTTTGTTGTTACCTATAGACCCGGTTCTAAGAATGTCAAGGCTGATGCCCTGTCTAGGAGTTTTGGTTCTCCGGAACCTTCCGAGCCGGAGCCTGAGAGCATTCTCTCCCCTGGGGTGGTCCTCGCTGCTGTCTCCTCCGACCTTTCACCTCTCATTTACGCCGCTCAACAATCGGCTCCTGAAGCCCTTCCGGAAGGTAAATTATTTGTCCCGTTATCACTGAGATTGAAAGTGTTAGAGGAGACACATGCTTCAGTCCTAGCTGGACACCCCGGCATCAGGGGTACTCTGGAGTTAGCGGCCAGACTCTATTGGTGGCCGCACATGGCCAAGGATGTACGGGTATTTGTGTCCGCGTGCCCGGTTTGCGCAAGGGGGAAGAACCTCAGGAGACGTCCTGAGGGGCCTCTTCTGCCCTTGCCCATTCCGTCCAGGCCATGGTCCCATTTGTCCATGGATTTTATTACTGATCTGCCATCCTCGCTGGGGAATACGGTCATTTGGGTAATAGTTGACCGTTTCTCTAAAATGTCTCATTTTGTTCCGCTTGGCAAGTTGCCTAACGCCAAACTTTTGTCTGAGATGTTCATCAAGGAGATTGTTCGGTTACATGGGATCCCCGAGGATATTGTGTCAGATAGAGGGGTTCAGTTCGTCGCTCGCTTCTGGCGAGCCTTCTGTAAAAATCTAAACGTTAATTTGTCCTTTTCCTCCGCTTTCCATCCCGAGAGTAACGGACAAACGGAACGGATGAATCAAGAACTTATCCAGTATCTGCGACTGTTTGTCTCTGATAACCAGTATCAGTGGGCCAACTACTTACCTCTCGCCGAATTTGCTATTAACAACCATGGTAACTCGTCGACCCAACTGTCACCTTTTTTTTGTAACTATGGGTTTCATCCCCGGTTTTCGCTTTCTACTCCTTTTGTCTCGAACAATCCGGCCGCTGACATATCCGCTGAAGAACTGTGCACAGTTTGGGCCCAGGTTCGTAAGAACCTTCAGGGTTCCCAAGAGAAACTGCGTAAATACGCAAATAAAAGACGGACTATCTCTGCACCTTTTGTGGTCGGGGAGCAGGTTTTATTATCATCCAAGAATCTGAGACTTAAGGTTCCCTCCCTGAAACTTGCTCCTCGGTTCATTGGCCCATTTACGGTTTCTCAGGTTATCAACCCGGTGGCATATAAGTTGGCACTTCCTGACCCCTGGAAGGTCCACAAGGTTTTTCACAAGAACTTGCTTAAGAAGTATGTGACTCCAGTTCTCCCCACCCAGAACCCACCTCCTCCCTCTCTGGTACAGGGGGAACTGGAGTATGAAGTAGAAAGGCTTGTGGATGCCCGACGGGTTAGAGGTGGGCTGCAGTACCTGGTCCACTGGAGAGGATTTGGCCCTGAGGATAGGACGTGGGTCCCTGCCAGGGACGTTCATGCGCCACGCCTAGTCCAGTCATTCCACAGGGCTTTCCCGCTTAAGCCCGCACCGGGCCATGGGGGTCCGGTGTCCCCCCGTAGAAGGGGGGGTACTGTCAGAACCTGCAACTCTCGGGGCCGCCGTGCCCGCACCACCGGTCCTGCCACCCGGGCTACAGGAGTGCGGCGTAGGGGAGCCCCGGTTCTGGTGATCTCCCCGGGCCGCTGTAAGACTGGTCGCCGCCGGGTTGCTAGGGAGGCAGCTGGTGCTTCTAGTCACTTGACTACCAGGCTGGCTTCCCTAGTAACGGTCTGTGCTGCAAGACTGGGGGCGTGCCCCCAGCACCTCCCTGATTAGCCCTGCTGCTGTCAGGCTCCCCGCCCCAATCAGCTTCTGGGGCGGGAGCACTGACAGCATTTAAATATGTGTGTTTTCCTTTCAGGCCTTGCCAGTGTTAGTTTGGTTCTCCAGCTGCACCCGCGTTTATCCTGACTGCTCTTGTGACCTCGGCTTTTCTGACACCTGCTTTTGGACTTGACTACGTTTTGCCTGACCCCTCTGTACTGCGTACCCTCTTGTTGCCTACCCGGATTGTCTGACCATTCTACCGTTGTTTGTCTCAGTGTCTGTTTGTCTCCCGTGTCCCGCTTCCCTAGTGAGGGTAGGGACCGTCGCCCAGTTGTCGCCCTGGGGGTTAGCCCAGGGGGGCAAGTAGGCAGGGACAGGGGTTGCGGGATATCTCAGGGACCCCCCATATCCCGGACACTGTCCTGACAGAATCTACCTCACCTCTATGTGTATATACTGAGGAGAATCTACCTCACCTGTATGTGTATATACTGAGGAGAATCTACCTCACCTCTATGTGTATATACTGAAGAGAATCTACCTCACCTCTGTGTGTATATACTGAGAAGAATCTACCTCACCTCTGTGTGTATATACTGAGGAGAATCTACCTCACCTCTGTGTGTGTATATACTGAGGAGAATCTACCTCACCTCTGTGTGTATATACTGAGGAGAATCTACCTCCCCTCTGTGTGTATATACTGAGGAGAATCTACCTCTCCTCTATGTGTATGTACTGAGGAGAATCTACCTCACCGCTATGTGTATATACTGAGGAGAATCTACCCCACCTCTATGTGTATATACTGAGAAGAATCTACCTCACCTCTATGTGTATATACTGAGGAGAATCTACCTCACCTGTATGTGTATATACTGAGGAGAATCTACCTCACCTGTATGTGTATATACTGAGGAGAATCTACCTCACCTCTATGTGTATATACTGAGGAGAATCTACCTCACCTCTATGTGTATATACTGAGGAGAATCTACCTCTCCTCTATGTGTATATACTGAGGAGAATCTACCTCTCCTCTATGTGTATGTACTGAGGAGAATCTACCTCACCGCTATGTGTATATACTGAGGAGAATCTACCCCACCTCTATGTGTATATACTGAGAAGAATCTACCTCACCTGTATGTGTATATACTGAGGAGAATCTACCTCACCTGTATGTGTATATACCGAGGAGACTCTATCTCACCTCTATGTGTATATACTGAGGAGAATCTACCTCACCTCTATGTGTATATACTGAGAATCTAACTGACCTCTATGTGTATATACCGAGGAGAATCTACCTCACCTCTATGTGTATATACTGAGGAGAATCTACCTCACCTCTATGTGTATATACTGAGGAGAATCTACCTCACCTGTATGTGTATATACTGCGGAGAATCTACCTCACCTCTATGTGTATATACTGAGGAGAATCTACCTCACCTCTATGTGTATATACTGAGGAGAATCTACCTCACCTCTGTGTGTATATACTGAGGAGCATCTACCTCACCTCTATGTGTATATACTGAGGAGAATCTACCTCACCTCTATGTGTATATACTGAGAAGAATCTACCTCACCTCTATGTATATATACTGAGGCAAACCTACCTCACCTCTATGTGTATATACTGAGAAGAATTTACCTCACCTCTAAGTGTATATACTGAGGAGAATCTAACGCTCCTCTATGTGTATGTACTGAGGAGAATCTACCCCACCTTTATGTGTATATACTGAGGAGAATCTACCTCTCCTCTATGTGTATATACTGAGGAGAATCTACTCCACCTTTATGTGTATATACTGAGGAGAATCTACCTCACCGCTATGTGTATATACTGAGGAGAATCTACCCCACCTCTATGTGTATATACTGAGAAGAATCTACCTCACCTCTATGTGTATATACTGAGGAGAATCTACCTCACCTGTATGTGTATATACTGAGGAGAATCTACCTCACCTCTATGTGTATATACTGAGGAGAATCTACCTCACCTCTATGTGTATATACTGAGGAGAATCTACCTCACCTCTGTGTATATACTGAGGAGAATCTACCTCACCTCTATGTGTATATACTGAGGAGAATCTACCTCACCTTTATGTGTATATACTGAGGAGAATCTACCTCGCCTCTGTGTATATACTGAGGAGAATCTACCCCGCCTCTTTGTGTATATATTGAGAATAATCTACCTCACCTCTATGTGTATATACTGAGGAGAATCTACCTCACCTGTATGTGTATATACTGAGGAGAATCTACCTCACCTCTATGTGTATATATTGAGGGGAATCTACCTCACCTGTATGTGTATATACAGAGGAAAATCTACCTCACCTCTATGTGTATATACTGAGGAGAATCGACCTCACCTCTGTGTGTATATACTGAGGAGAATCTACCTCACCTGTATGTGTATATACTGAGGAGAATCTACCTCACCTCTGTGTATATACTGAGGAGAATCTACCCCACCTCTATGTGTATATACTGAGGCAAATCTACCTCACCTCTATGTGTATATACTGAGAAGAATTTACCTCACCTCTAAGTGTATATACAGAGGAGAATCTAACGCTCCTCTATGTGTATATACTGAGGAGAATCTACCTCACCTCTCTGTGTATATACTGAAGAGAATCTACCTCACCTCTGTGTGTATATACTGAGAAGAATCTACCTCACCTCTGTGTGTATATACTGAGGAGAATCTACCTCACCTCTGTGTGTGTATATACTGAGGAGAATCTACCTCACCTCTGTGTGTATATACTGAGGAGAATCTACCTCACCTCTATGTGTATATACTGAGGAGAATCTACCTCCCCTCTGTGTGTATATACTGAGGAGAATCTACCTCACCTCTGTGTGTATATACCGAGGAGACTCTATCTCACCTCTATGTGTATATACTGAGGAGAATCTACCTCACCTCTATGTGTATATACTGAGAATCTAACTGACCTCTATGTGTATATACTGAGGAGTATCTACCTCACCTCTATGTGTATATACTGAGGAGAATCTAACTCACCTCTATGTGTATATACTGAGGAGAATCTACCTCACCTCTATGTGTATATACTGGGGAGAATCTACCTCACCTCTATGTGTATATACTGAGGAGAATCTACCTCACCTCTATGTGTATATACTGAGGAGAATCTACCTCACCTCTGTGTGTATATACTGAGGAGCATCTACCTCACCTCTGTGTATATACTGAGGAGAATCTACCTCACCTCTATGTGTATATACTGAGAAGAATCTACCTCACCTCTATGTATATATACTGAGGCAAATCTACCTCACCTCTATGTGTATATACTGAGAAGAATCTACCTCACCTCTATGTGTATATATTGAGGAGAATCTACCTCACCTGTATGTGTATATACTGAGGAGAATCTACCTCACCTCTATGTGTATATACTGAGGAGAATCTACCTCACCTCTATGTGTATATACTGAGGAGAATCTACCTCACCTCTATGTGTATATACTGAGGAGAATCTACCTCACCTCTGTGTATATACTGAGCAGAATCTACCTCACCTCTATGTGTATATACTGAGGAGAATCTACCTCACCTCTGTGTATATACTGAGGAGAATCTACCCCGCCTCTATGTGTATATATTGAGAATAATCTACCTCACCTCTATGTGTATATACTGAGGAGAATCTACCTCACCTGTATGTGTATATACTGAGGAGAATCTGTTCTGGATTATGATTTCTCCAGCAGGCTTTTGGGGTATTTTGTCGCTTCCGAATCATATCGTGTGCACACATCGTCGCGCAGAATCAGACACAAATGCTGGTCTAAAACCGGGAGAGTCTCTACAATGTGTAGAGGCTCAGGCTTTTTATTATAACACATGACAACCGCCCTTCAATGGGCGTGCAACAGATTACATCAGTAACATATAAGATTCTCATTTGTCGGATCATATAGAATCTTCCACCTCTCTCCCCACCCTCCCTCACGTCCGCCATAGTGTGGACTTTGTCTTCTTTAGCATGCAGACAACCTTAAGCAGTTTCTGTGTATGTGGCAACCCATTGTTTAAATAGATTGTATGAGGAGTGTTAGGGGCTAGGTAAACACTCAGTATTAAACACAGGATATACACGACACTATGGCCCTTTAACTCTTAGAGGCTGGTTGTGCAACTTGTGTAACTTCTATGTACTTAACTAACATTACATCAGACATCCATTGTCTAGCAAATACTATGATTAGATTGTGTGTCGATCAAACTCCGGAGCTAAAAGTCATTACAACAGCAAAATACATTTGGGTTATATAAATCGATAGACATTTTATACCAAAATAATCAACATGTCTATCACAATCCCCCCTTAAAATGTCTATCCTCTAATTTTCACAGTTCTCTGCGCATGAGCCTATAACTGGAGCGCGTTGAAGGTTCGTTTTAGGGTCTTCAAGGGGGTGTAGGACTTGTCCACTCCTTCTGGGGATGCATTCAGCAAACTCATGGTGGGAGCGGCTTTTCCAGCATCAGTTTCACAGGTCTCTCTGACACAGGGGACAACACAGCAGACTAGAACAGAAAAGGTAACCATCAGTTCACATACAACAGCGACGCCCGTCTGTGCCAGGATCCTTTACCACCCGCTCATCCATGGCAAGTGCTGGTCCCAAAAGTTAGCTCTTTTTAGTCAGTGCGGTCAGCTTCTTAATGGCAACTGCGTCTTTACCCGCGGGTCACGTGTCGTCTAGGATGTAGGTACAACAAGTCTCCCCTATCATCTTACAGACACTCCCCTTTTTAGCTAAAATCATATCTAAGGCCATTCTATTTTGAAAAGTCATAGTCGAGGTAGGTCCTATTGGTCGACTAGTCCCTATAAGGCGTCTCTAGTATAATGTTACAATACTAGTAGTGTGCACAGGTACGCACGGCCTGGGACTCCCTAATCTTCACCCACACCAATGTCCCTCCTGGAGATAGTCCGGATGGTGAACACGTCCAGGACGCCTCACCCTGACCCTACACTACCTAGTGACAAGACTGGAAGGAACCGCCGTATCTATGCGGAAAACAAGGATATACCAACATGACGGGATAACCACAAAACACAGACTGAGTTGGATCGAGATAAATTAACTATTGGGGGTAACCTCATTATCCTCAATGTTGTCTGACAGGATGTGGAGGAGCATAAGGGCTTTACTAAGGCACACTCCCCTGTCCAATTACCCTCCAGGCGGGTCCTCTACCTCATGTCTCCACAAAGCCAATAAACGTCTCCTAAGGACTGGACCTGGTTCTGGATCCATTCCCCTCCTATCGTACCGTAGGAGGAGCAATACCCGTTGGTGAGTTCCCCAAAAATCTCCCTCCACCCTGCCTATTTGCCTGGCAGGTGTAGTTTCCAGGGTAGTCAGTAATACTCTTTCCGGTGCAAAACACTTAAGTAGTTATAGAGTATTCCTTCTTCCACTTCTCACGGACAGTGTAATTAGCGGAAATGTTCGTGAAGAGACTAATAAACCACTCTTCAGCATCTACAGGAAGATTTAGGGGGACCATCCCCGAGTGTAGTCGGGCACTACCGCACACGCAACAGTTAGACTTGTTGCTCCTGTTAGCATTGTACCTCATCAACTCCAACCAGAGATTCTGGTCAGAGTAGCCAGTTGCTACTGTCAAGCTGTCCTCGAAAGGTAGGGTCGGCTATGATCATCATGTTCGTCAAGGTCTTTATCTTACGGCGGAGGGGGTTAATTATGGGCACGGGACTAAGTGAAGGCTTCCATTCGGGTGCATCTACCAAACCCCTTATTTTAAACTTCCCTAAGGGATCTGTCCTCCCGTACCGGTATGTCCCCAGACTGTAAGTCCCCCCGTCCCCCGGGCTTGGATCTCCCATGGTTAGTGTAACAACAGCATTAAAACCAAGCAACATACTAAGTTCAGCCTTCCAATACTTGCTGTCCTTATTATTCTCAAGGAGGGTTATACGACTAATTAGGGATTTCCCGCTCTTATCTTTCTTATTTAAGGCACTTCACGGTTTATAGGACCAGTCTATTAAACATATTGTATTCCCCGGGTATATAAGTCATATAACCAGCTGGACTGAGCTAAATCTGGCCTGCGGTGGGATCTTGCGCCTAGACACGGGACCACAGTACAATAGTCGAAGGAATATGCGGCTACTTGAACATTGAACGAGTTATACCAGAAGGTAACCATACCCTCATATTCTTCCAACTAAGGATTCCAGTTGCCACCTTCCTCTCTCACTAGCCCTAACCAGAGTAATGTCTTTGGCACAACTAAGACTGGTCTCCTGGATCTGAAGCTTTCTTACAGTATGAAGCATGGATCCATGTAAGTCTTTCGGCTAGTTTCACAGCTGTGGCAGTAGTCAGAAGCACCTGGTAGGGGCCATCAAATCAGGGCTCAAGAGGGTGCTTCCTGAGGAACTTCTTGATGCACACCCAATCCCCAGGCTGCAAGATATGTGTCCCAGTGTCTGCCTCTGAGTCTGGAAGAGAACACCTGTGCATGGGCTTTGGTTAGTTCTTTAACAACGGAAATCACATACTCAGTCAACACATCAGATTGTAATTGTAACTACTGAGGATAGTAGCAACCTAGCCTTGGGGCTAGCCCAAACAATCTCGTAGGGAGATAATGTATGATCCCCCCCTGGGTTCATATCTAACACTGTATAAGGCTATTGGATGACAGTCTTTCCAAAGTGGCGTCATTTTTAAGTATCTTACTTTTTAGCGTGCCACTAAGTCTCTCCACCTTTCCACTACTCTAAAGATGGTAGAGTATGTAAAAGGCCTGGGATACACCCAGAGCAGACATGACATGTTACATTCACCTGCGAAGTTTGTACCTCTGTCTGACTCTGAATCACTTCTGGTACCCCATATTCACAATTTACCTCGTTCATGAGCTTCTTTGCGGTTACCTACTTGTTTGCCTTGGTAACAGGGTCGGCCTCCAACCTGCAAAGACATCAACAACAACAAGCACGTATTCATACTTCCCAACAAGTGGGAGCTGAACGTAGTCAATTTGCAATCCCTGAAATGGGTAGAGTGGTCCCGGCAAGTGTGATGTGGCAAATTTACTTCTGCCCTGTCTCACCCATGGCATAGATCATGCTAAACTGGACAAATGATGCAGCAGCTACAGAGAACCCAGAAGTCGCCCATCCTCTTTCAAGCATTGTCATCATTGCTGCTTTACTAGGTGGGTCTTTCCATCCATCAGCTGGGCCATCATGGGATACAGGAACTGTGGTGGGCAAGTGCTGTTGACTGTTGACCATACGCTGTCCTGTTTCTGCTGCTCCCATATTAGTCCATTTATCCTTTCCTTCCTTGCTGGCTTGTAACTGTAAAAGTCTTTAGCATATCAAAGTCCAAATTTTGTCAATGTCCAAAGTTTTTACCACTGACTCATGCTGTCAGTATCTTTCTTCTTTCTTCCACGGCTTGAGGGCTGCTGCCTTTGCTGTGCTGTTGGCGAGGGTGTCGTCTCTCGCTTCTCCAGTGTAGGAATCGGTGCGAACTCTCAACTTTGTCAGGTAGAAGTAGGGCCTCCATGAGACTCTGCACCGCTGCACCATTCTCAATTGGTTGTCCTGCTAAGGTAAAAACTGTCTGGCCTTCCATATTGGGCTGTAATCATGAGCTATGCCAGATGCATACCAGGAGTCAGTGTAAATGATTGCCGTCTTACCTCTCGCCACTCTACTCGCCTCAGTGAGGGCCTTCCATTCCGCTTCTTGTGCTGAGACATGCGGAGGCAGAGCTTCTGCTTCTAGGACATCTTGTTGTGTGACCACTGCATATCCGATGTGGAGTCATCAATCCTCACCCTGGTACCATCTGCAAAAAGCTCAACATATGCATTATCAACAGAGGTTCTGGTAACTGTTTGCATACCTGCAGTTTCTTACTGTATTAGTACTAAATAATCGTGTTGATGTTGTATTTCACATGGCACGGAATCTTGTAGCACAAAATCATTTATTTCCTTTTTATCTTATTTTTTTTTAAACCCAATAGCTGATCTACAACACCTAGATCATCTATGACCCAGATCACCTATGCCTACCCCCTTTTGAACCAGAATACTCAATGGAAAAAAAGTAATCGCGTTCAAACTAATACAACGTTGAAAAAGGAAACCAAGAGGCACAAAAACAAGCACTTTGTAGGTCAAGGTGACATTGTACGCAGCGAAGCCTGAGCGAAAATCTCCTTAAAATTTTTTTTTCCAGGTCGCAGTTAGCATTTTTTAACACAAGGGGGCGCAGCACAAGTAAAATTTTTTACGTCACCCAGTGTAATAGTATTTTAGGGAACGTCCAGCGTTTAACTTTCACTCTCCTGTCGGAATATAATTATAGCTTCAGTGTAGACTGACACTAGAATATACAAAAGACTTAAGGAAAAAACTAAAGAATACGGATGAATTAACATCCTACTCTGGGCAATTCAGGCCCTCTTTCTTCACATAAAAAGTAAAATTACTTCATCAAATTGCGTGAAAAAGTTTGCTGGGTGACTATAGGGAAATTATTCCATCTATAGGAGCCTTCCATAACATCATCTGTCTGAGCATCCATTGAAGAAGCGGGCAGTGGAAAACAGAGCCCCTGGGAACATGACAGAGCGTCCCCTGTCATGTATTCCCGGCCTCTGTCCCCCATGCATCAACTCCAATCTTCCATACACTATAAACCAGCTTAGTCATCTACTATGTCCAAAGCTGCATCTTCACAAAGGTTTGTTTCCCTGAACTTATCACACATCCAAAGTGGCCACATCTTGGAGTGTAACAAAGTCTGGTCAAACAAACCTTACTTCAGACAATCATGATGTTAGCACAGTGGCATTGGGGAATATAGGCCTCCCAAGTGCAGCAAAATGGCCGCCAGAGGCAGAAAGGGGTGGCGCTACAAATCTCCCAGGTGAGGCAAGATGGCTGCCAGAGGAAGGGGTGGGGCCAAGGGCGGCAGCACTTCCAGGTGAGGCAAAATGGCCGCTGGAGGAGGAAGGGGCGGGGCCAGGTCCTGTCCCGGATGGGGAGGGACCGGAAGTAACATCACACACCCTGAAAGTGAGCACATGGGGGGAAGTAACTTCAGGGTGGGGGCAGGGCTCACCACATTTGCTGCAGAGTCACACTATGTGGAGTTTTAAACATTGCAAGTATGGCCGCCATTACAGGGAGGGGCTGTAGTCAACACAAAGGCATTACATTGTTCATAAGCAATACACATCTCCCACTATACTTTCTCATCTTGAATCGCTTTCTTACATTATACCACCTCCTAGCAAAAACTAGCACCTAACACCTTTCTTTCTGCTGGGTTTCCTGCTCGTCTTCTGAAAACTTTCTACAGTCTCTTACCATACTCATTTCTGCTTATCTGTCCATAACCTGACATTTCTTTCTGCAACTTTTCCTGATCCTTTTCTTTGTAAAACGTTTCTACATGTTTTGCATATTCCAAAACATCCTGCACTGATCCCTCATTCTATTCTACCTGCTTATTCTATCCTATCCGAAGTTTCTGGACACAATAGTGTTCCTCTTGTAAAATCTGCTTTCTTCAAATCCTTCCAATATAACCTCTCTTTCCCACTCAGATCACAATGCACATTAATTCTACAAAACACAAGACAAAGGGAACAGAAGGGTTAATTGGGAAATGCTTTCAGTGGCTTAACTTCAGTCCACTCTCTTATCAGCAACCCTCCCCAATAATAAACACTGCACATTCTTTCTATAATACCGAACAGACAGGATTACTGGAGAATACCCACAACGGCTAAAGGTATATATGTCACCCTCTACTCGTAATCCCCAACAGCACTCCCTGCACACAGTCTGGACAGGACATTTAGCTATACACAGAGACTGACGATTATTTTCAATGACCAAAACCTCAACAATATCCTGGAGACGTCGGCCGTCACAAAGCACGGCTATAATTCTCCGCGTATATACCTTTTCACATATGAGAACATAACACGCTCAATCATACAGGTAAATATGCGTATCATAAATCTTCCTAACCTCACACTAGTTGCCTAGGAGTAAATGTCTCCGGCGTGCTCCCTCAGACTTAAACAGCCAAGTCCGCCCTTCTGACACATTAACCCTCACAGAATTTGTCTCTTGGTCTTGTATACACAATCTTTAACCATCTCAGGCACAGCAGCCACAGCATACAAAATACCCCTAGACAGGTAACATGGTGATAATCGGGTGGACAGAACTAGAGTTATTACCTGCCTTTCAGTGAAGGTCTAGTCTGGATCAGATACAGGCAGTTTAGCAGTTGGAAATCAGCTGACATCGGTAGATTTTACATAAAGCAATCTTACCGTGTTCTGCAGATTTTTGGGCCCCTGAGTTTCGCATGCTATCTGCCGGTCTCTATACGTTCCAGGCTCTGACTTCACAGATCCACCCGCGCACCCAGGAACGCCACTGAGCTAGACATTGGTTTTCTCCAGCAGGTTTCGGGGTATTTTGTAGCTTCCAAATTGTATAGTGTGCACACATCATCGACCAGATCAGACACAAGCTATCAGTCTCATATCCAAAATGGCTCTCTGGGCAGAAACACCCAGACAGCCCCTTTTATTGTAAAGCATAACACCTGCCCTTTAATGGACGTGCAACAGATTACATCAGTAACATATAGGATTCTCATTTGTCGGATCATATAGAATCCCCCCTCCTTCCTGCCCACCTTCTCTCAACTCCAATGTATAAGCAAGTCTTTGTCTTACAAACATGTGCTCAAACCTGAAACTGAAAGTATCTCTTTGTTGAAGAAGATTCTATGTGGGGGGGGGGGGGGAGGGGATGGGGAAGGACTGGGAAAACACTCAAGATGAACACAAGCAATAACATATAACACTGTGATTTAACTCTTTCCTTATGCAGCAGAGTTCCACATTAGGCTGAAGTCACAAAACACACATAATACGTCTAGTTTAGTACAAATCGATAGACATTTTACACTGACTAATCATCATGTCTATCACACTCTATGTGTATATACTGAGGAGAATCTACCTTACCTCTGCATGTATATGGTAGTTTTCCTGGGTAATGCGAGAAACCATGTAAAATAGTAACAATATTTTATTCCTCAGTTCCTCTGAACTAACCACGACTTCATAAACTATTCCAGGCGAGCAAGTAAACACCTGTACCAAAATTACTCGGGCAAAGTCGGGTATATCAGCTAGTGTTGTATACGATAGTCAGCGCCTGTGTATAAGAGACACCAGAGCTGGTGCGGTGTAGTGTGCACAACAACAGTAAGGCCTCATGTCCACAGGGAAAATAAGAATTAAAATCCGCAGCGTTTTTCCCGCACGCAGATCTGCGCCCCATAGGAATGCATTGACCACCCGCAGGTAGATAAATACCCGCGGATGGTAATTAAAAAATTTCTGGAGCATGAAAAAAAATGGACATGCTCCATTTTAGTTCGGATCACGCATGCGGGAGCTCATAGAGCACATAGCTCAATTGATCTCCCGCATGAAAAATAAAAGACAATTACAGTGCATCCGCAGCCCAAATCCGCATTACAAATCTGCAGCGGATCTGATTAGCATGGAGTGGTTAGACTAGACTCTCCCCTGTCCAGTCTAGAACTTACCTCCTCGTAGAAGCTGATCAGGTTGGTTTGACAGGAGCGATATCTCATAAACCCAAGCTGATACGGAGTTATACAGCTATTTTCCTTTAGGGCCTCCAGGATGTCATCTTTTAGAAACCCTACAAAAATTTTACCCACAATAGAAGTAAGACTTACCGGCCTGTAGTTTCTGGGGTTACTTTTTTCTTGCTTTTTGAATATGGGCGCCACATTGACTATGGCACCTACATACATTGAATTTGCCTATTTTTGTATGTGTTGTCTGACTTAGTTTTTAACAAGCGACAGAAATGTTGTTAAAGCGACCCTCGGGTCCTGGACCAACAAAGATGGCCGCACTACCGCTGTGAACCGTGTGTTAGTATACATCGGTAGTCTAAGACACTGCATGCTGCTGTGACTGGCTAGTACTGCTCATGTCGGCCGCATGTAGTGTCTTAGACTAATGATGCACTAGCAATGCACAGGCAGTCAGAGGACTAGTGCGGCCATCTTTGTGCAGGACCATAAGGTCACTGTAAGTACTGTAAATGTGTTTAGAAGGGTCGCTGCAGGTGCATTTTATAGATACGCATGCATCCTAATCCCAGGGCATGCACACTCATGAGAAAACTATAGATTACAGCTTGTATGTGTAAACTTCTTATTGTAAAGAAATATATATACTTATTTTGAATTTGAATGAACTTTGGTTTTTGTGTTCAGTAACTAGATACCCGCCCACATTTTTTGGACAAGAGCTGCAGGGGCCGAAACCACCACAAGTGAGCGGATCAAAATCAGCAAAGCACTATCTCCAAGCTAGGATGGGTTCACACGGTCCCAACAGGGACTGTTCGGTGACTATTTTGCTGTATAGTCAAGTGTTACTTTATGTGATTATTTCTCTGTACGGGAATCTCTCAGCGTCTCCTCTCCGCTCTGCCGGTCTAGTTGTCTATCCTATGTTGTACCAATGTGAACAGCAGTGCAGCTAGACATTCAAGCACAGGCAGGCCTTATAATATAATGTGCAAGGGTGGTTTCACATCTGCGCTGGGGATTTCCCTCGGGGAGCAGGAAAGGGGGATCCCTGCATCCCAATATCCACCATATATATACATATTAAAAAACACAGTACAACCAATGACCAAATAGAATATTGAAAACACACCCCTTACCAGGTGTTGTTGGTCTCTCCTGGGATTCCCTCTTGCATCCTGCTGCAATGAGAATGCTTAATTATAGATGTATAACAAAGTATGGCATTACCAGCGCAGCGGTGTCCTCCCTGGGACCTGCGCATGCACGAGAGGGCACCAATTCTCGCAATAATTAGTCGGGACCCACTATGTGAAGTCATAGCATGAGGACGCACTGATCATGCATGCGTTCAATAACACTGAATCACACAATGGAGTGCCGTCCCCATACCACTGAGAAAGCACAGTGCTCCGCTGCACGAGATCAAAAGGATCCTGTGATTACATCGGCCACAACTAAAAGTGCAGCATCATCTGGGCGTGCGTTCTGAGCACCTCTAGGGACAGAACCGCCATCTTGAATAAGGGAAAAGGTGATACAAGAATCTTGGCACAATAATAGTTTATATTGAACACCCTCATTTAAACGGCACACAATTATTGGTAAATGCTACTGTATTATACTACAGTGTTAAAGGTCAAGAAATTGAATAAGCACATTTCCAAGGCAAAATTGCTATAGAGGTCACTAGCAGAAGCACTGCACAAGGTACCAAGTCTTTTCTTAAATAAGGGACTTGTATTTACAAATGTTTGATCCCTTTCATAACATACTGCAATTCTTCAGGATCTCTGTAGATTTTTTAAACTACAATATTCAATGGGTTGTCAAGGGTTAGAGAAACATGTCGCTTTTCTCTAAATGCCATCCTTTTCCATATGTTGTGTCTGGCATTGCAGGTCAGCTCCCATTCACTTTACAGGCACTGAGCTGCAATACCACACAAAACCGTATGGACAAGGGCGGCGCTGTGTTTGGAAAAGCAGCCATGTTTTTCTACCTCTGGAGAACGCCCTCACAGGCAGAGCTTAATAGACGGTAATACAAGGCAGACCTGTAAGCCTTCACTAGGCTCCGGGCTGCCATGTGAAGCCACCCACAATTGTGTTGGCAGGGGGTGGCTGATGCTGGCTGCTTAGACATCTGTCTACCTTGATATCGGCATTCAATCAGCTAACAGCCACAATCAGAAGTAACTCTGATCACGGCCTAGCAGGTAGGTGTCAGCAGTCAGAAACAACCGGCAACCACCAGGTATGGAGTGAGGAGTCGTTCATCACCTGCAACCATCCGCCATACATTTGGTTGTTATGGAGTTAAAGTGCATAGGTCCCAATGCAAATCTATAAAGGCCCCCCACACCTACCATGTGTAATTTGGAGTATAATCCTGGTGTTTTATGTGATAGCGGCCTTTGGGTCCCCCCAAACAATAGGGCCAAGTGTAACTGTTACTGCTGCGCCTCCCATTGCTGCTTCCCATATTATTATATACTATGATATGTAACATAATTATACAGATTACAAAGTAACAACCAGACAGAAAGATGGTAAATAATCTGTATTTATAGGAATATTTGTCCATGGATGGAGAATCTGGTAACATTGTAGTCCGGAGCGGCCGCTGTTATCAGGGCTGCTTGGAGAATCTGGTAACATTGTAGTCTGGAGCGGCCGCTGTTATCGGGGTTGCTTGGAGAATCTGGTAACATTGTAGTCTGGAGCGGCCGCTGTTATCGGGGTTGCTTGGAGAATCTGGTAACATTGTAGTCCGCAATGGCCGCTGTTATCAGGGCTGCTTGGAGAATCTGGTAACATTGTAGTCCGGAGCGGCCGCTGTTATCGGGGCTGCTTGGAGAATCTGGTAACATTGTAGTCCGGAGCGGCCGCTATCGGGGCTGCTTGGAGAATCTGATAACACGATGGAAATGACCTGGAACTTCTTGTAGATTCCTGTAAAAAGAAGACGACATGTTATTATATCACATCTATAACCTCACGGCATAAAGTCATGCAGACGAATAGGAGACTAAAAGAAAGCAGATTGTAGCATCTCCTTACCTGAAGTCCAGGTAGTCCTGATCTAGAATCTACATCTCAAAGCGGAGGGAGGCCAGGGGACTATAGGATTTACCATCTGGGGTTTTGGGATGTCTCTGTTCATAGTCCTTCATGCTTGATGGGATGTTAAAGCTGATGGTAAACCAAGGAGAGACCAGAATGGGCAGAGATAAAGGGGAATTAGTTTCCCACCTTGGACAATCCTGCTGCTTTAGTATCTGTGCAGATACCTTACCTGGAATATAAGATGTTGTTTTCTACTATCAGCTCCCAAGATATCACTAATGGGGCTTCATTGGAAGCAGCACTGCCGGCACAGGGGGCAGTGGGGGTTAGAGTGGAGCCAGGTGGAGATACAACCCTGATGGAAGGTATGGTGGCACGGTAGTATGGTGACTTTCTCCCCGATGTCATACTCCGTCAGGCAGATGACGCATGATTGGGGCTCCTCCTGCGATGTTATTGAGGTTGTTGGGAGGTTCTGAACCTCCAGTTTTCTCCTGCTCTGAGGATTTACTGCCCATTGCTGCTGTGGTGGTGGTGGTGGTGGGGGGGGGGGGGGATCTCATACCAATCCTCTGCAGCTGAATGAGGATGGAGAACAGCCGGTTTTGAGCTTGGGGGTGTACAGGGGGCATCTTGATGCAGGTATCTCCCTGGATCTGCGGCTGGGTGGAAGTGGTCGTTGGAATTCAAATTCTGTGTTGTTGCCTGCAGATCTACCTGGCTCCACAGGGACTGGTCTTATGGGAGAGCGGCTTCTCTCTTGCCCCCTGTATGGTGGAGAACCTCTGGCCCATCCATCACTGCCGGTAGGTCTTCTATGATCTCTCTGGGAAGACCTCAGCCGTTGTACATTAATGGCCTGACCTATAAAGAAATGATAATGAAAAAAACTCAAAAGCAAACATTTGGACTATGGGGCTGAACTCCGCTGGTGTTATGGGCTTTAGGAAGAGGACCTAGATTGATACGCTTTTGGCTTAAAGAGGTCTTTTTCCCAACGCTGACCTATCCTCAGGTGTTTTAAGGAGAAAACCCTCTCAGTGTATTTTTGCTGTTGACATAACAAGGCAGGGGTGGAACCGAATTAAAGTAAAACCACCAGTAAGGATTAGGGAATGGGAGGTGGAAAATACACTGTCCCTAAACATTACCTATCAGACCCCAGGGATAACCCCTCCCAGGAAAGCACCTATAGGCAGGGAATGTCCATATGAATGATGAACTGGCAGCATAAACGGATGTATGAAGGTATAAGGGCTCATGTCCACGGGCAAAAGAAGAATTAAAATCCGCAGCGGATTTTAACTCTTCTCCTGCACGCGGATCCGCATCCCATAGGGATGTATTGACCACCCGCGGGGTAGATAAATACCCGCGGATGGTCAATAAAAGTGATTTTAAAAAAAATGGAGCATGAAAAAATCTGGACCATGCTCCATTTTCATGCGGGTCTCCCGCGGGGACGGCTCCCGCGGGCTTCTATTGAAGCCTATGGAAGCCGTCCGGATCCGCGGGAGACAAAAATCAGATTTTACTCACCCGCTCCGTTTCTTCTCTTCGCCGCCGCGTCATCTTCTCTCAGTCGCGGCCGGATCATTTTGCTTCGGGACGGCGCATGCGCAGGCACGTCACCGACGTCATCCTGCGCATCCGCCGGGCCGAAGAAAGAAGATCCGGCCACGACGCAGAGAACATGACGCGGCGGCGAAGGAAGTATCCGGAGCGTGCGAGAGGTAAGTTTATTCTGATTTATTCTTATTTTCAGTGCTCATGTCCGCGGGGCAGGAGGGACCCACTGCAGATTCTCCATGGAGAATCCGTAGCGGGCCTGATTTTCCCCGTGGACATGAGGCCTTAAATCGTTTTATTACCCCATTACAAATGAATGCAACGTTTCGGCACTGTTGTGCCTTCCTCAAGCTATCATACAAATGACAAGACATGGTATATATAGCAATGATACATCCACCTTGGACCAATCATGGTCTTCATAAAAAACACACATATGACAGCAATTATCTTCCACCAATTGAAGTGCCAACAACACATAGTGCAAACACCTGTCAGGTACTACGTGGTTGATTACCTTATTCACATGTCATCATCATCATGTTCACAGTCGGCGTCTGGTAGTGATGCTATTCCACCGCAATACAGCAGATGTGCAGGAGCGCTACGTTCGCGAGACTTTGAACTGATGTTAGAATTGCTTTACAAGTCCCAAAAACTCCCCATAGTTGCGGCGCATGCGCGAAAAGCGCTATGCCCGTGAGACTATGACGTAACACTTATCATTCACTTGCCTCAGCTTGCAATAGTAGCGGCGCATGCGCAGCAAGCGCTATGTCTGCGAAATTCTGACATAACAGATAAACTTCCCATTGACCGGTCTCCAATCGGAGGCTTATTTTATCCATTACCCATGCGCGGAATTGAAGAAAAACTATTTAACCATACAAACGGCGATCGCATTAATAATGGCTCCAAAGGTCAATTCTATAATGAATGCATGGCTATTAAAACCATATAGATGTTAGAATATAAGAATGCTCGGTGTGATAATCTGACAGCAAAAACTACCAGAATATGGCATTTGTACCTAGTACAGAAATGAGGACTCCACTATTAAAGGGGACCATAGCAACATAGTAGACAAGCAGGAAGTCGCCGCAGCAGCACCACCGCTGGTGGCAGGGGATGTCTTACAGAGGTTTAGCATAATTTTTTCAGCCCTTTGCAGCATCAGCACAGGATAGGACTCACAGTCACCGGTAGATGGTCCATAAGTGTGTCAGCTCCCGCGTGGATGTACTTAGAATATTTGCTAATTTTGCCATGGACTCAGTTGTATGATAGCTTGGTTTGATATGGAGCTGCACTGGAGCAATATGGCTTTGGAGAAAGTACCTGGTGACTCTGTTGTATCTCTAAGGGCTTTTACCCATTAGCGGTTTCTTTTTTTTTGCTGCGATTTCGCTGTGTTTTTTTTCCAAATGTCAATGGGACTTTCTAATGTTAAAATCGCATTGCATAAATATCTCAAGTTTGCGATGCTGCGAATTTTGTGTGATGCGATTTTAACATTTGAAAGTCCCATTGACATTTGGAAAACAAAAACAAAAAAAACAACACAGTTAAATCGCAGCGAAAAAAACGCTAGTGGGTAAAAGCCCTAAATTCCATTGATTTCTTGAAGGGAATTTCCCAGGAGTCAGACCCTCATCATAGCGATATGCCATCACTTTACAACATGGGAATGCTCCTTTTAACAATTAAATATATGACATACCATCACTTTATAAAATGAGAATACTGCATTAGTTATTTTCAAGACCTCGGCTTGCTGTCAATAAAATAGAAAAAATCCAGTTTACATCCAACAGCTGAACACCTGTCAGGATCATCTCCAACTCAGACAGATGGAACGTCCATTACAGTACTTTAGAACTTTCACTTAAATGGGCCTGTCTGCTGTGTAAATTGGACATGATCAGTTTTCAGCCTTTGACCATGTTAAGACAAACATATAATTGGCACATTTTTAAACCCATATGATGAATAACTCTATTGGCCTGACCGCGGGTCTACTGACCCAAACTGCCAGTATTATAGGGATCTATGACGCTAAGCATGCCCGTAATAGCTTATGCTCCTGCAACCTTTAGGTGAAAGCAAAATTATTTCTATCCACTGATAGTGAAATACGACATCTGACAGGACAACTCAGGATAATGGAGTTTATTTCATGTGCCTGGTCAATTCGCATCTTTCACCAAGAGTGTCTATAAAAAGGATTTGAACACCCTTATACAGTGTGGGCTGGCTTAAATCACAGATTCATAACTATTGGCTGGAGATAACACTTGGAGTAAGAGCTAACAGAAAGAATTCGTTATCACCAAGGAGAGAAGCAATAAGGGGGGAGGGGGTTGGAATGCAATGTGGGCAATCTTGGTATCCAATTGCAACAGTGTGAGCAGAGAAGACTTGCAATATACTCCAGCTCTCTGGCTGATAACAGAGAAACAATAGCTTATAAATCCTCGTACAACATTTCCCCCTCTTTGATAGCTATCACTGGCTTATAGTCTATCATCCTAATTTAGGGGTTTATGCCCCCATAGAATTGAGTATAGCCTGTGTATCCCTGGCTCCATCAGTGTTTATCTATGCTTTAGAGGGTGAATATATTGGATTATAGCCTATGATCTGTAAACCATGTTCACACATGTAGTAGTTGGTCTTATTGTATGTGCAACCCCCTACTTGTCTCCCCTTACCCGTGTAGTAAGTATGGTACACTAATGTTCCTGTGATGCGTTAATCCATTCTACCTTCTTGTATACATTTATAACAATTATTGACACAAGTCTAAATTTCCTGTGTAGCATAAATCCACCACCCCCAACACAGTCTTTAGTAGGTTCTTCACTCTTCTTGTTGTCTTGCAGCCGTAGCTCTCCCCTCTCCTAGGTGGTTAAGGGGAAAACAATGTCTCTGTGTGAAAACCACTGTCTCTGTGAAGAAAACACTGTCTCTATGTTGACAACACTGTCAGCTGGTGCCTCCTGGGTTTCCAGGAGAGGGCAAGATCCTTGTCTGGTCTAAGGCACTTCTGGAGGTTTTTAAGGTGAGATTCAGGGAATCCGTCGGGTGTGGTAAGCAGGCACAGTCAATGTAGGCCACTTTGACTCTCGTCTGGTGGATTCAAGGTCCCATCTCAGCTACTTTAACAACAGTCAGGGTAGACGGGATAATGGTGTATGGACCCTTCCACCTAGGTTTACGAGGCCTCCGATGCCAATCTTTCACCCAGACTTTTTCTCCTGGAAGAAAAAAGAAATACACAGCAGTATCCAGACATATAAGTAACTTTTGCACAGCAATAGTCAAACATGTAGGTAAACTTTATCCCGCTCTTTTGGTGATGGTTGCCATGGTTTTACCCAGGGCAAGTATCTGCTGGTGATTTATCATCTCTCCCACTATTTTGTTGTCTGCTCTGATACCCAATGCTACTTGGCTAGGCCTACCCTACATCATCTTAAGAGAGGAATAACCAGTTCTTTTGGTGGGGGCAGATCTGATTCTGAGCAGAGCAATGGGTAGGATTTGTGGCCATTTTAGGTGAGTCTCCTGACAGAGCTTCCCTAAAGAAAGTTTTACAGTCCAGTTCATGTGCTCAGCCTTTCCTAGGCTCTGAAGTCTGTAGGTAGTGTGCAAAGTATAATTTTCGTCTGATCTTGAGGCAGCTGGCTAGCTCTAGTATGATCTCTGCAGCCAAGGCTGGTCTGACCCAAGTCACACCGGTAGGCTGTGTCTTGGAATTATGTTTCGCAGTAGGGCTCTGGCCACTTTGGTCAATTTTTCAGTCCTAGTGGAATAGGCCTCCACCCACTCTGTGTAAGTGCAGAAAAAGACCAGAAGATACTTCCATCCAACAGCTGCAGGCATTTGAGTAAAGTCCACTAGTACATCTTGGAAGAGAGCAGCTCCATAAGATTGTATCCCTGGAATCTTCAGACGACCTTGTCAGAGACTATTTTCAGCGCAAATTACACATTTTCTGGTGATCGCCTGGTAAGTCTTGGGATGTACAGCACATCTTGGATTAGATCTCCCATAGTAGTGGACCCATAGCATGTCCTCGTGCACTTTCTTGGCGATCTCCGTTGCTAGTGTGTCAGGACTCGGGGTCCGGGAAACTGGAGGTCCCTGAAAATACCCGCAACCCCTGTCCCTTCCTACTTGCCCCCCTGGGCTAAGCCCCAGGGCGACAACTGGGCGACGGTCCCTACACTCACTAAGGAAGGGGGACGCGGGGACTAACGAACAGACACTGGAACAAACAACAGCAAGGAGAGTCAGACATTCCAGGTCAGCAACAAGAGGGTACGCGGTACAAGAGGGTCAGGCAAAGGCAACGTCAGGTCCAAAGGCAGAGGGTCAGTAACAGGAGTCAGGAGTCAGAACTATGCAGTACGCTGGTGTAGCAGGAAATCCAAAACTAACACTGGCACTGGTCAGGAGACACCAGCAGGTTTAAATGCTGTCAGAGCTCCCGCCCCAGCAGCTGATTGGGGCGGGGAGCCTGACAGCAGCTGAGTGCACCCAGCAGCACTGGGGAACCCGCCCCCAGCCCTGCAGGAGGCAGGACAGGAGACACACGTTTGGTTGCCAGGATACCTAGGACGCGACGCGGGGCAACACCCACCGCGTCCCTAGCAACCCGGCGGCCAGGGGAGGTGACGAGGATCGGGGCTCCCCTGCGCCGCACAGCGGCCGCACGTGTGATCGGACCGGCGGTGCGGGCACGACGGACCCGCGAACCGCCAGTCCTTACAGTACCCCCCATTCTACGGGGGGACACTGGACCCCCACGGCCCGGAGCAGGCTTGAGGGGAAAGGCTCCGTGGAACCGTTGGACTAATAGGGGTGCATGTACATCCCGGGCAGGAATCCATGTACGGTCCTCAGGGCCGAAACCTTTCCAATGTACAAGGTATTGCAAACTACCTCTCACACGCCGAGCATCAATCAAACGCTCTACCTCATACTCCAGTTCCCCCTGTACAAGAGTAGGAGCGGGCGGGCTCTGGGCGGGCAGAACTGGGGTTACATATTTTTTCAGCAGCCCCTTGTGGAAGACGTCATGAATCTTCCACGACTGCGGAAGAGATAATCTGTACGCCACAGGATTGACCACCTGGGAGATGGTGAACGGACCAACAAAGCGGGGAGCCAGCTTTAGGGATGGAACCTTGAGTCTCAAATTTTTTGAGGCCAGCAATACCTGCTCCCCAACCACGAACGGTGCAGAGATCGTGCGTTTTTTATTAGTTTGACCAAGCAGTTTATCCTGGGAACCCTGAAGGTTCTTACGAACCTGGGCCCAAACTGTGCACAGTTCATTAATGGCAGAGTCCACAGACGGCGTGTCAGAGACTGAGGGCGCAGAAAAAGAAAATAGAGGATGGAAACCATAATTACAAAAGAACGGCGACACATGAGAAGACGAATTTACATGGTTGTTAATGGCAAACTCGGCGAGAGGTAGGAAGTTAACCCACAGATGTTGATTGTCCGAAACGAACAGTCGCAGGTATTGGATTAATTCTTGATTCATCCTCTCAGTTTGCCCATTCGACTCGGGATGGAAAGCAGACGAAAAGGACAGACCAATATTCAATTTCCTGCAGAAAGCTCGCCAGAAGCGAGCGACAAACTGTACACCTCTATCTGAGACCACATCCTCAGGAACCCCATGCAACCGCACCACCTCCTTAATAAACATGTCAGATAACAGTTTGGCGTTTGGTAGCTTGCTCAGAGGAACGAAATGTGCCATTTTGGAGAACCGATCTACAATGACCCAAATGACCGTATTCCCCTGTGACGGCGGCAAATCTGTGATGAAGTCCATTGACAGATGTGTCTAGGGCCTGGACGGAATGGGCAAGGGAAGAAAAGGCCCCTCAGGACGTCTCCTGACACTCTTCCCCAGGCGCACACCGGACAAGCAGTGACAAATGCCCGAGCATCCCTACTCATATGAGGCCACCAATAAGTTCTGGAAAGTAATTCCTGCGTTCCTCGGATACCGGGGTGCCCAGCCAGGACCGAGGCATGCGTCTCTTCTAACACCTTCAACCTTAATGGTAACGGAACAAAGAGTTTGCCTTCTGGAAGTGCTTCAGGAGCTGATTGCTGAGCAGCCTGAATTAGCGGTGAGAGGTCAGAGGAGACAGCTGCGAGAACCACCCCAGGGGAAAGGATAGTCTCAGGCTCCGACTCGGGAGGTTCCGGAATACCAAAATTCCTAGATAGAGCATCAGCCTTAACATTTTTTGAACCAGGTCGGTAAGTAACCAGAAAATTAAAACGAGAGAAGAAAAGAGCCCAACGAGCTTGTCGAGCATTCAACCTTTTAGCAGAATCTAAATATATCAGGTTCTTATGGTCAGTGAGTACCATGATCTGATGGCGTGCTCCCTCCAAGAAATGCCTCCACTCCTCGAACGCCCATTTTATAGCAAGTAACTCACGATTGCCTATATCATAATTTTGTTCAGTAGGGGTAAATTTTCTGGAAAAGTAAGCGCATGGTCTAAGATTTGTGAGTGTAGACGGCCCCTGAGAAAGGACCGCCCCTACTCCAAACTCAGAGGCATCCACCTCCACCACAAACGGGCACGACAGGTCTGGTTGGACAAGAACAGGTGCGGAGGAAAAGGCAGCTTTCAGGATAGCAAATGCCGCCAGCGCATCAGGAGACCAGGTACTGACCTCTGCCCCTTTCCTGGTGAGATCCGTTAAGGGTTTAGCCACCACAGAAAAGTTCTTAATGAACTTCCGATAATAATTAGCGAAGCCCAAGAAGCGCTGGAGGGCCTTTAGAGTGCCTGGTTGGGCCCACTCTGTGATGGCTTTCACCTTCCCCGGATCCATCTGGATATCCCATGGGGTGATGATATACCCTAAAAAGGTTATCTTCTGCACCCCAAACACACATTTTTCAAGCTTAGCAAACAGCTGGTTAGCTCTGAGTCGAGTCAGGACCGTTTGAACATGTACCTGGTGTGTCTCCCAGTCGGAGGAAAAGATCAGAATATCATCTAGATACACTACGACGAACACCCCCATGATGTCCTGAAAAACAGAGTTCATGAATCCTTGAAATATAGCAGGGGCGTTACACAACCCAAAAGGCATGACCAGGTACTCAAAGTGACCGAGGGGCGTATTGAATGCTGTCTTCCACTCATCCCCCTCCTGAATACGAATGAGGTTGTAAGCTCCCCTTAGGTCGAGTTTAGAGAACCACTGGGCACCGGTGACCTGGTTGAGGAGGTCAGGGATGAGCGGAAGGGCGTACTGGTTCCTAACAGTGATCTTGTTTAGCTCCCTGTAATCAATACAGGGTCTGAGACCCCCATCCTTCTTCTCCACAAAGAAGAAGCCAGCCCCTACTGGAGACTCGGAGGGCCGGATGTGCCCCCGGGACAAACTATCCTGAATATACTCCTTCATAGACTCCCTCTCCGGAACCTTAACATTATAGATGCGACCTTTAGGAAGTTTGACCCCTGGAATCAACTCTATCTTACAATCCCATTCTCTATGGGGAGGCAAGGCTTCTGATAGCTGTTTAGAGAAGACGTCCGAAAACTCGGAGAGGTAGTCAGGTAGTTCAACTCCATCGCAGGTGGAGACATCCACCCCCACTGGGCGCATGTGGTTGTCACAGCGAGAACCCCACTTGACAAGTTCCAACGTGTCCCAGTTAATTACAGGGTTGTGCTCCCTTAGCCAGGGTAGCCCCAGCACAACATCCACTGACAGGTTCTTCATAACTAAAAATGTACAGGACTCCGTATGCAAGGCCCCAATAGTGAACTGTACTTCCGGGGTAACCAGATTTACCATACCAGCCTGCAAGGGAGTAGAGTCGACATCAGAGACCAGAATAGAGGGGTCTACACGGATAAAATACTCAGACAGTTTAGCAACAAATTCAAAATTAACAAAATTAGCAGCAGCTCCAGAATCCAGAAACGCTTGCCCAGCACGGTAGAAGGACCGGAATTCTAAGGTGCAGGGCAACAACATTTTAGACTTTACAGGGAGTACCTTAGCTCCTGGACAGTCCTCCCGACAACTGCCTAGGAGCGGAAGTTTTCCTGACCGCTGCTTTTTCTCGCAGGTCCCAATACGATGACCTGGCTCCCCACAGCAGAGGCAGAGGTTCATCCTGAGACGATATTCCCGACGTTGCTTCGGGGTCATGGTTCCCAGCTCCATGGGTTCTGTGGAGGGAGGGGTTAAGGTCGGAACCACCGAGGATGTAGACATACGGACAGGGCTGGTCCGAGTCGAGCGTCTGGCCCTCAAGCGTCGGTCAGCCCGGATGGCCAGAGACATGGCTTGCTCCAAAGTTCTGGGCTCCGGGTGTGCCACCAAGAGGTCCTTGAGGCCTTCCGACAGACCGGTCAAAAACAGATCCTTTAAGGCCGCGTCATTCCACCCAGACTCCGTGCAGTGTTGGCGAAATTGAGAGCAATAGTCCTCAGCCACCTTCCGCCCCTGTCGCAAGGCCAGGAGTTTAGAGACTGCGAAGGCCGCACGGTCAGGTTCGTCATACAGCTGGCCCAAAGCAGCAACAAAGGCGTCTAGTGACTGTCGGGTGGGAGAGTCAGCTGGTAAGGAGAAGGCCCAATTTTGGGGTTCTCCCCTCAGGCGAGTTATCACGAAACCCACCTTCTGGTATTCTGTACCAGAGGTGTGGGGTCGGAGGTCAAAATAAAGCTTGCAGCCTTCTCTGAACACAAAAAACTGACTTCTCTCCCCGGAAAAGAAGTTAGGAGGTGTTGCTCGGGGTTCAGAAACCGTACCAGGAGTGGCAGGGAGCTGCATCATATTAGAAGCCCCTCGCTGCTCCTGATGCTGCAGACGAGCAGTCAGGTCCTGGACCAGGTCCGTCAGAACCTGTACCTGGTTGGCTAAGGCCGCCACAGCCTCCATAGCGGGTTTCAAGGTTGCTGGTCGGATGTAGGGATGTAGTAACTTTTGCACAGCAATAATCAAACATGTAGGTAAACTTTCTCCCGCTCTTTTGGTGATGGTTGCCATGGTTTTACCCAGGGCAAGTATCTGCTGGTGATTTATCATCTCTCCCACTATTTTGTTGTCTACCCTGATACCCAATGCTACTTGGCTAGGCCTACCCTACATCATCTTAAGAGAGGAATAACCAGTTCTTTTGGTGGGGGCAGATCTGATTCTGAGCAGAGCAATGGGTAGGATTTGTGGCCATTTTAGGTGAGTCTCCTGACAGAGCTTCCCTAAAGAAAGTTTTACAGTCCAGTTCATGTGCTCAGCCTTTCCTAGGCTCTGAAGTCTGTAGGTAGTGTGCAAAGTATAATTTTCGTCTGATCTTGAGGCAGCTGGCTAGCTCTAGTATGATCTCTGCAGCCAAGGCTGGTCTGACCCAAGTCACACCGGTAGGCTGTGTCTTGGAATTATGTTTCGCAGTAGGGCTCTGGCCACTTTGGTCAATTTTTCAGTCCTAGTGGAATAGGCCTCCACCCACTCTGTGTAAGTGCAGAAAAAGACCAGAAGATACTTCCATCCAACAGCTGCAGGCATTTGAGTAAAGTCCACTAGTACATCTTGGAAGAGAGCAGCTCCATAAGATTGTATCCCTGGAATCTTCAGACGACCTTGTCAGAGACTATTTTCAGCGCAAATTACACATTTTCTGGTGATCGCCTGGTAAGTCTTGGGATGTACAGCACATCTTGGATTAGATCTTCCATAGTAGTGGACCCATAGCATGTCCTCGTGCACTTTCTTGGCGATCTCCGTTGCTAGTGTGTCAGGACTCGGGGTCCGGGAAACTGGAGGTCCCTGAAAATACCCGCAACCCCTGTCCCTTCCTACTTGCCCCCCTGGGCTAAGCCCCAGGGCGACAACTGGGCGACGGTCCCTACACTCACTAAGGAAGGGGGACGCGGGGACTAACGAACAGACACTGGAACAAACAACAGCAAGGAGAGTCAGACAATCCAGGTCAGCAACAAGAGGGTACGCGGTACAAGAGGGTCAGGCAAAGGCAACGTCAGGTCCAAAGGCAGAGGGTCAGTAACAGGAATCAGAACTATGTAGTACGCTGGTGTAGCAGGAAATCCAAAACTAACACTGGCACTGGTCAGGAGACACCAGCAGGTTTAAATGCTGTCAGAGCTCCCGCCCCAGCAGCTGATTGGGGCAGGGAGCCTGACAGCAGCTGAGTGCACCCAGCAGCACTGGGGAACCCGCCCCCAGCCCTGCAGGAGGCAGGACAGGAGACACACGTTTGGTTGCCAGGATACCTAGGACGCGACGCGGGGCAACACCCATCGCGTCCCTAGCAACCCGGCGGCGAGGCGGAGCCCGGCGGCCAGGGGAGGTGACGAGGATCGGGGCTCCCCTGCGCCGCACAGCGGCCGCACGTGTGATCGGACCGGCGGTGCGGGCACGACGGACCCGCGAACCGCCAGTCCTTACATAGTGCTGTTGAGACCACACTTCTTCCATCCCAAGGGATGAAGCAGCCCTCATGTATGTATTTTTCATCTTCTGTCTTTAGCCATTCCTGTTCACTTTGATTGTAGCAGGAGTTCCAGCTACTGAGGGAAAACAGGAAAAAGTCTTGTAGCTTGACAGAATGTTTGGGCGTTTCGGAAAGTGGCAGTCCACTTAGCTTCAGCATCTACTCCTCTGTTTCCCTGTGCAACAAGTGAGTCTCCCTTCTGTCTTCCTTTACAGTGAATGACCCACACCTCTTCTGACAGTTCCAGAATGAGAGGAGCATGCTTCACTTCTTGACCCGCTGTAGGGATCAGTCTCTTTTCTTTTCTCAGGGCCCCATGAACATAGAGTGTGAGGAAGGCATACTTTGATTCAATGAAGATATTGACTTTCACCCCTGCTGCCAGCTGTAGGGCTCTGATAAGTGCAATAAGTTTTGCCTTTTAAGCTTTGGGTAGTGCCTTTGGGCAGTGGTTCTGTTTTTGTAGTAGTCTGTAGTGTAACCACTGCGTATTCAACATAGCATATGCCGTCCATGAGGCTGCTACCATCTGGGTACTATCTGACATCAGGAGCTTCGAGAGCTATATCCTGTAGATCAGGACGGCTACTGACGACTTCATCCATCACCTCACAGCAGTTATAGCCAGGGGTTTCAGTTCTGGGGGGCAACAGAGTTACTGGATTTAGAGTAGTATACACTTCCAACTTCAGCCTTGGATTTTCACATAGGAGGCCCTGATACTTGATTATGCAAGCATTTTTCAGCCAGCGGTGACCTTTGTGTCCATCAGAGTTAGGACAGAAGGTGGTACTCTGAGATCTTGACCCAGGGTTAGCGTGTCAGCTTCCATAACTAAGGCTACTGTTGCTGCCAGTCTTCTCAGGCAGGGAGGCCATCTTTTGGCTACATTATCAAGTTGCTTGGAGAGATAGGCAACAGAGGTGATGCCATGATCCCATTATCTGGGGAGAACGCCAATCGCCAGTCTCTTCTTCTTATGAATATACAGAATAAGTGGTTTCTTGAGATTAGGCAAGGACAGTGCGGGTGCTTTTAGGAGAGCCTTCTTGATGTTGTCATAGGCCCTTGTATGTTCCTGCTTCCAGCAGAAGGGGGCATCTTCACCTCCCTTTGTGACTTCATAAAGGGTTTGGCCATTTCAGCAAGGCCAGGTATCCATATTCTGCAGAATCCGGCAACTCCAAGGAATTCTCTGACTTTTTCTTCTGATGGTTGGTACAGGGATATTACAGGCGGCCTACTTTCTTTCAACTCCCAGTTGTACCTTCCCTTGTGAGATATGAAATCCCAAGTATTTGACAGTTGCTTGGCAGATCTGTGAATTCTTCCTTGAGACTTTGTATCTGGCTTCATTGAGATGACAAATGACTGTCTTAGTGTTCTGCAGACTTCGTTCAGAGGTAGATTTGGTTATGAAGAGATCATCCACATACTGTAGCAATACATTGCCTGGCTGGGAATTGAGAGATATTCTTCTTAGGTCAATAGCAAGAGCTTCTCTGAAGAGTGTGGGTGAGTTCTTGAGCCCTTGGGACAAACAGTGCTTTTCTCCAGTTCTAGGATCTTTCTGTTGAAAGGCAAAGATAAGCTGACTGTCCTCTATCAGCCTGATGGTGAAGAAAGTGTCTTTCAAATTCAGCACAATAAAGTGAGTAGCTTCTCCTGGTATCAGTACAAGCAGCGTGTACAGGCTGGGCACTGTTTGATGCAAAGTAGGCGCACCTTAATTTGCTGCTCTGAGATTCTGCACTGGGTGATACTCTGTTCTTCTAGGTTTTCTTACAGGCTGGAAAGGGGTGTTCCAAGGTGATTGGCATCTTTTCAGGATACAGTAATTCATAAACCTTTCCAGATGCAGTGTGATGCCCTGACAGGCCGCAGATGGTATTGCTTTATGGACACCGATTGTGCCCCTGGCTTCAGCTTCACTGCAACTGGAGGTATATTCTTGTTATGCAGTCGGGTGTGGAACCACTGCTGTCTCTCTGGGCAGAAAAAGCACTCTGTGAAACTGACAGCTGACCCAGAGACCAGATACTCACTCCTCAGCGCGAAGCTTGGTACAAGGTGGAAACTAGAACTTAGCTAGCCCTGCACTGGTGAGGAACAGGAAATCCCTGCCTAACAAAGCAGGGTCATCGTCCTAATAAGGACGGCCCTGAGCTGGAATCTGGGTGCTGACTAACCCCGTCATGACCCTAAAACTAGAGCAGGTCGTACCAAGCAGGAACAGAGGTTGAGGGTAAGAGTAGGTTACAGAGGACCTGGAAGGTACACAAGTTGCAAATAGCTACAGTAGACTGGAGATCAGTAGCAACAGAGATCACTGTAGAAGCAGCAGCCACAAGCTGTCATACAATTTTGAGCTAGTCCTGGTGGATCATCTTCCGCCCATACTCCTAGCAGTTTCATTACTAGGTCTGGGGTGGGACTTGGGTGATCTGGCTCATGAATGACAGCAAACAATCTTCATTGTTCCTCCTGAGGCACTGTGAGTGAGAGGATGTCGGAGGGAGTTGGAACATCTTTTTCAAGTTGTGAAGGCATCTGTCCATCTGGTTTAAAGGACACTTGGGCCTGTAGTTTTCTCATCATATCCTGTCCCAATTTTGGTATTGGACAGTCCGGTAGATTCAGGAATTGATGAGTGACTTCTTTCGGTTATAACTGAATATTCAGCTTCGGTATCAACCATGAAGATCACAGAATGACCCCATACATTTACTCTCACCATAGGTTCCTGGGGGCCCAGCATATAGGAACCTGGTCATCCTCATTCAGCATTATCTTCATACAGCAGAACAATAGCAGCAAAACAAGATGGAGGTTGTGGGGGCGGGCCTGAGTGGCTCTGTCATGTGCTCATCTCTGGTAGCGGTCATTTTGGGCCTGGCCCCTTCCTCATTCTCTTCCTGTATGAGCAGAGGAGGTGAGGAGGTAGTCTCTACTCCAGTGATCATGCTTCCTGCACCTTCTGCATTGGTCTCCATCAAGGAGGTGGTGTTGTTGGGGCCCACCCTTCTGTATTGATGAAGGAGGTGAGTTTTTTTGGGTGTTGTACAATGGAGTTTTTTGGGGTATTGAGGAATGTTTCTGTATTGACACAAGTTTTAGGGAGTACCTAACAGACCATAATCGCAAATTTCTGGAGACACAGAAGCGATGCTGATAGTGACATTAGAAGAAAGTTACAGTACATAATGACTGGAGACAAAAGACTGTTAAAAATGTAGCCCCAAAAGTGTGTTTTTGGTTTTAGTTTACCAATGGGTAAATTGATACACTAATTAGTACAATTGGTACATTATTGTCTCCTTATGACAATAGTGTACCAATCTATGCAAGGGATGTCCACTGCCAAAGCCTAATAGCAAAAGCACGGTCCACCCCCGTAGCCCAAAAAGTGTGTTTATGTTTTTTTTTTTAATTATCATTTCTTTATAGGTCAGGCCATTAATGTGCAACAGCTGAGGTCTTCTCAGTGACATCATAGAAGACCTTCCAGCAGTGACGGATGGGACAGAGGTTCTCCACACAGAGGGCAAAAGGAGAATCAAAATAGAGGCAGCATCATGGAATTTAAATTCCAACGAGCACCTTCACCCAGCCGCAGATCCAGGGAGGTACCAGCATCAAGCTCAAAAACATCATAGAAGACCTTCCAGCAGTGATGGACGGGCCAGAGATTCTCTACCACACAGAGGGGAAGAGGAGACCAAGAGAGAAGCCTTTCTTCCATAAGACCGGTCCCTGTGGAGCCAGGTAGATCTGCAGGCGGCACCATGGAATTTGAAATCCAATGACCACTTCCACCCAGCCGCAGATCCAGGAAGGTACCAGCATCAAGCTGCCCTCCTGTACACCACCAAGCTATAAACCCTGTGTTCTCCATCCTCATTCAGCTTCAGACGATGGGTATGAGGTCCCCTCCACGACCACCAACACAGGAGCAGAAACAGGCAGTAAATCTCCATTTGGGGGTAATACAGAGGCAGAGCAGGAGAACAGCGGAGATTCAGAACCTCCCAACAACCGCAATAACACCGCAGGAGGAGCCACAGTCATGCGTCATCTGCCTGACAGAGTACGATATTGGGAAACAAGTCACCGTGCTACCATGCAACCATACCTTCCATCAGGGTTGCATCTCCACCTGGCTCCACTCTAACCCCCACTGCTCCCTGTGCCGTCAACACTGCTTCTAGTGAAGACCCATTACTAACATCTTGGGAGCTGATAGTAAGAGAACATCTTATATTCCAGTAAGGGATCTGCACAGATACTAAAGCAGCAGGATTGTCCAAGGTGGAAAACTAATTACCCTTTATTCCCTGGCCAAGTCTCTCATTATTTTACCAATTGGTAAATTGGTAAATTGGTACACTAATTGGAACAATTGGTACAATATTATCTCCTTAAGACAATAGTGTGCCAATCTATGCCAGGAATGTCCTCTGCCTATACCCCATAGCAACGGCACGGTCCATCCCCATAGCCCCAAAAATGTTTTTTTTTTGTTTTTTTAAAATTATCATTTCTTTATAGGTCAGGCCATTAATGTGCAACGGCTGAGATCTTTTCAGAGACATCATGAAAGACCTTCCAGCAGTGATGGATGGGCCAGAGGTTCTCCGCCAAGCAGAGGACAAGAGGAGGTCCAAGACATAAGCCGCTCTCCCATAAAACCGGTCCCTGTGGAACTCTATCAGCCAGGAAGATCTGCAGGCAGCACAATGAAATTTGAATTCCAACGACCATTTCCACCCAGCTGCAGATCCAGGGAGGTACCAGCATCATGCCGCCCTCCTGTACACCCCCAAGCTGCAAACCAGGTATTCTCCATGCTCATTTAGCTGCAGAGGATGGGTATGAGATCTCCCACCACGACCATCACCACAGCAGCAATGGGCAGTAAATCCACATCTGGGGATATTACATAGGCAGAGCAGCAGAATAGCGGATATTCAGAATCTCCCAACAATCAGCATAACACCGCAGAGCCCCAGTCATGTGGCATCTGCCTGGTGGAGTATGACATCGGGGAACAAGTCACCCACCATGCTGCTGTGCCACCATACGTCCCGTCAGGGTTGTATCTCCACCTAGCTCCGCTACAACCCCCACTGCCCCCTGTGCCAGCAGCACTGCTTCCAGGGAAGCCCCATTACTAACATCTTGGGAGCTGATAGTAGAAGACAACATCTTATATTCCAGGTAAGGGATCTGCACAGATACTGAACCAGCAGGATTGTCCAAGGTGGGAAACTAATTCCCCTTTATTCCTTGCTATTCTGGTCTCTTATTAGATTACCAATGGGTAAATTGGTACGCTAATTGGTATAATTGGTACACTATTGTCTCCTAAGACATTAGTGTACCAATCTGTGCTAGGGATGCTCGCTGCCTAAACCCCATAACAATGGCACGGTCCACCCCCGTAGCCCCAAAAGTGTTTTTTTTTAAATAATCATTTCTTTATAGGTCAGGCCATTAATGTGCAACGACTGAGGACTTCACATAAACATCATAGAAGACCTTCCAGCAGTGATGGATGGGCCAGAGGTTCTGCACCATGCAGAGGGCAAGAGGAGACCCGATATAGAAGCCGCTCTCCCATAAGACTGGTCCCTGTGGAGCCCTATCAACCAGGTAGATCTGCAGGCGGCACCATGGAATTTGAATACCAACGACCATTTCCACCCAGCCGCAGATCCAGGAAGATACCAAGCTGTAAACCAGGTATTCTCCATGCTCATTCAGCTGCAGAGGATGGGTATGAGATCCCCCATCACGACCACCACCACAGCAGCAATTGGCAGTAAATCCACATTTGGGGATATTACATAGGCAGAGCAGCAGAATAGCAGATATTCAGAACCTCCCAACAACCAGCATAACACCACAGGAGGAGCCCCAGTCATGTGGGATCTGCCTGGCGGAGTATGACATCGGGGAACAAGTCACCGTGCTGTCATGCCACCATATATTCCATCCGCATTGTATCTCCACCTGGCTCCACTCCAACCCCCACTGCCCCCTGTGCCAGCAGCACTGCTTCCAGTGAGGCCCCATTATAACATCTTGGGAGCTGATAGAAGAAGACAACATCTTATATTCCAGGTAAGGGATCTGCACAGATACTAAAGCAGCAGGATTGTCCAAGGTTAAAAACTGATTTCTCTTTATCTCCCTGCCATTACGGTCTTTTCTTAGTTTACCAATTGGTAAATTGTTACACTAATTGGTACACTATTGTCTCCTTAAGACAATAGTGTACCAATCTATGCCAGGGATGTCCTCTGCCTAAACCTCATAACAATACCGGGTCCACCCCCTTTGCCCAAAAGTGTTTATTTTTACGCAAATTATCATTTCTTTATAGGTCAGGCCATAACTGTGCAAAGGCTGAGGTCTGCTCAGAAACCTAATGAAAGACTTTCCACCATTAATAGACGGCAATCAGACAGAAATGCTGGCACTGAGACGAGAGGGAGACGAGCCAGAGGTTCTCCACCACACAGGGGGCAAGAGGAGAACCGAAAGAGAAGCTGCTCTCCCATAAGACCGATCCCTGTGGAGCCCTCCATAACCAGAGAGAGCAGTAGGAATGACTATCAACCAAGTGCTTGTACTGAACTACAACCCACACCTGAAAACCATCTATTCACCATCCCCATTCAGCCACAGGGAATGGCTATGAGGACAACACCACCATGACAGGTGCAGCCACCTGCACAGAATCAGCGTCTGCAGAGAAGACATAAGCAGAGAAGAAGACCAGGGCAAATTAAAACCTCCCAACAATCTGTATAACATCACAGGAGGAGCCCCAGTCATGTGTGATCTGCCTGACGGAGTATGACATCGGGAACAAGTCACCATACTACCGTGCCACCATATCTTCCATCCAGGTTGTATCTCCACCTGGCTCCACTCCCCCTGATTTAAAAGTCTGTAGAGCCTAATTAGTCCCGAATGTTTTTGATTTCCCTGCAAAAGTGCACAGTTCATTGCGTGAGAATCAAGTGCGCGTTTTCTCACTCCTATAGACTCCTATGGTGCTTTTGGTGTGCAAATGTACATCAAAATAAAGCCTGTTTCATTTTTTTTTGTGAACGCGAAATGCGCCTGAACAAAAGTGATTTTATTTTTGTGTTGCAGGAGCCATAATGTGCTGAGACTTCACTTTGATCCTGGAAGAGCGAACTAGTTTGTGCTACACAGTTGCTGATTACTTCCATTGCTACTGATCTTCGATCACAGCACATAACATCAGTGCCATTTGAAAACTCTGTTCTCCATCATTCCATCTACACGGACTCTGGTAATAAGCCATAAGTTCCTGAGAGCTGCGTCAGCTGATGGCTGACAACGAGACATGGCTGAGCCGACTGAGAAATCAGGGTAAGTGAAATACTTGGGTGTAACATTCCCTGCCTATAGGTGCTTTCCTGGGAGGGGTTATCCCGGGGGTCTGATGGGTAATATTTAGAACAGTGTATTCTCCACCTCCCATTCCTAATCCTTTGTGGCGGTTTTACTTTAATTTGTTTCCACCCCTGCCCTGTGATGTCAACAGCAAAAATACACTGAGAGGGTTTTCTCTTTAGAGGAAACGCCTGAGGATAGGTCAGCAGTGGAGAAAAGGCCAAAAAAAACCTTTAAACCAAAAGCATATCATTCTACGCCAGGGATGTCCTCACCTGAACCCCATTAAAAAGTGCAGTTCAGCTTCATAGCCCCAAAAGTATTTTTGTTTAGTTTTTTAAAATTATCGTTTCTCTATAGGTCAGGCCATTAACGTACAACGGCTGAGGTCTTCTCAAAAACATCATAGAAGACCTTCCAGCAGTGATGGACGGGCCAAAGATTCTCTACCACACAGGGGGCAAGAGGAGACCAAGAGAGAAACCATTCTCCCATAAGACCGGTCCCTGTGGAGCCAGGTAGATCTGCAGGCGGCACCATGGAATTTGAAATCCAATGACCACTTCCACCCAGCCGCAGATCCAGGGAGGTACCTGCATCAAGACACCCTCCTGTACACCCCCAGGCTGTAAACCGGGTGTGCTCCATCCTCATTCAGCTGCAGAGGATGGGTATGAGATCCCCCCCACGACCATCACCACGGGAGCAGTAATAGGCATTTAATCCCCATCTGGGGGTATTGCAGAGGCAGAGCAGGAGGGAAGCAGATATTCAGAACCTTCCAATAACCGCAATAACACTGCAGGAGGAGCCCCAGTTATGTATGATCTGCCTGACGGACTATGACATCGGGTAGCAAGTCACCGTACTACCATGCCACCAGATGTTCCATCAGGGTTGTCTCTCCTGGCTCCACTCAAACCCCCACTATACCGATTTAAAAGTCTGTATAGCCTAATTAGTCCCGGGTGTCCACTCAAACCCCCACTATACCGATTTAAAAGTCTGTATAGACTAATTAGTCCCGGGTGTTTTTGAGTTCATTGTGCAATTGCGTGGGAATCAAATGTGCATTTGCTCACTCCCATAGACTCCTATGGTGCCTTTGGGGCGCAAATCTACACCAAAATAAAGCCTGATGCATGTTTTTTTTTTGTAAACTTGAAATGCGCCTAAACAAAAGCAATTTTAATTGTTGTCTTGCAGGAGCCATAACTTGCTGAAATTCGTTGATCAGAGCACAATAAAATCGGTGCTATCTGAGAACTTAGTTCTCCATCATTCCATCTACACGGACTCTGGTATTAAGCCATGAGTTGCCGAGAACTGCGTCAGCTGATAGCTGATAACGAGACATGGCTGAGCCGACAGGAAAATCAGGGTAAGTAAAAACTTGGGGGCAACATTTCCTGCCTATGGGTGCTTTCCTGGGAGCAGTTATCTTTGGGGTCTGATGGGTAATGTTTAGAACAGTGTATTCTCCACCTCCCATTCGTAATCCTTAGGCCGCCTGCACACGGGCGGATATCCCGCGGCGGTATTTCCCGCGGGATTTCCGCCACTGAAAGTTTGCATAGGAGTGCATTACAATACGCACTCCTATGTAGACGGCCGCGGTTTGGCCGCGCGAAATCTCGCGCGGCAAACAAACCGCGGCATATCCTATTTTTGTGCGGAGCACGCACTCACCCGGCCGCCGGCTCCGGTCTGCGCATGCGCCGGCTGCGCCGCAGCCGGCATATGAAAGAGCTGGGGCCGCCAGGCGCGGGAGAGTATGCGCTCGTCCCTGCAGGCTCTCGGGTCGGGTCCCGCGGCGAGAATTCTCGCTGCCGGATACGACCCGCTCGTCTGCAGGCGGCCTTAGTGGTGGTTTTACTTTATTTTGGTTCCTTGTGATGTCAACAAAGAAAAAACGCACTGTGCAAGTTATCTCCTTAAGAAAATAGTGTACCAGTCTATGCCAGGGATGTCCTCTGCCTAAACCTTGTAGCAACATTGGGTCCAGCCCCATAGCCCAAAAGTGTTTGTTGTTAAGCAAATGATCATTTCTTTATAGGTCAGCCCATAATTGTGCAAAGGCTAAGGTCTTCTCAGAAAACTAATGGAAGACCTTCCACCATTGATGGATGGCAAACAGACAGAAATGCTGGCACTGAAAGGAGTGTGAGACGGGCGAGAGGTTCTCCACCACACAGGGGGCAAGAGGAGAACCAAAAGAGAAGCTGCTCTCCCAAAAGACCAGTCCCTGTGGGGCCCTCCATAATAGGAGAGAGTAGCAAAATCTCTCAACAAGGGCTATAACGTCTGAAGAGCAGGCCCAGTCATGTGTAATCTGCATGACTGAGTATGAGAACAGAGAAGAGGTGACAGTGCTACCATAATTTCCCTCAGGGTTGTATCTCCACCTGGCTCTACTCCAACCCCCACTGCCCCCTGTGCCGGCAGCACTGCTTCCAGTGAAGCCCCATTATAACATCTTGGGAGCTGATAGTAGAAGACAACATCTTATATTCCAGGTAAGGTATCTACATAGATACTGAAGCAGCAGGATTATCCCAGGTGGGAAACTAATTCCCCTTTATCTCCGGCCATTCTGGTCTCTCCATAGTTTACCATCAGCTTTAACATTTCATCAAGCATGAAGGACTATGAACAGGGACATCCCAAAACTCCGGATGGTAAATCCTATAATCCCCTCGCCTCCCCCCGCTTTGAGATGTAGATTCTGGATCAGGACTACCTGGACTTCAGGTAAGAAGATGTTACAATCTGCTTTCTTTTAGTCTCCTATTTGTCTGCATGACTTTATACTGGGAGGCTATAGATGTGATATAATAACATGTCGCCTTCTCTTTAAAGGAATCTACAAGAAGTTCCATGTCATTTTCATCGTGATCCGTAGATTCCTCATCTGCTTCATAAGGAGCGCCAATTCCATCATGTGCAGCGGCCCCAATAACAGCGGCCGCTGCGGACTACAATGTTACCAGATTCTCCAAGCAGCCCTGATAACAGCGACCGCTGCGGACTACAATGTTACCAGATTCTCCAAGCAACCCCGATAACAGCGGCTGCTGCGGACTACAATGTTACCAGATTCTCCAAGCAACCCCGATAACAGCGGCTGCTGCGGACTACAATGTTACCAGATTCTCCAAGCAACCCCGATAACAGCGGCCGCTGCGGACTACAATGTTACCAGATTCTCCAAGCAACCCCGATATCAGCGGCCGCTGCGGACTACAATGTTAACAGATTCTCCAAGCAACCCTGATAACAGCGGCCGCTGCGGACTACAATGTTGCCAGATTCTCCAAGCAACCCCGATAACAGCGGCCGCTGCGGACTACAATGTTACCAGATTCTCCAAGCAACCCCGATAACAGCGGCCGCTGCGGACTACAATGTTACCAGATCCTCCAAGCAGCCCTGATAACAGCGGCCGCTGTGGACTACAATGTTACCAGATTCTCCAAGCAGCCCTGATAACAGCGGCTGCTGTGGACTACAATCCTACCAGATTCTCCAAGCAACCCCGATAACAGCGGCCGCTGCGGACTACAATGTTACCAGATTCTCCAAGCAACCCGGATAACAGCGGCCGCTCCGGACTACAATGTTACCAGATTCTCCAAGCAACCCTGATAACGGCGGCCGCTGCGGACTACAATGTTACCAGACTCTCCAAGCAACCCCAATAACAGCGGCCGCTGCGGACTACAACGTTACCAGATTCTCCATGCAACCCCGATAACAGCGGCCGCTGCGGACTACAATGTTACCAGATTCTCCAAGCAGCCCCGATAACAGCGGCCGCTCCGGACTGCAATGTTACCAGATTCTCCAAGCAACCCTGATAACAGTGGCTGCTGCGGACTATAATGTTACCAGATTCTCCAAGCAACCCTGATAACAGCGGCCGCTGCGGACTACAATGTTACCAGATTCTCCAAGCAGCCCTGATAACAGCGACCGCTGCGGACTACAATGTTACCAGATTCTCCAAGCAACCCCGATAACAGCGGCCGCTCCGGACTACAATGTTACCAGATTCTCCAAGCAACCCCGATAACAGCCGCTGCTGCCGAATGCAATGTTACCAGATTCTCCAAGCAGCCCCGATAACAGCGACCGCTGCGGACTACAATGTTACCAGATTCTCCAAGCAACCCCGATAACAGCGGCTGCTCCGGACTACAATGTTACCAGATTCTCCAAGCAACCCCGATAACAGCGGCCGCTGCGGACTACAATGTTACCAGATTCTCCAAGCAGCCCTGATAACAGCGGCCGCTGCGGACTACAATCTTACCTGATTCTCCAAGCAACCCCGATAACAGCGGCCGCTGCGGACTACAATGTTACCAGATTCTCCAAGCAACCCCGATAACAGCGGCCGCTGCGGACTATAATGTTACCAGATTCTCCAAGCAGCCCTGATAACAGTGGCCGCTCCAGACTACAATGTTACCAGATTCTCCAAGCAACCCCGATAACAGCGGCCGCTCCGGACTACAATGTTACCAGATTCTCCAAGCAACCCCGACAACAGCGGCCGCTGCGGACTACAATGTTACCAGATTCTCCAAGCAGCCCTGATAACAGTGTCCGCTGCAGACTACAATCTTACCAGATTCTCCTAGCAACCCCGATAACAGCGGCCGCTGCAGACTACAATGTTACCAGATTCTCCAAGCAACCCCGATAACAGCGGCCGCTGCGGACTACAATGTTACCAGATTCTCCAGGCAACCCCGATAACAGCGGCCGCTCCGGACTACAATGTTACCAGATTCTCCAAGCAACCCCGACAGCAGCGGCCGCTGCGGACTACAATGTTACCAGATTCTCCAAGCAGCCCTGATAACAGTGTCCGCTGCAGACTACAATCTTACCAGATTCTCCAGGCAACCCCGATAACAGCGGCCGCTGCGGACTACAATGTTACCAGATTCTCCAAGCAACCCCGATAACAGCGGCCGCTGCGGACTACAATGTTACCAGATTCTCCAAGCAACCCCGATAACAGCGGCCGCTGCGGACTATAATGTTACCAGATTCTCCAAGCAACCCCGATAACAGCGGCCGCTGCGGACGATAATGTTACCAGATTCTCCAAGCAACCCCGATAACAGCGGCCGCTCCAGAATACAATGTTTCCAGATTCTCCAAGCAATCCCGATAACAGCGGCCGCTCCGGACTACAATGTTACCAGATTCTCCAAGCAGCCCTGATAACAGCGGCGGCTCCGGACGACAATGTTACCAGATTCTCCAAGCAACCCCGATAACAGCGGCCGCTCCGGACTACAATGTTACCAGATTCTCCAAGCAACCCCGATAACAGCGGCCACTCTGGACTACAATCTTACCAGATTCTCCAAGCAACCCCCGATAACAGCGGCCGCTCCGGACTGCAATGTTACCAGATTCTCCATCCATGGACAAATATTCCTATAAATACAGAATATTTACCATCTTTCTGTCTGGTTGTTACTTTGTAAGATGTATCATTATGTTACATCTCCTAGTAGTATATAATGATGTGTGAAGCAGGGAAGCAGCAATGGGAGGCGCAGCAGTAACAGTTACACTGGGCCCTATTGCTTGGTTGACCCAAAGGCCGCTATCACATAGGAAGACACCAGGATTAAACACTGGGGGGGGGGGGGGGGGGGGGGGGGTAGTTGGGGGGTTGTTTATAGATTTGCATTGGGACTTAAATACTTTAACCCCATAATGACTAAATGTATGGCGTATAGTTGCAGGTGGTGAACGATTCCTCACTCCATACCTGGTTGCCGGTTATTTCTGTCTGCTGACACCTGTCTCTTAGGCCTCTTTCCTGAGAGCGTATATCGGTCCGCGATTTTCATGGTCGGCCAATATACTCTGTGATCTGATGCATTGGATTCCAATGCATCAGATCACATGGCCGTATTCCTGTAGTGTAAAAGCGCCCGGCTGGCCCATATAGCGTCGGTCGTTTTTATGTCAGACCCAAAAGATAGTCCTGGAACTATCTTTTGGGCTGGAATACGTTGGCCGCTGTATGAGTTTCTATGGGAGGCAATGGCAGCGGCTGGAGAAGAGAGGTGGGAGAGAGTTTAGCAGCATGACTGCTAGACTCCCTCCCTCTTCTCTCTTCCCCTCCGGCTGATTCCAATGGGAGGGGGCGGGACGGGACAGAACTAAGTGCCGCTTTGTCCCGCCTCCTCCCGTTGCTGGCTGTGGACAAGGGGCAGAGCTCCCGCCCCTCCCCACCCCTTTTTTGCAGCCAGCAATGGGAGGAGGCGGGACAGGGCAGTGCTTAGCTTTGCCTCCGTCCTGCCCCCTCCCATTGCAATCAGCCTATTGGAAGGAGGAAGTAGGTGAGCCAACGAGGAACAGGGAAGGGAAAGGCTCAACGGCATTGCAGCCTCAGCATATATGCGCCAGGGTCCATGCCGTCTGAACGGGCGCACAAACGTTGGATTTTTGCACCCGTTCACAAGCTTTTACTCCCCAGATGGTACCGTATATCGGTATATACGCTCATGGGAATGAAGCCTCAGACCAAAATCTGAGTAAGCTGTTAACTGTTTCTAAGCTGCTATCAAAGTTGACAGTTGTCTAAGCAGCCAGCACCAGCCACCCCCTGACAGCACAATTGTAGGTGGCAATGGCTTCACATGGCACCTCAGAGCCTAGTGAACATTCCCAGAGCTGCCATGCATTGCAGTCTATTAACCCCTTAGTGACGAAGCCTGTTTGCGCCTTAGTGACGGAGCCAAATTTTGGAAATCTGACATGCGTCGTTCAATGTAGCATAACTCCATAAAGGGTTTACATATCCAAGTGATTCTGAATTTCTGACATTGTTTGTTCGCCACATGTTGTACTTCATTTTGGTTGAAAAAAGAGACCTATATAATTTGTGTATATTTATTAAAAGTACCAATATTGGAAAAATTTTGAAAAAATTGTCATTTTTTCACATTTTCAACTGTAATATCTCAAATATGTCCAAGCATACTGTACAAATTTTTGATAAGATATATATTTCCATCTGTTTACTTTATTCTGAATGCACACTTGAAAAACTTTTGTGTTTTTTTTTAACCATTTATAGGACGTACAAATTTAACATTACTTTTCAGCATTTTGAGTAAAACTTTGTTTTCCTGCACCAAGGCACGATTGTAAAGGCTCATGAGTGTCAGAATAATAGATACCCCCCCAAATGACCCCATTTTAAAAACTACACCCCTTAATGTATCCACTGAGGGGTGTCATGAGTATTTTGACCCCACCAGTTTTTTTCAGGAATTAATTCAATTTAGAGGAGAAAAAATAAAATTTCATATTTTTGCAAATATGTCATTTTAAAGACATATTTTTTTCCTATAGTGCCCATGAAAATGAGGATTGACACCCCAAAATGGATACCCCCGTTTCTCCCGTGTTCAGAAACATACCCATTGTGGCCCTAATCTTATGTCTGGATGCACAACGGGACCCAAAATAAAAGGAGTAGTCGGTGTCTTTCAGAACATAAGTTTTGCTTGAAGGCGTTTTAGGCCCCATAGCACTTTTGTAGAGCTCTTGAGCAGCCAAAACCAAAGAGAACCCCCACAAATAACCCCATTTTGAAAACTAGACCCCTTAACGAATTCATCTAGGGGTGTACTGTATATTTTTACCCTACAATTTTTGAATAAATCTAAGCAACGCAGTAGGAAAAAAATGACAATTTTCATTTTTTTGGCAGTTGTATCAATTTAAAAACTGTTTTTTTTTGTACAGCACACATAGGAATGAAGACTTTCACCCCAAAATGGATACCCCTGTTTGTCCCGTGTTCAGAACCATACCCCTTGTGGCCCCAATCTACTTAAAGGACACATGGCTAGGCCTATAATGGAAGGAGCACCTGTTGGATTTCAGGGTACAACGGAATAAATTCCACGCCCCATTGCCCACTTGTAGAGCCATTGAGCGTCCAAAACGACAAAGAACCCCTTCAAATGACCCCATTTTAAAAACTAGACCCCTTAATGAATTCATCTAGGGGTGTATTGCGTATTTTGATCCCACAGTATTTGAATAAATCTAAGCAAAGCAGAAGGAAAAAATTACGATTTTCATTTTTTTGTCAATTTTGTCAATTTAAAAACAGGTTTTGTTTGTACAGTGTACATAGGAATGAAGACGGTCACCCCAAAATGGATACCCCCGTTTGTCCTGTGTTGAAAAACATACCCATTGTGGCCCTAATCTACTTATAGGACACATGGTTAGGCCTGTAATGCAGGGAACACCCGTTGGATTGCAGGGCACAACTGAATAAATTCCAGGCCCCATTGTTCATTTGTACAGAATAAAAATTGACTCCCTAAAAATATTCCCCCCACACACACACTCCGCACCCTTTTCGGCGTTCCCCAAATCTTAGATAAAAGTAATAATGTGAACTGTGTGGTATTTCCAAAGACAGGGGTAATTACGGAGGCTGGTTGGGATGGGTACATGGGGCAATAAAACCGGGTATTCCCCCTCCTCTCATGCTTTTTGGGGGTATTTCGTGACCTCAGCGGCAGGTATGGGGTGTAAAAAGTGGCGCTCCATGAGTCTTCGTAAGCTTGATGAGGTGCGGCGGTCTCACACAGAAGGTGCTCAACAAGCTGCTCCTGGAACTGCAGGAAGGCGAGCGTTCCCGGGGCTTCTTGTAAATACATATTACAGGTAGCGGTCTGAATAACGCTGGGCTCACGCAGCCATAGGTGGAATCCGCTTGTGGAGGTCCGCAGCGGATCCCATCTGTGAGCCCGGCTGTGACCCTGCATATGGCCGCGTAATGTACTGCGCATAACTGCCTACTCACACAGGCGGTCATTCGCAGTAATTTTTTGTTTGTATTTCCCACACCGTCGCTTAGCGATGACGCGGGTACCCGCAGCCTGTATACAACGTAGTTGCGTAGGGGCAGCAGGTATATCCACGACCATGGAGCACAATGGGCTCTATGTTGCGGTCATCCGCGGTAAAATAGAACCTGCTGCGTTCTCTTTTCTGCGACTGGATTACACAATTCTAACCCACTAATGTGAGCAGAATTGTGTAATCCAATGCGATTGATCTGCGTATTACCAAGGATCAGACGCATGCGGAATCCGTAATTCCTATCCGGTCATGTGAGACCGGCCAAAGGTAGAACGCTACCTTTTTATCACGTGACCGGGGACCGCTCAACGAGGCCACCCGTCACTGCTCCAGGCTCTCGGCGACCGTTGGTCGCTGGGAGCAAGGAGATTTTAAGTTTCCTGGGCTCCCCGACTCCTGCGCATGTGTCCGTTGTTTTGCCGGCGGTCGCATGCGCAGGATCTGGGAAAGTTCACGGAGGAAGATCGCGTCGGGGTGCAAATACAGAGGCCTCCGGTAAAAAGTTTCATCTCCTCTCACCAATCGCATCGGTGAGGGGAGATGAAACTTCATCTTTTTTTTTACTTTTACGTGATCGCCATTATCCATTGGATAACGGCGAACACGTGATCAGGAACCGCTCACCGCGGCTCTCCGTGAAATCTCCAGGCTCTTGGCTAAGTTTTGTAGCCAGGAGCAGGGAGACTTTAAATTATCCTGGCAATCCACGGCTTTTGCGCATGCGTCCGCCATTTTGGTGACGGGCGCGTGCGCAGAAGCTGGGGTAAGGTCCGCGGGCCTTAGGTACATCATTTCATCCTCCCTCGCGGATATGATCCGTGGGGGGAGATGAAACGCAAGCTTTTTTAACTTTTTAAAAACTTTTTAAAACTTTTTGAAAACTTTTTTTTTTACTTTTACACTTTTTTTCTCCACTTTTTACACTTTTTTTTAACTTTACATGATCACTGCTATCCATTGAATAACAGTGATCATGTCCCCGGTATAATCTCTCTGCTCCTGGCTACACATGGCAGCCAGGAGCAGAGGGATTTTAAATTTCCCGGGGCTCGAGCCCCTCTGTGCACACGCCCGATGTCAATCATCGGGCACGCTTGCGCAGACGGGGATTTGGGTCCCGGGACATCGGGGAGGACTTAGGTGAGTATTTTCACCTCCCCTCATGGATCGGATTCATGACGGGAGGTGAAACTGACTTTTTAAAAAAACCTTTTAAAAACTTTTCCAATGGATAGTGGCGATCGCGTGCCTGGGGACCGCTCACAGCAGTCCCCGGTAACACCTCCTGGTTCCCGGCTACCTTCAGGAGCCAGGAGATTTCAAATTTGCTGGGGGCTCCCGGGCTTCTGCACATGCGCCTGACATCATCGTCTGGCGCGCATGCGCAGAAGATCGCCGGCGGGTATGGCAGGACCCGATCTTCGTGGGACACCGCGGTCAAGCCGCTTGAGTATTTTTAGCTGCCCTGATGGATCCATCGGGGCAGCTGAATCTTTACTTTTTTACACATTTTTGTTTACTTTTTTGCAATCGGCGCTATCCATTGGAGTCCCGGGGGGGACTGCCCGCATCCTGGGATGACAGCTCCATGCTGTCGGCTACCTGCGGGCACCGACAGCATGGAACTGTCACATCCTCAGGCAGGTGGGCATTAATCCAAAGAGGATGCATAAAACTACGTCCTCTAGGATTAAAGCTCACTTACTGAGGACGTAGTTTCCCGATGGGGCAGTCGTTAAGGGGTTAAGCTCTGACTGTGTAGGTGTTCTCCAGGGGTAGAACAACAAGGCTGCTTTTTCAAGCACAGCGCCGACCTTGTCCATAGATGGTATTGCAGCTCAGCTGCGTTGAAGTGAATGGGAGCTGACCTGTAATACCAGACACAACATATGGAGAAGGGTGTCACTGTGTATGGAGGAAAGCAGACATGTTTCTCTTACCTTGGACAACCCATTTAATAGGCTGGAGTTAAAAATAAAATATACAAAAATCCTAAAGAATTGCAGTATATTGTGAAAGCGATCAAACATTTGTAAGATCAAGTCCCCTATGAACTAACAAAGAGTGTCCGAACTATTAAAATATATAATTTATCCTCCATGGTGAGCATTGTAAGAAAACAATACAGTATATAGATTCATTGCTGAAAACAATCCCTCCCCTAGAAGAAGTTGTTGGAATTAAATGAAACTCTCTGTGTGATTGTAACATTGATGTAAGTGATTACATATCAGAGCAAAAGGAGCATTTGTGGTGGAGAACTAACCCCTTGTAGGGGGGCTCTAATACCCTGTTGCACTGCCTCTAGCTTGGATACAAGATGTGATACTGGCGGGCATAGAGGCTCTAGTACCCTGTTGTACCACCTCTAGCTTGGATACAAGATGTGATACAGGAGGGCATGGAGGCTCTAGTACCCTCTTGTACTGGCTCTAGCTTGGATACAAGATGTGATACAGGTGGGCATGGAGACTCTAGTAGCCTGTTGTACCACCTCTAGCTTGGATACAAGATGTGATATGGGTGGGCAAGGAGGCTCTAGTACCCTGTAGTACCACCTCTAGCTTGGATACAAGATGGGATACAGGCGGGCATGGCGGCTCTAGTAGCCTGCTGTACCACCTCTAGCTTGGATACAAGATGTGATACGGGCAGGCATGGAGGCTCTAGTACCCTGTTGTACCACCTTTAGCTTGGATACAAGATGTGATACAGGCGGGCATGGAGGCTCTAGTACCCTGTTGTATCACCTCTAGCTTGGATACAAGATGTGATATGGGCATTGATGGAGGCTCTAGTACCCTGTTGTACCACCTCTAGCTTGGATACAAGATGTGATACGGGCAGGCATGGAGGCTCTAGTACCCTGTTGTACCACCTTTAGCTTGGATACAAGATGTGATACAGATGGGCATGGAGGCTCTAGTACCCTGTTGTATCGCCTCTAGCTTGGATACAAGATGTGATATGGGCAGTGATGGAGGCTCTAGTACCCTGTTGTATCACCTCTAGCTTGGATACAAGATGTGTCACAGGTGGGCATGGAGGCTCTAGTAGCCTGTTGTACCACCTCTAGCTTGGATACAAGATGTGATATGGGTGGGCAAGGAGGCTCTAGTACCCTGTAGTACCACCTCTAGCATGGATACAAGATGTGATACAGGCGGGCATGGAGGCTCTAGTAGCCTGTTGTACCACCTCTAGCTTGGATACAAGATGTGATAAGGGCAGGCATGGAGGCTCTAGTACCCTGTTGTACCACCTTTAACTTGGATACAAGATGTGATACAGGCGGGCATGGAAGCTCTAGTACCCTGTTGTATCGCCTCTAGCTTGGATACAAGATGTGATATGGGCAGTGATGGAGGCTCTAGTACCCTGTTGTATCACCTCTAGCTTGGATACAAGATGTGATACGGGGGGGCATGGAGGCTCTAGTATACTGTTGTACTGCCTCTAGCTTGGATATAAGATGTGAAACAGGTGGTCCCGAAGGCCCTAGTATCCTGTTGTATCGCCTCTAGCTTGGATACAGGGTGTGATGCAGGTGGTCACGGAGGCTCTAGTACCCTGTTGTATCACCTTTAGGCCGCCTGCACACGGGCGGAAATCCCGCGGCGGGATTTCCCGCGGGATTTCCGCCACTGAAAGTTTGCATAGGAGTGCATTACAATACGCACTCCTATGCAGACGGCCGCGGTTTGACCGCGCGAAATCTCGTGCGGCAAACAAACCGCGACATGTTCTATTTTTGTGCGGGGCACGCACTCACCCGGCCGCCGGCTCCGGTCTGCGCATGCGCCGGCTGCGCCGCAGCCGGCACATGAAAGAGCCGGGGCCGCCAGGCACGGGAGAGTACACGCTCGTCCCTGCAGGCTCTCGGGTCGGGTCCCGCGGCGAGAATTCTCGCTGCCGGATCCGACCCGCTCGTCTGCAGGCGGCCTTAGCTTGGATACAAGATGTGATACAGATGGTCACGGAGGCTCTAGTACCCTGTTGTATCGCCTCTAGCTTGGATACAAGACGTAAAACAGGCGGGCATGGAGGCTCTAGTACCCTGTTGTACCGCCTCTAGCTTGGATACGGGATGTGATACGGGTGGACATGGAGGCTCTACTACCCTGTTGTACCACCTCTAGCTTGGATACAAGATGTGATATGGGTGGGTAAGGAGGCTCTAGTACCCTGTAGTACCACCTCTAGCTTGGATACAAGATGTGATATAGATGGGCATGGAGGTTCTAGTACCCTGTAGTACCACCTCTAGCTTGGATACAAGATGTGATACAGGTGGGCATGGAGGCTCTAGTAACCTGTTGTACCGCCTCTAGCTTGGATACAAAATGTGATATGGGCAGGCATGGAGGCTCTAGTACCCTGTTGTACCACCTCTAGCTTGGATACAAGATGTGATACAGATGGTCACGGAGGCTCTAGTACCCTGTTGTATCGCCTCTAGCTTGGATACAAGACGTAATACAGGCGGGCATGGAGGCTCTAGTACCCTGTAGTACCACCTCTAGCTTGGATACAAGATGTGATACAGGTGGGCATGGAGGCTCTAGTACCCTGTAGTACCACCTCTAGCTTGGATACAAGATGTGATACAGGTGGGCATGGAGGCTCTAGTAACCTGTTGTACCGCCTCTAGCTTGGATACAAAATGTGATATGGGCAGGCATGGAGGCTCTAGTACCCTGTGGTACCGCCTCTCGCTTGGATACAAGATGTGATACAGGTGGGTAAGGAGGCTCTAGTACCCTGTAGTACCACCTCTAGCTTGGATACAAGATGTGATATAGATGGGCATGGAGGTTCTAGTACCCTGTAGTACCACCTCTAGCTTGGATACAAGATGTGATACAGGTGGGCATGGAGGCTCTAGTAACCTGTTGTACCGCCTTTAGCTTGGATACAAAATGTGATATGGGCAGGCATGGAGGCTCTAGTACCCTGTGGTACCGCCTCTCGCTTGGATACAAGATGTGATACAGGTGGGCAAGGAGGCTCTAGTACCCTGTGGTACCGCCTCTAGCTTGGATACAAGATGTGATATGGGTGGGTAAGGAGGCTCTAGTACCCTGTAGTACCACCTCTAGCTTGGATACAAGATGTGATATAGATGGGCATGGAGGTTCTAGTACCCTGTAGTACCACCTCTAGCTTGGATACAAGATGTGATACAGGTGGGCATGGAGGTTCTAGTACCCTGTAGTACCATCTCTAGCTTGGATACAAGATGTGATACAGGTGGGCATGGAGGCTGTAGTACCCTGTTGTACCACCTCTAGCTTGGATACAAGATGTGTGGTAACAGTTACACTGGGCCCTATTGCTTGTGAGGACCCAAAGGCTCTGCTAACCCCCTAAGACACCACGATTATGCACTAAATGGTACATGGTAGGTTGGGGGAGGGGGGGCTTCTTACAAATTTTGCTGTTGTAGATGGTATATAATTCCTTTCTCCTCCATAGCCGGTGGGTACCTGCTATTCCTGGCAGTTGGCACCTGCCAGCAAGGTCATTATGGGAGTCAGTGTTTGTTGTAGCTGTTAACTGTATGAATGGAGCTGTCAAAGTTGACAGTATGTGTAAACAGCCGGCCAGAGGGGACCCTTACAACACCCCATCGGCTCCCCCTTGTACCACAATTGAGATCATGGGGTGTCCTTGGGTTCATATGGCAGCCTGGAAACTACTGAAGGCTTCCGGGGCTGCCATGTATTGCAGTCTATAGGTGTTATATAAGAAATCACCTATCAAAGGCTGATAAATGTCTGATCTGTGAGCCCAACGGTCCTCACAACTGTATGCAGCGGTAACCGTGTATGTGCGCCACCACTCCAGTCATCTGTAAAAGTATGCGGGTGTACTGTCTGTTATTATAGCCAGGTCCAGTCCATGTAGAAGTACAGGGGTGTCCTGTCTGTTATTATAGCCGGGTTCAGTCCATGTAGTACGGGGCTGTCCTGTCTGTTATTATAGCCAAGTCCAGTCCATGTAAAAGTATTGGGGTGTCCTGTCTGTTATTATAGCCAGGTCCAGTCCATGTAGAAGCCTGGGGTAGTCCTGTCCTTTATTATAGCCGGGTCCAGTCCATGTAGAAGTATGGCGGTGTCCTGTCTGTTATTATAGCCGGGTCCAGTTCATGGAGAAGCCTGGGGTAGTCCTGTCTGTTATTATAGCCGGGTCCAGTCCATGTAGAAGTATAGGGGTGTCCTGTCTGTTATTATAGCCAGGTCCAGTCCCTATAGAAGTATGGGAGTGTCCTGTCTGTTATTATAGCCGGGTCCAGTCCATGGAGAAGCCTAGGGTAGTCCTGTCTGTTATTATAGCCGGGTCCAGTCCATGTAGAAGTATGGGGGTGTACTGTCTGTTATTATAGCCGGGTCCAGTTCATGGAGTAGCCTGGGGTAGTCCTGTCTGTTATTATAGCCGGGTCCAGTCCACGTAGAAGTATGGGGGTGTACTGTCTGTTATTATAGCCGGGTCCAGTTCATGGAGTAGCCTGGGGTAGTCCTGTCTGTTATTATAGCCGGGTCCAGTCCACGTAGAAGTATGGGGGTGTCCTGTCTGTTATTATAGTCAGGTCCAGTCCATATAGAAGTATGGGAGTGTCCTGTCTGTTATTATAGCCGGGTCCAGTCCATGTAGAAGCCTGGGGTAGTCCTGTCTGTTATTATAGCTGGGTCCAGTCCATGAAGAAGTATGGGGGTGTCCTGTCTGTTATTATAGCCAGGTCCAGTCCATGTAGAAGTACGGGGGTGTCCTGTCTGTTATTATGGCCGGGTTCAGTCCATGTAGAGGCCTGAGGTAGTCCTGTCCCTTATTTTAGCTGGGTCCAGTCCATGTAGAAGTATGGGGGTGTCCGGTCTGTTATTATAGCTCGGTCCAGTCCATGTAGAAGCCTAGGGTAGTCCTGTCTGTTATTATAGCCGGGTCCAGTCCATGTAGAAGTATGGGGGTGTCCTGTCTGTTATAGCCGGGTCCAGTCCATGTTGAAGTATGGGGGTGTCCTGTCTGTTACTATTACTATAGTGTCTGCCGGGATATGGGATTGTTGTGTCTTATTATTACATGTCTGGTGCTGTCCATGTATAATACAGGGGGGTCCCATCTCTTATTACCAGCATCTGACACCGTCCATGTAGGGGTGCCCAGGGTGGATGTGAGGAATGTCGCGACTGACATGGTGATACACGTAAACACCGCTGTATTTCCTGTGTAACGGACGCGGCTCACATCTGAGGGGGAAGTTAGGAGCTGCCAGGAATCTTTTTGATATTCACATCCACTTCAGAGAGGCGTCTCTGGTTTCTCGCTGTCACACGTCCACATCCGCAACAGCCTGTGCCAGACCCCGGACGTAGCGCCGTTCTGGATGGGAGAAAGTGGCAGAATTAACCCCGTCAGTCCCAGGCAGCTGCACCCCTTCCCTGGGCACACAGCTACCCCCCACAGATCTGTCTGCCCAGGGGCTGAATGTGGAGGCATTGCTTAGGTTTCTGTCTCCATGCCACATCTGCTGCTCTCCCTATATGCACAGGGCAGTGATAATGAAGCGCTGCATGGGGTTTGTTACAATGTATCCAGCTCAGACGATTCTGTGGGATAAACAGCTTGGCTCTAGACGGATACATTTTGGCTTGTCAAGGGGGAAGATTTGTGCCGCTGCTACGAAAACCTCAGCAGTGATTGTTAGCTCAGGTTTTTATTTTTTTCCATTCACTGACAGCAAGCAGATATCAGGAAAACTGCAGAACATTTCTTTCTACAATTGTAAATCTTTAGGACTTAAATAGACAAGCACGTAAAAATCACACCCGCAAAACGGGACGAAATTAAACCATTGATTTGAATGCTTTCGTTTTGACTAGTGGGATTCTTGCGTGTAAATACTACGCGTGAGAAAAGATACGACTTGCCCTATCTTTCTCGCATGTAATTCTTCTACAAAGACAGAGCAGGACCGATCTTCCTGCTTTTATTCTTCTTACCGGCACGTAATAGCGCAAAGTTTAAGCAATAAAAAAATGACTTTTGATTGATTCATGCCGTAATATGCTCCATAGTGGCAAGCGTATATGCACATATGCCTGTCTATTTAAGCCCTTAGGTTGGTGTCACATGGCGTAAGTGCATTTATACATGCATTTTCACTGGGTATTTGCGTGATGGCGTTGCGTATTTGCATGAGCATGTGCATGTTTTACTGCACTTTTTGTATATGCAAATCGTGCACATTCGCATGCGGGGAAAAATGCACCCATATTTCCATTCATTGAAATAAATTTAATTAGTCTTATATGTGTTATTTTCGTATGGGCAGGAAAATAGAGCATGCTGCGTATTTTTTCCTCAAATGGAATACACATGCAAAATACACTAATGTGAATGAAATCAATGGGTTCTATTCACTGCGATCGCGTGCGCTAAATACGTTCGTCTGATGCAGGCCTTAATGACAGGAGAGCGGACAAGATTCTGTATATAGAGCAGGGCCCATGGGCTGGCCCTCCCACAGCTGCACACCCTGGATGGCCACCTCATAGGGTGTGCATAGGGGGTCAGTTAATGGCAATCTCATGGCTGACTTTCTGATGCCAGTGCTCAGCGGTACAGTGCACTCCTCCGCCCTGATGCTATTCTGGTTCAGCATGCGGGGCCTTTATATCCAGGCGATGGAAATGTGGATGTGGTACAGTGGGCGACCTCCTGCTCCAGCGTGCCCCAGCCAGAGTAGAACAGGTAGAGTGCAGCCGTGCCCTTGGGGGACAGAATACGCAAATACATCACTGCTTGCTGTCAGTGGATCCAGAGGCTGAAAACCAGTCCTGACCTGTCTGAAGGGCTTCATATAGGCCAGAGTCATGCGAGCGTAATTGTGTGCAAAATTTATGTGCACAATACACAGTAAATAAAACCCATTACCCCAATGGGTTCATTCACATGTGCAAATTTTTCCTGGGGATGCGCAAATGCCTATGTAATACCCGTGGAGATGAATGAAACACTGCATAATTGCCCAGGAAAGAGAACACATCTGGAACTCATTAGACTAGCGAGCCATGTCAATTGGTGCGTGTCTTTTTGCCACACACAAATGCACTTGCCTTGCATGCGGAAAAAGTACAGGAAAGTACGCCAAAAAGCATTGTTCAGTCCGCAAATACACTTACGCTCCTGTGAATCTGGCCATAATATAATAGCAAAGAAGATGCAGCTCAACCAGGAACTCTGCTAAAATTGTATATTTATTCAAAGCATTTAAAGGTCCATCTGATATCCTGCATGAAGGCCGACCAATCGTACCGCATTATAGTCAATGGTGTCTGTTTGACGCTGTTCGGTTCCGTCATAAAACAGACCCCATTCACCAAGGGGTTTCTTTTATCCTGCTTCCCGACCTGAGCTATAAAACAGAACCCCCGCTTAGGGCTTAAGCAGACGGGCGCATGCGCTAATACACTCACCGCTACGGAGCATATTAGCACATGAACCAGTGTTTTTTATTCTTTTTTGACTATTCCAACTCCACGATATTGCGCGCGAGTGTGCAAAAAAAAAAAAAAGCCAAAATATCGTTCCTGCTCTATCGTTCTCACACAGAAAAACTCACACATAGAAAAAAGACGGGACAGGGCCTATCTTTCCTCATGCACAGTATTAACACGCGAGCACCTCGTTAGTGAAGACGAAACCATTACAGCCAATGTTTTCGTTTTGCAGCCATGATTTTCACGGTAGCAGAATGAGACAAAATCACGCCAATCTGTTTAAACCCCACGTCTGAGACTGAAAAGGAAGATTATTTGCTTGTGCTTGTTGCTTTGTACCAGGATCTATTTGATACAATGTCAATGGAGAAGATATATATTTGTGCAGATTAGTAATGGTGACAATGTAACAACATTGTGAATAGTCATATTATCAGTTCTATGGCCTTTATGAGGCAGAGCCATCGCGCCTGTCACAAATAGAATGCTAATACATGCCAGGCACAATCATTGTGGCAGAAATCTTAGCATATCCATATATATATATATATATATATATATATATATATATATATATATATATATATATATATATATAAAAACATACTAGGCCTGATACAGAATGCAATACAAAGCGGGACATTTTAATTAATGCTATATTAATGTATTAACTTAACCCCTTAAAGGGGTTGTCCCGCGGCCAAAACGAAACATTTTTCACACCCCAGTCCCCCATGTTAAGCAAGCGACCAGAGGAGATGTTTGGTAGTTGCCATGGAGACGGGGACGCCAGCACCGGAGGGGGTAAGTGTATAACATCTGTATGGCCAATATTTATTGCACGATGTATATTACAAAGTGCATTAATATGGCCATACAGAAGTGCATAACTGCATTTGCTTCTGGTGTTGAGGACCAAACAATTTTTGGTATTTTTTCATCTCCATTTTTCAAAAGCCATAACTTTTTTTTATTTTTCCGTCGACGCGGCCGTATGAGGGCTTGTTTTTTGCGTGGCGAACTGTAGTTTTTATTGGTACTATTTCTGGGTACATTGACTATATTGTAAAACTTTTATTATTTTTTTTTCATGATCGTAGAGAGAGATAAAGCATCAATTCTGCCATAGATTTTTTTTTTTAAGTGTTAATTATGCAGCATAAATGATACACTACATTATTTTCCACGGCCCGGTACGGTTACAACGATACCAAAATTGTTATTTTTTTTTAGGTTTTTCCACTTTTCCACAATAAAAACCCTTTTTTTAAAAATTATTATTCTTTTCTAAATCGCTGCATTCAAAGTCCTGTAACTTTTTTATTTTACATTTTTATTTTTTATACTTTATTTTGCTCTTCTTTTTACACCATTTGTGTCCCTCTGAGGGACTTACACTGCAGGACTCACTCTGTGAACCCTTTTTCTGCCGCGATCTACTTAGATCGTGGCAGGGAAGGGGTTAACAGCGGGTGGGCGCATCTCCTATGCCACCCGCTGTCGCAGCGCGAGGTCAGCTACTAGTGACAGCCGGCTCCCACTGCGGGATAGTGTGAGATCTGCTATGATCACACGCTATCCTTATGACGTAAGGGTACATCATTTTTCGGGAAGGGCTTGAAATAGACAGATTCGATGATCCTCGCATTTAACATTTTTATTATATAACTTTTACTGCAAGGCCTTTTGATTAGGGATGAGCGAGTATACTCGCTAAGGCTAACTACTTGAGTGAGTAGTGCCTTAGCCGAGTATCCTCCCGCTCGTCTGTAAAGATTCGGCTGCTGGCGCGGGTGACAGGTGAGTTGCGGCGGTGAGCAGGGGGGAGCGGGGGGGGGGGGGAGAGGGAGAGTGAGATCTCCCCTCCGTTCCTCCCCGCTGCTCCCTGCCCGCCGCCAGCCCCTGAATCTTTAGAGACGAGCAAGAGGATACTCGGCTAAGGCACTACTCGCTCGAGTAGTTAGCCTTAGCGAGTATAATCGCTCATACACTCGGAAGCGTATAATCACGTGTGCCGATTCCAGCCAATCAGGAGGCTGGAATCGGCACACGTGACGGAGCGGAGCTACGCAATGACACGTAGAAGGGGTCGGAGCCAGAACGCCGCTCGTGCCCGGACTGACCAGAAGGGAGAAGACCCTTCTGCGCAAGTGCGTCTAATCGGGCGATTAGACGCTGAAATTAGACGGCACCATGGAGACAGGGACGCCAGCGCAGGGAAGGGGAGTATATAACTTCTGTATGGCTCATATTTAATGCACGATGTATATTACAAAGTGCATTAATATGGCCACACAGAAGTGTATAACCCCACTTGCTGCCGCGGGACAACCCCTTTAAGGGAGAGTAGCTTAGATCGTAGCGTATAATGGCCAGACGTGAAAACAGCGCTCCAGTGAATAAGCCCTATGGTTGTCAAGACAGTTGGACCCTATTAGGCTTTAAATAGCCATTCAATTTCACAGAACTGGCCTTGCGAGCTCAAAAATTAAAGTACTGTGCGCTGACGCTCGTAACCGCCTGTTCATTGCCCTCGCCAAACCTTGTCCATGTGCAAATACACTGCATTGAGGCGAGCGTATTTGTGCACACGTTCGCCTGTCCAACCCCCTACTGAGCCCCATAATGTAGTTTATGGGTCATGGCAGGTGCCCTCTAATCCTCTGTTGTAAAGAATGAATGTTACTATTCAGTGACAGAAAGCAGATGGTGCACTGGTCGCAGGACCATTCATTCAATACTGATAAAGCTATTTAGAATGGACCACTTTTGTATTCGGTGGACATGAAGTGGGGTCCGGAAGCTGCAGGGTTAAAGTTGGAGTGACCTGTAACTTTTCTGCTGATGTCATAGACGAGACGGAGGAGCGAATCCAAAATAGTGGCCGCGTCAGAGCCATTCCAGCAGATCGACTTACAGCAGTAAACAGTCACCACTCATTCACAAATAGAACACTCAAGGAAGGGAAACGGTCAGTACGAATCCATGACCCTGCAATGGAGATGACAGGAAGGCTGTGAACAGGTGCCGGACCCCAGGAGCATGCCACCTGCTGCAAGAGCTCAGAAGCAGAGCTGGGGTCATCATACACAGGACGTCCCCTACGGTAGCATTATTTGAAGATTATAGGATCTCCCCACACTGTAACGTTATAAGGAGATTACAGGCCAGCGCATACAACATATACAGAAAACATGCAGCAATCAATTATATATCAGTAGACTTGCATGGAACTGCAGTAACCGGGAAACATGCAGAGATCAGTCATGCATCAACTGGGAAGCATGCAGAGATCAGTCATGCATCAACCGGGAAACATGCAGAGATCAGACATGCATCAACCAGGAAACGTGTAGAGATCAGACATGCACCAACAAGGAAACATGTAGAGATCAGACATGCATCAACCAGGAAACATGCAGAGATCAGTCATGCTTCAACCGGGAACATACAGAGATCAGTCATGCATCAAGGAGGAAACATGTAGAGATCAGTCATGCATCAACCAGGAAACATGCAGAGATCAGTCATGCATCAACCAGGAAACATGCAGAGATCAGTCATGCATCAACCAGGAGACATGCAGAGATCAGTCATGCATCAACCAGGAAACATGCAGAGATCAGTCATGCATCAACTGGGAAGCATGCAGAGATCAGACATGCATCAACCAGGAAACGTGTAGAGATCAGACATGCACCAACCAGGAAACATGTAGAGATCAGACATGCATCAACCAGGAAACATGCAGAGATCAGTCATGCTTCAACCGGGAACATACAGAGATCAGTCATGCATCAAGGAGGAAACATGTAGAGATCAGTCATGCATCAACCAGGAAACATGCAGAGATCAGTCATGCTTCAACCAGGAAACATGCAGAGATCAGTCATGCATCAACTAGGAGACATGCAGAGATCAGTCATGCATCAACCAGGAAACATGCAGAGATCAGTCATGCATCAACCAGGAAACATGCAGAGATCAGTCATGCATCAACCGGGAAACATGCAGAGATCAGTCATGCATCAACCAGGAAACATGCAGAGATCAGTCATGCATCAACCAGGAAACATACAGAGATCAGTCATGCATCAAGCAGGAAACAGGCAGAGATCAGTCATGCATCAAGCAGGAAACAGGCAGAGATCAGTCATGAATCAACCAGGAAACATGCAGAAATCAGTCATGCATCAACCAGGAAACATTCAGAGATCAGTCATGCATCAAGAAGGAAACATGCAGAGATCAGTCATGCATCAAGGAGGAAACAGGCAGTGATCAGTCATGCATCAAGGAGGAAACATGCGGTGATCAGTCATGCATCAACCGGGAAACATGTAGAGATCAGTCATGCATCAACCAGGAAACATGCAGAGATCAATCATTCATTAACCAGGAACATGCAGAAATCAATCATGCATCAACCAGGAAACATGCAGAGATCAGTCATGCATCAACCAGGAAACATGCAGAGATCAGTCATGCATCAACCAGGAAACATGCAGAGATCAGTCATGCATCAACTGGGAAACATGCAGAGATCAGTCATGCATCAACCGGGAACATGCAGAGATCAGACATGCATCAACCAGGAAACGTGTAGAGATCAGACATGCACCAACCAGGAAACATGCAGAGATCAGTCATGCATCAACCGGGAACATGCAGAGATCAGTCATGCATCAACCAGGAAACATGCAGAGATCACTCATTCATCAACCAGGAAACATGCAGAGATCAGTCATGCATCAACCAGGAAACATGCAGAGATCAGTCATGCATCAACCAGGAAACATGCAGAGATCAGTCATGCATCAACCAGGAAACATGCAGAGATCAGTCTTGCATCAACCAGGAAACATGCAGAGATCAGTCATGCATCAACCAGGAAACATGCAGAGATCAGTCATGCTTCAACCGGGAAACATGCAGAGATCAGTCATGCATCAACTGGGAAACATGCAGAGATCAGTCATGCATCAACCGGGAAACATGCAGAGATCAGTCATGCATCAACCGGGAAACATGCAGAGATCAGTCATGCATCAACTGGGAAACATGCAGAGATCAGTCATGCATCAACCGGGAAACATGCAGAGATCAGTCATGCATCAACCGGGAAACATGCAGAGATCAGTCATGCATCAACCGGGAAACATGCAGAGATCAGTCATGCATCAACCAGGAAACATACAGAGATCAGTCATGCATCAAGCAGGAAACAGGCAGAGATCAGTCATGAATCAACCAGGAAACATGCAGAAATCAGTCATGCATCAAGCAGGAAACATTCAGAGATCAGTCATGCATCAAGCAGGAAACATGCAGAGATCAGTCATGCATCAAGGAGGAAACAGGCAGTGATCAGTCATGCATCAAGGAGGAAACATGCAGTGATCAGTCATGCATCAACCAGGAAACATGCAGTAATCAATCATGCGTCAACCAGGAAACATGCAGTGATCAGTCATACATCGACCAGGTGTTAGGGGTTAATCTAAAGTAATTCCTAAGGGCTTAGTCAGACGGGCGTTTTTTGCCGCGATTTGCGCATGCGCATGCGTCCGGCGATTTTTTAAAACCATTGCTTTGCAATGGTATCGGACACATGAGCGCTTTTTATGCGCTCGTCCAATAAATTATAGAACAAAAAATCGCAGATCGCACCTATCTGCGATCTGCGATTCCTGTTCGCTTCTGTATATGCGCTCAATGGGGCCGGCGGCAGCAGCGCCGACCCCATTGAGAACATATAGAAGACAAATCATTCTTCTCTGCCACAGCTGTAACAGCTGTGGCAGAGAAGAACGATGTTTGCCCATTGAATTCAATGGAGCGGCAATACAGCCGCTCCATTGAAAGCAATGGGCTGCCGGCGTGCGCGGGGTGAATTGTCGGGAAGGGGTTAAATATATAAACCCTTCCCTGCAATTCATCCTAAAATGTGTTAAAATAAAAAAAAATTGTATACTCACCTTTCCGCTGCAGCCGGAGTCCAGCCGCGGCCGCTGTCAGTTCTCCTGGACTGCTTCTCGGCACTATTCAGCCGGCGGGGCTTTAAAATCCCCGCCTGCTGAATGATCTGCCTCTGATTGGTCACAGCCTGACCAATCAGAGGCCGGTTTCACTCACACACCCATTCATGAATTCATGAATGGGTGAGTGACTGCTGCCTCTCAGCGCTGAGCCAATCAGGGGCAGGTCTGACTCACATCCATTCATGAATTCATGAATGGGTGTGAGTGAGGCATGCCTCTGATTGGCTCAGCGCTGAGCCAATCAGGGGGCAGGTCTGACTCACACCCCCTTCACACCCACTGCAGGACGGCCGCTCGGAGCTGCCGGCAGAAGGTGAGTATGCAATTTTTTTTTATTTTAACACATTTATATATTTAAGCCCTTACCGACAATTCATCCCGGGCTCGCCCGCAGCGCATTGCTTTCAATGGAGACGGCTGTATTGCTGTCTCCATTGAATGCAATGCGCTGGACAGCTCCGGCCCGTTTCTAATGAAACGCGGCTAGGAGCAGATTTTTGGGCGATTTGTGGGCGTCTTGCGCGCACCGGTCACGCGATTTGCGGATGCGCATCCGTCATGCGATCCGCAAATCGCGGCAAAAAACGCCCGTCTGACTAAGCCCTAATGCTGACATGAAGAAAAATAAGGAACTTAGAAGTTGCTCATTTTGTCCGGACCTTGCATTTCGGACATCGTGATAAGACACAAGAAACTAAGTAGATAAGTTTCAAACTGACATTTCATGGTTGTGGCCGGATACACCCGAACTGCGCCCGAGCACAGCAGATGTGCTTTTGCAAGATAAAGTTGTTTTTGCAAGAATGAAAAGTGCTAATATTTTGTTTTCCAAACTAATCACCTGACTAAGTAATTCTTCGAAGTCGCACCCTGCGCGGGCGACGGTCTATATAAGCTGTGTGTTTCTCCAAATAAACCAGAACTCATTTTGATTCACTTGCTGTGTGTATAGTGGATTCTTATGGTTCTCCGGGTACTCGTTATAATTTTCCTTTTTAATTTGGACTCAGGCAACATCCGCACTGGTCTCTGTTGAAGACCCCCTACAGTTTACTTGGCTGCCCAACGTGGGGCAGAAGCTAACTCCTTACCTGCAGCCGATACCTGACGACCCTACCTGCCGACCAACCGGACCAGAGGCCACGGGACCCCAGATCTACAAAACACCGGTGTAAGGTAAGCCCTTGACTTACCACTCCAGCTCTGGGCTCCCCTGACTTCATTCAGTCCCGTGTTGACAGGAGGTGAGTCGCTGCATGTTATATAGGACGCTTCTGCCTGTAATTTTACGGTGTTCTTAGTAACCGTGCTAGACGGAAGAACTCACTACTGGGATATTTTCATGCCATGTTGCCTGTAGTAATTGTTGAAATCTGTACGTTGATAGTCTGTGTCATTTTAGCCATAATTTGCTTTTACTGAATCTGTTATAATATTACCAGAAGTTCCCTTAGAGGAGAGGTCTGGTCTCCCCTGAATCCCTAAGTAGTCTAAGTGATTGCTGTAGTAGTTCCGTAAAACTATTCCAGGACCAGGGACTAAGTGTCCTTAGTGCAACTGTGTGATATAAGGTCCTGTATACTTAGTGATGAATAGTGGGAAATAAATTACCTTCGTGGTCGGAAAAAAAATAATAAGGTCTGTGTGACCGCCTGAGTTACCCGAAGGAAGCTGTGTGCATCCTCAACACTGTGTGATAGTGGTAAATCAAGAGGTAAGTCCAATAGTCAAAATGGGGTCTGAACAGTCTAAAGCTTATCTGACCCCTATAGAGATAATCAAGGAGAGGGAAGGGAGAGACGATTGCAGACAAGCATATAAAATATATAGACAGATAGGACTTAAAAAGGGACGGGAAAAACACATGAAAGATCACAGAGAAAGGGAATCCTTTTATAGTTTGTGTTCCTCTGTGACATAAAGCAAGTTCATACAGAATCTGTGGACAATTATGTGACAAATAACCATTATTGCTTGTCTTGTATATCTGATGTTATGTAATTTAATCTTTGTTGTACGTCTTAGTCTTCTACAACAAAGTGTAAGAAAGTGTAAGAAAGTTATACCCCACTCACATCTATGGGGGCTTTTAAGAATACAAGGGTTAAGAATGCGGAAAATGTTGCGCTGTTAGAAGCGCTTAGCATGTTTTCTTTTCTATGTGTTTAACTATTCATATCCTCAGAGAAATATACCTCTTGTAATTACTAGTGATTAATGCTGTTTAAAGTCTGAATGTTCTGGCTGCTTATTAATATCTTAGCTATTGTTCTGTTTCATAGAGAGATAAAATTCAGGGGCATAGAAAGGAAGACAGACGCTGATGAAATAAGAAACTTGAATTGAATTACGTGAATTATACGGTCTTAAAAATAGAAAACATATAGGGATTTTAAGGTATATACATATATATATATATTTTTTTCTTTTTGGGTAAATGTCAGTTCTGTGATTGGTTGGACGTCTGTATCACTGCTAAATGCTGTTAGTATTGTACTGTCTCTGAGAGAATGTTCTGTAGGAGAGACATACAAATGACCAGCATCGAAGGGGTGGAGCTAGATGATGTAAAAGTACGTAATGTTTCATCCTTCTCTTCTCTGAAGGGGGGGGGGGTGAGAAACTTGGGCAGTTAGGAAAAGTTTTTTTTCAAATTTGATGAGACATTGCAGGCAGGATCAGATTAATAATGAATTTGCTTAAAGAATATCATATTCCAATGTGGATAGATGTTTGTGGATTGTTCTGCCTTGTTGTAATTCATATCACTGTTATTTGTACTGATATCTTACAAGCCTTATCTGCATCCATCAAATTCTCACCAGATGGATCAGTACGGATTCAAATCTCAGGTGACAGTTCAGAAGAGGTTTGTAAACTAACTGCTCTCTTGGTAGATCCGGCTCATGTATTTGTCTTGATAGATATTGCAGAAACTCAGCTTTCCGCAGGTCCTGACAAATAGTAAGCCACCTCCAAGACAGACATGGGGAAATTGAATATACCCCCTATGATGGTAAATCTGAAGCCAGGATACATACCCCTGGGTCAAACAGTATCCCTTTAGTTTCCCACAAGAAAAATGCTGATTGGGGAAGATGTGGGAGACTTGGTTCCAATGGGGGATTTGCGTGAGATACATTCTCCAGCAAACACTCCTTTCTTTTTCCAGTAAAGAAAAGATGCTAAAGGGTTGCGATGCCTCACGCGCTTCCTTGTGCTGGAAAGTCCTGAAAGCATATTGGGAACCGACGTGATGGGACCCTTGGGATGTTGTATCAAACTTCACCCGTCCGGTGAGGCTCGTATACACCCCGGGTCTGAAAGTCACCCAACCTTCTGTCGGATGGCAGCAGACCTAGCGACACCTCTCTCTGTCTTCACACTTACGCACGCAGAGGAACAAGCTCTTAGTGTCGTTCCTTCGAGCCTTTGGGCTACCAGTCAGACAGACCCCGACGGACTGTCAGTATTTGTTTGCATTTACTTCCAGGGGAAAGCAGTACTGTTGGACAGTGCTGCCACAAGGGGCTCAGAATAGCCCAAAACCAGTTCACCAGATGCATGAAGCTGGTATTAGATGCCTGGCCAATTCCCGAGGGCACCGACCTCTTGTAATATGTTTGTAGATTTACTTTTATGTACTCCTGACCCAAATAGTTACCTCAATGCATCACTAAGCCTTTGTGTTTCCCCCATCAGAGTAGAATGGCTGCAAAGTCAGCAAAGAGAAACTTCAGTTCTGCAAATCTCACGTAGTGTTCCTGGGCCACTGGCTAGGTCCAGGCACTAAACACCTGACGCCGGAACGCACGAAGGTGGTAAGTGACATGCAACTTCCCATCTCCCATGCCCAGTCGCGTACCTTCTTGGGACTGGTTTCATGCGGTCGGCCATGGATACGCTCTGCCTCCATGACCATGCAGCCTCTGTACGACTGTTTGGGTTCACAGCCATTTGCCCTCACCCCGCAGGCCGAGTCAGCCTTCCATCAGCTGAAAGTACAGATAACCAGTGCACCCGCACTGGGGCTCCCAGACTATGACAAACCTTCCCAAATGTACGTCACTGAGATGGCGGGACACGCCACGGCTGTACTGACACAAATGCATGGTGAAAAAAAAAAAAAAAAAGTGACCTGTAGCATACTACAGTGCCCATCTTGACGCGGTGGCTAGAGGGTCTCCATCATGCGTCCGAGCGGTTCTAGCAGTTCAGGCACTACTGGACAAAAGTTCTGACGTTGTCTTAGATCACACCATGGTGATCTACACCCCACATGACATACATGGAATCCTGACACAGGTAAGCCGTAGACATCTGTCTCTTGCTAGACAGATCAAAATGGAACTTGCAGTACACTCTTCATCCAATGTCTCATTTCAACGTTGCACCACTTTGAATCCGGCCACCTTATTACCATTAGGTGACACTGATTCAAATGGGGGAGTAAGTACAGAGGACCAGCTTTTTGCAAATTCTCTGACTGATGATGAGGAGGCCTTTGCGCAGAGCACCAGCATGATTGTGCAGCGCTCATGGAGCAGGAGACAGCTGGGTTCGTACATGTCACTGACAAACCCCTCCTAAACCCCCACCTTGAAATGTTTGTGGATGGATCTAGATACCTGACTGACGAAGGAAGGTTTGTAACAGGTTTTGAAGTAGTCACACTGAATGAGATGCTTGTACAAAAACCACTGCCGCCATACATGTCAGCGCAGGAGGCTGAGCTCCGTGCTCTAACTGAGGCCTGTACAAAGGTACCACTGCTAACATCTACACTGATTCCAGGTACGCCTTTGGTACTGCACACAATTATGGACCCATCTGGCGGTCCAGGAGCTTTCTCACGGCACAAGGCAAGCCCATTAAGAATGGTGTAGCAGTAAGTAGATTAATGCAGGCCATCATGTTGCCAGAACAGGTGGCCATAATAAAGGTTAAAGCACACACGCAGGGGCAGCCACCGGAGAGCAAGGGAAATGATAGAGTAAATAAGAAAAAGGTTCATACTGTAGTGGCCAAGGCGGGAGTTGATTGGGACCTAATAAGTGTGAGTGTGAGATACACATAATTGTGACTGTGCTGGGATATTACTATGTACAAATTTATTTACATGAGTTGGACTAATAGAATATCTATTTGGGTTCTGTTTTGTGGAAAAATTATGTGAATGTATATTGCATGACTATCTTAATTACGGAAACGTGTTATTACAAATCTAGGAATATTGTGTTATAAAATTTGCTTAACGTGGTTCGCAGTGTTTGATAACATGTGAAAAGTAAGTAACTGTACTGATGATGATATTGATCAATCTAAGATTATTGTATTGTAAACCTGATTGATTTACAATGTTTGATATTATATTGTTTGTTTACATAGTAAAATTCTTGAGTTTTATGTCTACTGTATGTAGAAGGTATTTGTGCTGAAATGTAGAAAGATTAGGAATATTAGAAATCTTCATTTGCTACGACAGACAATTACTGCGGTCCCTCTGGGCAGAGATTGTTTTATTGATAAATTTGACCTACAGATTTTTGTTTCATCTATTTTTATGAAGGGGTGAAGAAAAGCACACAAGGCCCCAGATTGTGATTTTGTTTTTGTTTGATTTGCTATAGACTGATTTATTCTGCATCAAGTTGATTTGGGACTGAGAAAATTTATGAACTGAGTCATTTCCACCAGGACATTTGGACTTTTGCAATTGTGGTTTGAAATTTCATCTTCTCTAAGTGCATGCTGCATCTGTCCATACGCTGAGACTATCTAACTGAGCCTGAAGAACTGACAAGTGAGCCTGACTACTGCTACACTGTCATCGGAGTGAACCTCAGATGTTCTGCAGAATGCTGCCCGCCAGCTGATGACGTTAAAGGAGGGCTAAGCCTCACAGCTCCTCCCTGAAGACCTTGGGCAACAAAGCGCTGTAGAGAGGGCATCTGCAACATTGGAATAAAAGGACTCTATAGTCAGCTGTGGATACTTCTGGATATGGAGAATGGAGAAGATTGTTTGATACCAATGTAATGGGCAGGACAGATTCCTACTTAGGGTCTGTTCTTTGGCTAACCAGGGAAAGCAGCGAGGGCATAATAATCCTTCCCTGCTTCCCTGCATCGGAGATCCTATAGGTTTAGGATCTAAAGAAGATCAAGAGAAGAAGAAACAATTTTACAGGAAGAGACATTTGTATTCAACGTCTAACAGTTTTTTGAATTTTTTTGTTTTTCAAGCCCAGATTTGACAAGATTGGTTTTATGTTGATAGCAAATGAGAATATAGGGAACAGTGTAATAAATGTGACATTAGATTATCTGGTTGTATATGTAATATATTATGGAAATGAAAAATATGGAAAACATTCGGAAGTTGCTAATAGAACTTGGATATAGAATCATATGTCAAAAGGTATATTGAAAATAGCTGCCAACATATAACAAGATGAAGATCATGGATGGTTTAGCTTTCTTAACCCTGCCAATTAATTCTCGGGGTTAGGAGGTTGGTTCATGGGAATTCAACAAAGTATATTACAAGTGGTAATGATAATCTTATGTGTATATATTGCAATCAAGGTAATAATTTCATGCGTAGCTAAATGTACTGAAAGCCGATTTTCTGCACCCATTTAAATATCTTGATACCCTAGATGGACATAGAGTGCACCATTCCTACCTGGGGATCCAGCTGGAGCTGGATCCAACGGGTGACTGAACCAGGAGATAATGTTGGCTCTGATGTCCAAATGGGGGATTATGTTAGGGGTTAATCTTGTTTCTAAAGTAATTCCTAATGCTGACATGAAGAAAAATAAGGAACTTAGAAGTTGCTCATTTTGTCCGGACCTTGCATTTCGGACATCGTGATAAGGCACAAGAAACTAAGTAGATAAGTTTCAAACTGACATTTCATGGTTGTGGCCGGATACGCCCGAACTGCGCCCGAGCACAGCAGATGTGCTTTTGCAAGATAAAGTTGTTTTTGCAAGAATGAAAAGTGCTAATATTTTGTTTTCCAAACTAATCACCTGACTAAGTAATTCTTCGAAGTCGCACCCTGCGCGGGCGACGGTCTATATAAGCTGTGTGTTTCTCCAAATAAACCAGAACTCATTTTGATTCACTTGCTGTGTGTATAGTGGATTCTTATGGTTCTCCGGGTACTCGTTATAATTTTCCTTTTTAATTTGGACTCAGGCAACATCCGCACTGGTCTCTGTTGAAGACCCCCTACACTGGGAACATGCAGAGATCAGACATGCATCAACCAAGAAACGTGTAGAGATCAGACATACACCAACCAGGAAACATGTAGAGATCAGACATGCATCAACCAGGAAACATACAGAGATCAGTCATGCATCAACCAGGAAACATGCAGAGATCAGTCATGCATCAACCAGGAAACATGCAGAGATCAGTCATGCATCAACCAGGAAACATGCAGAGATCAGTCATGCATCAACCGGGAAACATGCAGAGATCAGTCATGCATCAACTGGGAAACATGCAGAGATCAGTCATGCATCGACCAGGAAACATGCAGAGATCAGTCATGCATCAACCAGGAAACATGCAGAGATCAGTCATGCATCAACTGGGAAACATGCAGAGATCAGTCATGCATCAACTGGGAACATGCAGAGATCAGACATGCATCAACCAGGAAACGTGTAGAGATCAGACATACACCAACCAGGAAACATGTAGAGATCAGACATGCATCAACCAGGAAACATACAGAGATCAGTCATGCATCAACCAGGAAACATGCAGAGATCAGTCATGCATCAACCAGGAAACATGCAGAGATCAGTCATGCATCAACCAGGAAACATGCAGAGATCAGTCATGCATCAACCAGGAAACATGCAGAGATCAGTCATGCATCAACCAGGAAACATGCAGAGATCAGTCATGCATCAACCGGGAAACATGCAGAGATCAGTCATGCATCAACTGGGAAACATGCAGAGATCAGTCATGCATCAACCAGGAAACATGCAGAGATCAGTCATGCATCAACCAGGAAACATGCAGAGATCAGTCATGCATCAACCAGGAAACATGCAGAGATCAGTCATGCATCAACCAGGAAACATACAGAGATCAGTCATGCATCAAGCAGGAAACAGGCAGAGATCAGTCATGAATCAACCAGGAAACATGCAGAAATCAGTCATGCATCAACCAGGAAACATTCAGAGATCAGTCATGCATCAAGCAGGAAACATGCAGAGATCAATCATGCATCAACCAGGAACATGCAGAGATTAGTCATGCATCAATCGGGAACATGCAGAGATTAGTCATGCATCAACCAGGAACATGCAGAGATTAGTCATGCGTCAACCGGGAACATGCAATAATCAGTCATGCATCAACCAGGAAACATTCAGAGATCAGACATGCATCAACCAGGAAACATGCAGAGATCAATCATTCATCAACCAGGAACATGCAGAGATCAATCATGCATCAACCAGGAAACATGCAGAGACCAGTCATGCATCAACCAGGAAACATGCAGAGATTAGTCATGCATCAACCAGGAACATGCAATAATCAGTCATGCATCAATCGGGAACATGCAATAATCAGTCATGCATCAACCAGGAAACATTCAGAGATCAGTCATGCTTCAATCGGGAACATGTAGAGATCAGTCATGCATCAACCAGGAAACATGCAGAGATCAGTCATGCATCAACCAGGAAACATGCAGAGATCAGTCATGCATCAACCAGGAAACATGCAGAGATCAGTCACGCATCAACCGGGAAACATGCAGAGATCAGTCATGCATCAACTTGGAAACATGCAGAGATCAGTCATGCATCAACCAGGAAACATGCAGAGATCAGTCATGCTTCAACCGGGAACATGTAGAGATCAGTCATGCATCAACCAGGAAACATGCAGAGATCAGTCATGCATCAACCAGGAAACATGCAGAGATCAGTCATGCATCAACCAGGAAACATGCAGAGATCAGTCATGCTTCAACCGGGAACATGTAGAGATCAGTCATGCATCAACCAGGAAACATGCAGAGATCAGTCATGCATCAACCAGGAAACATGCAGAGATCAGTCATGCATCAACCAGGAAACATGCAGAGATCAGTCACGCATCAATCGGGAAACATGCAGAGATCAGTCATGCATCAACTGGGAAACATGCAGAGATCAGTCATGCATCAACCAGGAAACATGCAGAGATCAGTCATGCATCAACCAGGAAACATGCAGAGATCAGTCATGCATCAACCAGGAAACATGCAGAGATCAGTCATGCATCAACCAGGAAACATACAGAGATCAGTCATGCATCAAGCAGGAAACAGGCAGAGATCAGTCATGAATCAACCAGGAAACATGCAGAAATCAGTCATGCATCAACCAGGAAACATTCAGAGATCAGTCATGCATCAAGCAGGAAACATGCAGAGATCAGTCATGCATCAACCAGGAAACATTCAGAGATCAGTCATGCATCAAGCAGGAAACATGCAGAGATCATTCATGCATGAAGGAGGAAACAGGCAGTGATCAGTCATGCATCAACCAGGAAACATGCAGTAATCAATCATGCGTCAACCAGGAAACATGCAGTGATCAGTCATGCATCAACCGGGAAACATGTAGAGATCAGTCATGCATCAACCAGGAAACATGCAGAGATCAATCATTCATCAACCAGGAACATGCAGAGATTAGTCATGCATCAAGCGGGAACATGCAATAATCAGTCCTGCATCAACTGGGAACATGCAATAATCAGTCATGCATCAACAAGGAAACATTCAGAGATCAGTCATGCATCAACAAGGAAACATTCAGAGATCAGTCATGCATCAACCAGGAAACATTCAGAGATCAGACATGCATTAACCACGAAAAATGTAGAGATCAGTCATGCATCAATCGGGAACATTCAGAGATCAGTCATGCATCAACCAGGAAACATGCAGAGATCAGTCATGCATCAACCAGGAAACATGCAGAGATCAGTCATGCATCAACCAGGAGACATGCAGAGATCAGTCATGCATCAACCAGGAAACATGCAGAGATCAGTCATGCATCAACTGGGAAGCATGCAGAGATCAGACATGCATCAACCAGGAAACGTGTAGAGATCAGACATGCACCAACCAGGAAACATGTAGAGATCAGACATGCATCAACCAGGAAACATGCAGAGATCAGTCATGCTTCAACCGGGAACATACAGAGATCAGTCATGCATCAAGGAGGAAACATGTAGAGATCAGTCATGCATCAACCAGGAAACATGCAGAGATCAGTCATGCTTCAACCAGGAAACATGCAGAGATCAGTCATGCATCAACTAGGAGACATGCAGAGATCAGTCATGCATCAACCAGGAAACATGCAGAGATCAGTCATGCATCAACCAGGAAACATGCAGAGATCAGTCATGCATCAACCGGGAAACATGCAGAGATCAGTCATGCATCAACCAGGAAACATGCAGAGATCAGTCATGCATCAACCAGGAAACATACAGAGATCAGTCATGCATCAAGCAGGAAACAGGCAGAGATCAGTCATGCATCAAGCAGGAAACAGGCAGAGATCAGTCATGAATCAACCAGGAAACATGCAGAAATCAGTCATGCATCAACCAGGAAACATTCAGAGATCAGTCATGCATCAAGAAGGAAACATGCAGAGATCAGTCATGCATCAAGGAGGAAACAGGCAGTGATCAGTCATGCATCAAGGAGGAAACATGCGGTGATCAGTCATGCATCAACCGGGAAACATGTAGAGATCAGTCATGCATCAACCAGGAAACATGCAGAGATCAATCATTCATTAACCAGGAACATGCAGAAATCAATCATGCATCAACCAGGAAACATGCAGAGATCAGTCATGCATCAACCAGGAAACATGCAGAGATCAGTCATGCATCAACCAGGAAACATGCAGAGATCAGTCATGCATCAACTGGGAAACATGCAGAGATCAGTCATGCATCAACCGGGAACATGCAGAGATCAGACATGCATCAACCAGGAAACGTGTAGAGATCAGACATGCACCAACCAGGAAACATGCAGAGATCAGTCATGCATCAACCGGGAACATGCAGAGATCAGTCATGCATCAACCAGGAAACATGCAGAGATCACTCATTCATCAACCAGGAAACATGCAGAGATCAGTCATGCATCAACCAGGAAACATGCAGAGATCAGTCATGCATCAACCAGGAAACATGCAGAGATCAGTCATGCATCAACCAGGAAACATGCAGAGATCAGTCTTGCATCAACCAGGAAACATGCAGAGATCAGTCATGCATCAACCAGGAAACATGCAGAGATCAGTCATGCTTCAACCGGGAAACATGCAGAGATCAGTCATGCATCAACTGGGAAACATGCAGAGATCAGTCATGCATCAACCGGGAAACATGCAGAGATCAGTCATGCATCAACCGGGAAACATGCAGAGATCAGTCATGCATCAACTGGGAAACATGCAGAGATCAGTCATGCATCAACCGGGAAACATGCAGAGATCAGTCATGCATCAACCAGGAAACATGCAGAGATCAGTCATGCATCAACCGGGAAACATGCAGAGATCAGTCATGCATCAACCAGGAAACATACAGAGATCAGTCATGCATCAAGCAGGAAACAGGCAGAGATCAGTCATGAATCAACCAGGAAACATGCAGAAATCAGTCATGCATCAAGCAGGAAACATTCAGAGATCAGTCATGCATCAAGCAGGAAACATGCAGAGATCAGTCATGCATCAAGGAGGAAACAGGCAGTGATCAGTCATGCATCAAGGAGGAAACATGCAGTGATCAGTCATGCATCAACCAGGAAACATGCAGTAATCAATCATGCGTCAACCAGGAAACATGCAGTGATCAGTCATACATCGACCAGGTGTTAGGGGTTAATCTAAAGTAATTCCTAAGGGCTTAGTCAGACGGTCGTTTTTTGCCGCGATTTGTGCATGCGCATGCGTCCGGCGATTTTTTAAAACCATTGCTTTGCAATGGTATCGGACACATGAGCGCTTTTTATGCGCTCGTCCAATAAATTATAGAACAAAAAATCGCAGATCGCACCTATCTGCGATCTGCGATTCCTGTTCGCTTCTGTATATGCGCTCAATGGGGCCGGCGGCAGCAGCGCCGACCCCATTGAGAACATATAGAAGACAAATCATTCTTCTCTGCCACAGCTGTAACAGCTGTGGCAGAGAAGAACGATGTTTGCCCATTGAATTCAATGGAGCGGCAATACAGCCGCTCCATTGAAAGCAATGGGCTGCCGGCGTGCGCGGGGTGAATTGTCGGGAAGGGGTTAAATATATAAACCCTTCCCTGCAATTCATCCTAAAATGTGTTAAAATAAAAAAAAATTGTATACTCACCTTTCCGCTGCAGCCGGAGTCCAGCCGCGGCCGCTGTCAGTTCTCCTGGACTGCTTCTCGGCACTATTCAGCCGGCGGGGCTTTAAAATCCCCGCCTGCTGAATGATCTGCCTCTGATTGGTCACAGCCTGACCAATCAGAGGCCGGTTTCACTCACACACCCATTCATGAATTCATGAATGGGTGAGTGACTGCTGCCTCTCAGCGCTGAGCCAATCAGGGGCAGGTCTGACTCACATCCATTCATGAATTCATGAATGGGTGTGAGTGAGGCATGCCTCTGATTGGCTCAGCGCTGAGCCAATCAGGGGGCAGGTCTGACTCACACCCCCTTCACACCCACTGCAGGACGGCCGCTCGGAGCTGCCGGCAGAAGGTGAGTATGCAATTTTTTTTTATTTTAACACATTTATATATTTAAGCCCTTACCGACAATTCATCCCGGGCTCGCCCGCAGCGCATTGCTTTCAATGGAGACGGCTGTATTGCTGTCTCCATTGAATGCAATGCGCTGGACAGCTCCGGCCCGTTTCTAATGAAACGCGGCTAGGAGCAGATTTTTGGGCGATTTGTGGGCGTCTTGCGCGCACCGGTCACGCGATTTGCGGATGCGCATCCGTCATGCGATCCGCAAATCGCGGCAAAAAACGCCCGTCTGACTAAGCCCTAATGCTGACATGAAGAAAAATAAGGAACTTAGAAGTTGCTCATTTTGTCCGGACCTTGCATTTCGGACATCGTGATAAGACACAAGAAACTAAGTAGATAAGTTTCAAACTGACATTTCATGGTTGTGGCCGGATACACCCGAACTGCGCCCGAGCACAGCAGATGTGCTTTTGCAAGATAAAGTTGTTTTTGCAAGAATGAAAAGTGCTAATATTTTGTTTTCCAAACTAATCACCTGACTAAGTAATTCTTCGAAGTCGCACCCTGCGCGGGCGACGGTCTATATAAGCTGTGTGTTTCTCCAAATAAACCAGAACTCATTTTGATTCACTTGCTGTGTGTATAGTGGATTCTTATGGTTCTCCGGGTACTCGTTATAATTTTCCTTTTTAATTTGGACTCAGGCAACATCCGCACTGGTCTCTGTTGAAGACCCCCTACAGTTTACTTGGCTGCCCAACGTGGGGCAGAAGCTAACTCCTTACCTGCAGCCGATACCTGACGACCCTACCTGCCGACCAACCGGACCAGAGGCCACGGGACCCCAGATCTACAAAACACCGGTGTAAGGTAAGCCCTTGACTTACCACTCCAGCTCTGGGCTCCCCTGACTTCATTCAGTCCCGTGTTGACAGGAGGTGAGTCGCTGCATGTTATATAGGACGCTTCTGCCTGTAATTTTACGGTGTTCTTAGTAACCGTGCTAGACGGAAGAACTCACTACTGGGATATTTTCATGCCATGTTGCCTGTAGTAATTGTTGAAATCTGTACGTTGATAGTCTGTGTCATTTTAGCCATAATTTGCTTTTACTGAATCTGTTATAATATTACCAGAAGTTCCCTTAGAGGAGAGGTCTGGTCTCCCCTGAATCCCTAAGTAGTCTAAGTGATTGCTGTAGTAGTTCCGTAAAACTATTCCAGGACCAGGGACTAAGTGTCCTTAGTGCAACTGTGTGATATAAGGTCCTGTATACTTAGTGATGAATAGTGGGAAATAAATTACCTTCGTGGTCGGAAAAAAAATAATAAGGTCTGTGTGACCGCCTGAGTTACCCGAAGGAAGCTGTGTGCATCCTCAACACTGTGTGATAGTGGTAAATCAAGAGGTAAGTCCAATAGTCAAAATGGGGTCTGAACAGTCTAAAGCTTATCTGACCCCTATAGAGATAATCAAGGAGAGGGAAGGGAGAGACGATTGCAGACAAGCATATAAAATATATAGACAGATAGGACTTAAAAAGGGACGGGAAAAACACATGAAAGATCACAGAGAAAGGGAATCCTTTTATAGTTTGTGTTCCTCTGTGACATAAAGCAAGTTCATACAGAATCTGTGGACAATTATGTGACAAATAACCATTATTGCTTGTCTTGTATATCTGATGTTATGTAATTTAATCTTTGTTGTACGTCTTAGTCTTCTACAACAAAGTGTAAGAAAGTGTAAGAAAGTTATACCCCACTCACATCTATGGGGGCTTTTAAGAATACAAGGGTTAAGAATGCGGAAAATGTTGCGCTGTTAGAAGCGCTTAGCATGTTTTCTTTTCTATGTGTTTAACTATTCATATCCTCAGAGAAATATACCTCTTGTAATTACTAGTGATTAATGCTGTTTAAAGTCTGAATGTTCTGGCTGCTTATTAATATCTTAGCTATTGTTCTGTTTCATAGAGAGATAAAATTCAGGGGCATAGAAAGGAAGACAGACGCTGATGAAATAAGAAACTTGAATTGAATTACGTGAATTATACGGTCTTAAAAATAGAAAACATATAGGGATTTTAAGGTATATACATATATATATATATTTTTTTCTTTTTGGGTAAATGTCAGTTCTGTGATTGGTTGGACGTCTGTATCACTGCTAAATGCTGTTAGTATTGTACTGTCTCTGAGAGAATGTTCTGTAGGAGAGACATACAAATGACCAGCATCGAAGGGGTGGAGCTAGATGATGTAAAAGTACGTAATGTTTCATCCTTCTCTTCTCTGAAGGGGGGGGGGTGAGAAACTTGGGCAGTTAGGAAAAGTTTTTTTTCAAATTTGATGAGACATTGCAGGCAGGATCAGATTAATAATGAATTTGCTTAAAGAATATCATATTCCAATGTGGATAGATGTTTGTGGATTGTTCTGCCTTGTTGTAATTCATATCACTGTTATTTGTACTGATATCTTACAAGCCTTATCTGCATCCATCAAATTCTCACCAGATGGATCAGTACGGATTCAAATCTCAGGTGACAGTTCGGAAGAGGTTTGTAAACTAACTGCTCTCTTGGTAGATCCGGCTCATGTATTTGTCTTGATAGATATTGCAGAAACTCAGCTTTCCGCAGGTCCTGACAAATAGTAAGCCACCTCCAAGACAGACATGGGGAAATTGAATATACCCCCTATGATGGTAAATCTGAAGCCAGGATACATACCCCTGGGTCAAACAGTATCCCTTTAGTTTCCCACAAGAAAAATGCTGATTGGGGAAGATGTGGGAGACTTGGTTCCAATGGGGGATTTGCGTGAGATACATTCTCCAGCAAACACTCCTTTCTTTTTCCAGTAAAGAAAAGATGCTAAAGGGTTGCGATGCCTCACGCGCTTCCTTGTGCTGGAAAGTCCTGAAAGCATATTGGGAACCGACGTGATGGGACCCTTGGGATGTTGTATCAAACTTCACCCGTCCGGTGAGGCTCGTATACACCCCGGGTCTGAAAGTCACCCAACCTTCTGTCGGATGGCAGCAGACCTAGCGACACCTCTCTCTGTCTTCACACTTACGCACGCAGAGGAACAAGCTCTTAGTGTCGTTCCTTCGAGCCTTTGGGCTACCAGTCAGACAGACCCCGACGGACTGTCAGTATTTGTTTGCATTTACTTCCAGGGGAAAGCAGTACTGTTGGACAGTGCTGCCACAAGGGGCTCAGAATAGCCCAAAACCAGTTCACCAGATGCATGAAGCTGGTATTAGATGCCTGGCCAATTCCCGAGGGCACCGACCTCTTGTAATATGTTTGTAGATTTACTTTTATGTACTCCTGACCCAAATAGTTACCTCAATGCATCACTAAGCCTTTGTGTTTCCCCCATCAGAGTAGAATGGCTGCAAAGTCAGCAAAGAGAAACTTCAGTTCTGCAAATCTCACGTAGTGTTCCTGGGCCACTGGCTAGGTCCAGGCACTAAACACCTGACGCCGGAACGCACGAAGGTGGTAAGTGACATGCAACTTCCCATCTCCCATGCCCAGTCGCGTACCTTCTTGGGACTGGTTTCATGCGGTCGGCCATGGATACGCTCTGCCTCCATGACCATGCAGCCTCTGTACGACTGTTTGGGTTCACAGCCATTTGCCCTCACCCCGCAGGCCGAGTCAGCCTTCCATCAGCTGAAAGTACAGATAACCAGTGCACCCGCACTGGGGCTCCCAGACTATGACAAACCTTCCCAAATGTACGTCACTGAGATGGCGGGACACGCCACGGCTGTACTGACACAAATGCATGGTGAAAAAAAAAAAAAAAAAGTGACCTGTAGCATACTACAGTGCCCATCTTGACGCGGTGGCTAGAGGGTCTCCATCATGCGTCCGAGCGGTTCTAGCAGTTCAGGCACTACTGGACAAAAGTTCTGACGTTGTCTTAGATCACACCATGGTGATCTACACCCCACATGACATACATGGAATCCTGACACAGGTAAGCCGTAGACATCTGTCTCTTGCTAGACAGATCAAAATGGAACTTGCAGTACACTCTTCATCCAATGTCTCATTTCAACGTTGCACCACTTTGAATCCGGCCACCTTATTACCATTAGGTGACACTGATTCAAATGGGGGAGTAAGTACAGAGGACCAGCTTTTTGCAAATTCTCTGACTGATGATGAGGAGGCCTTTGCGCAGAGCACCAGCATGATTGTGCAGCGCTCATGGAGCAGGAGACAGCTGGGTTCGTACATGTCACTGACAAACCCCTCCTAAACCCCCACCTTGAAATGTTTGTGGATGGATCTAGATACCTGACTGACGAAGGAAGGTTTGTAACAGGTTTTGAAGTAGTCACACTGAATGAGATGCTTGTACAAAAACCACTGCCGCCATACATGTCAGCGCAGGAGGCTGAGCTCCGTGCTCTAACTGAGGCCTGTACAAAGGTACCACTGCTAACATCTACACTGATTCCAGGTACGCCTTTGGTACTGCACACAATTATGGACCCATCTGGCGGTCCAGGAGCTTTCTCACGGCACAAGGCAAGCCCATTAAGAATGGTGTAGCAGTAAGTAGATTAATGCAGGCCATCATGTTGCCAGAACAGGTGGCCATAATAAAGGTTAAAGCACACACGCAGGGGCAGCCACCGGAGAGCAAGGGAAATGATAGAGTAAATAAGAAAAAGGTTCATACTGTAGTGGCCAAGGCGGGAGTTGATTGGGACCTAATAAGTGTGAGTGTGAGATACACATAATTGTGACTGTGCTGGGATATTACTATGTACAAATTTATTTACATGAGTTGGACTAATAGAATATCTATTTGGGTTCTGTTTTGTGGAAAAATTATGTGAATGTATATTGCATGACTATCTTAATTACGGAAACGTGTTATTACAAATCTAGGAATATTGTGTTATAAAATTTGCTTAACGTGGTTCGCAGTGTTTGATAACATGTGAAAAGTAAGTAACTGTACTGATGATGATATTGATCAATCTAAGATTATTGTATTGTAAACCTGATTGATTTACAATGTTTGATATTATATTGTTTGTTTACATAGTAAAATTCTTGAGTTTTATGTCTACTGTATGTAGAAGGTATTTGTGCTGAAATGTAGAAAGATTAGGAATATTAGAAATCTTCATTTGCTACGACAGACAATTACTGCGGTCCCTCTGGGCAGAGATTGTTTTATTGATAAATTTGACCTACAGATTTTTGTTTCATCTATTTTTATGAAGGGGTGAAGAAAAGCACACAAGGCCCCAGATTGTGATTTTGTTTTTGTTTGATTTGCTATAGACTGATTTATTCTGCATCAAGTTGATTTGGGACTGAGAAAATTTATGAACTGAGTCATTTCCACCAGGACATTTGGACTTTTGCAATTGTGGTTTGAAATTTCATCTTCTCTAAGTGCATGCTGCATCTGTCCATACGCTGAGACTATCTAACTGAGCCTGAAGAACTGACAAGTGAGCCTGACTACTGCTACACTGTCATCGGAGTGAACCTCAGATGTTCTGCAGAATGCTGCCCGCCAGCTGATGACGTTAAAGGAGGGCTAAGCCTCACAGCTCCTCCCTGAAGACCTTGGGCAACAAAGCGCTGTAGAGAGGGCATCTGCAACATTGGAATAAAAGGACTCTATAGTCAGCTGTGGATACTTCTGGATATGGAGAATGGAGAAGATTGTTTGATACCAATGTAATGGGCAGGACAGATTCCTACTTAGGGTCTGTTCTTTGGCTAACCAGGGAAAGCAGCGAGGGCATAATAATCCTTCCCTGCTTCCCTGCATCGGAGATCCTATAGGTTTAGGATCTAAAGAAGATCAAGAGAAGAAGAAACAATTTTACAGGAAGAGACATTTGTATTCAACGTCTAACAGTTTTTTGAATTTTTTTGTTTTTCAAGCCCAGATTTGACAAGATTGGTTTTATGTTGATAGCAAATGAGAATATAGGGAACAGTGTAATAAATGTGACATTAGATTATCTGGTTGTATATGTAATATATTATGGAAATGAAAAATATGGAAAACATTCGGAAGTTGCTAATAGAACTTGGATATAGAATCATATGTCAAAAGGTATATTGAAAATAGCTGCCAACATATAACAAGATGAAGATCATGGATGGTTTAGCTTTCTTAACCCTGCCAATTAATTCTCGGGGTTAGGAGGTTGGTTCATGGGAATTCAACAAAGTATATTACAAGTGGTAATGATAATCTTATGTGTATATATTGCAATCAAGGTAATAATTTCATGCGTAGCTAAATGTACTGAAAGCCGATTTTCTGCACCCATTTAAATATCTTGATACCCTAGATGGACATAGAGTGCACCATTCCTACCTGGGGATCCAGCTGGAGCTGGATCCAACGGGTGACTGAACCAGGAGATAATGTTGGCTCTGATGTCCAAATGGGGGATTATGTTAGGGGTTAATCTTGTTTCTAAAGTAATTCCTAATGCTGACATGAAGAAAAATAAGGAACTTAGAAGTTGCTCATTTTGTCCGGACCTTGCATTTCGGACATCGTGATAAGGCACAAGAAACTAAGTAGATAAGTTTCAAACTGACATTTCATGGTTGTGGCCGGATACGCCCGAACTGCGCCCGAGCACAGCAGATGTGCTTTTGCAAGATAAAGTTGTTTTTGCAAGAATGAAAAGTGCTAATATTTTGTTTTCCAAACTAATCACCTGACTAAGTAATTCTTCGAAGTCGCACCCTGCGCGGGCGACGGTCTATATAAGCTGTGTGTTTCTCCAAATAAACCAGAACTCATTTTGATTCACTTGCTGTGTGTATAGTGGATTCTTATGGTTCTCCGGGTACTCGTTATAATTTTCCTTTTTAATTTGGACTCAGGCAACATCCGCACTGGTCTCTGTTGAAGACCCCCTACACAGGAAACATGTAGAGATCAGTCATGCATCAACCAGGAAACATGCAGAGATCAATCATTCATTAACCAGGAACATGCAGAGATCAATCATGCATCAACCAGGAAACATGCAGAGATCAGTCATGCATCAACCAGGAAACATGTAGAGATCAGTTATGCATCAACCAGGAAACATGCAGAGATCAGTCATGCATCAACCAGGAAACATGCAGAGATCAGTCATGCATCAACCAGGAAACATGCAGAGATCAGTCATGCATCAACCAGGAAACATGCAGAGATCAGTCATGCATCAACCGGGAAACATGCAGAGATCAGTCATGCATCGACCAGGAAACATGCAGAGATCAGTCATGCATCAACCAGGAAACATGCAGAGATCAGTCATGCATCAACTGGGAAACATGCAGAGATCAGTCATGCATCAACTGGGAACATGCAGAGATCAGACATGCATCAACCAGGAAACGTGTAGAGATCAGACATACACCAACCAGGAAACATGTAGAGATCAGACATGCATCAACCAGGAAACATACAGAGATCAGTCATGCATCAACCAGGAAACATGCAGAGATCAGTCATGCATCAACCAGGAAACATGCAGAGATCAGTCATGCATCAACCAGGAAACATGCAGAGATCAGTCATGCATCAACCAGGAAACATGCAGAGATCAGTCATGCATCAACCAGGAAACATGCAGAGATCAGTCATGCATCAACCGGGAAACATGCAGAGATCAGTCATGCATCAACTGGGAAACATGCAGAGATCAGTCATGCATCAACCAGGAAACATGCAGAGATCAGTCATGCATCAACCAGGAAACATGCAGAGATCAGTCATGCATCAACCAGGAAACATGCAGAGATCAGTCATGCATCAACCAGGAAACATGTAGAGATCAGTTATGCATCAACCAGGAAACATGCAGAGATCAGTCATGCATCAACTGGGAAACATGCAGAGATCAGTCATGCATCAACCGGGAACATGCAGAGATCAGACATGCATCAACCAGGAAACGTGTAGAGATCAGACATACACCAACCAGGAAACATGTAGAGATCAGACATGCATCAACCAGGAAACATGCAGAGATCAGTCATGCATCAACCAGGAAACATGCAGAGATCAGTCATGCATCAACCAGGAAACATGCAGAGATCAGTCATGCATCAACCAGGAAACATGCAGAGATCAGTCATGCATCAACCAGGAAACATGCAGAGATCAGTCATGCATCAACCAGGAAACATGCAGAGATCAGTCATGCATCAACTGGGAAACATGCAGAGATCAGTCATGCATCGACCAGGAAACATGCAGAGATCAGTCATGCATCAACCAGGAAACATGCAGAGATCAGTCATGCATCAACTGGGAAACATGCAGAGATCAGTCATGCATCAACTGGGAACATGCAGAGATCAGACATGCATCAACCAGGAAACGTGTAGAGATCAGACATACACCAACCAGGAAACATGTAGAGATCAGACATGCATCAACCAGGAAACATACAGAGATCAGTCATGCATCAACCAGGAAACATACAGAGATCAGTCATGCATCAACCAGGAAACATGCAGAGATCAGTCATGCATCAACCAGGAAACATGCAGAGATCAGTCATGCATCAACCGGGAAACATGCAGAGATCAGTCATGCATCAACTGGGAAACATGCAGAGATCAGTCATGCATCGACCAGGAAACATGCAGAGATCAGTCATGCATCAACCAGGAAACATGCAGAGATCAGTCATGCATCAACTGGGAAACATGCAGAGATCAGTCATGCATCAACTGGGAACATGCAGAGATCAGACATGCATCAACCAGGAAACGTGTAGAGATCAGACATACACCAACCAGGAAACATGTAGAGATCAGACATGCATCAACCAGGAAACATACAGAGATCAGTCATGCATCAACCAGGAAACATGCAGAGATCAGTCATGCATCAACCAGGAAACATGCAGAGATCAGTCATGCATCAACCAGGAAACATGCAGAGATCAGTCATGCATCAACCAGGAAACATGCAGAGATCAGTCATGCATCAACCAGGAAACATGCAGAGATCAGTCATGCATCAACCGGGAAACATGCAGAGATCAGTCATGCATCAACTGGGAAACATGCAGAGATCAGTCATGCATCAACCAGGAAACATGCAGAGATCAGTCATGCATCAACCAGGAAACATGCAGAGATCAGTCATGCATCAACCAGGAAACATGCAGAGATCAGTCATGCATCAACCAGGAAACATACAGAGATCAGTCATGCATCAAGCAGGAAACAGGCAGAGATCAGTCATGAATCAACCAGGAAACATGCAGAAATCAGTCATGCATCAACCAGGAAACATTCAGAGATCAGTCATGCATCAAGCAGGAAACATGCAGAGATCAATCATGCATCAACCAGGAACATGCAGAGATTAGTCATGCATCAATCGGGAACATGCAGAGATTAGTCATGCATCAACCAGGAACATGCAGAGATTAGTCATGCGTCAACCGGGAACATGCAATAATCAGTCATGCATCAACCAGGAAACATTCAGAGATCAGACATGCATCAACCAGGAAACATGCAGAGATCAATCATTCATCAACCAGGAACATGCAGAGATCAATCATGCATCAACCAGGAAACATGCAGAGACCAGTCATGCATCAACCAGGAAACATGCAGAGATTAGTCATGCATCAACCAGGAACATGCAATAATCAGTCATGCATCAATCGGGAACATGCAATAATCAGTCATGCATCAACCAGGAAACATTCAGAGATCAGTCATGCTTCAACCGGGAACATGTAGAGATCAGTCATGCATCAACCAGGAAACATGCAGAGATCAGTCATGCATCAACCAGGAAACATGCAGAGATCAGTCATGCATCAACCAGGAAACATGCAGAGATCAGTCACGCATCAACCGGGAAACATGCAGAGATCAGTCATGCATCAACTTGGAAACATGCAGAGATCAGTCATGCATCAACCAGGAAACATGCAGAGATCAGTCATGCTTCAACCGGGAACATGTAGAGATCAGTCATGCATCAACCAGGAAACATGCAGAGATCAGTCATGCATCAACCAGGAAACATGCAGAGATCAGTCATGCATCAACCAGGAAACATGCAGAGATCAGTCATGCTTCAACCGGGAACATGTAGAGATCAGTCATGCATCAACCAGGAAACATGCAGAGATCAGTCATGCATCAACCAGGAAACATGCAGAGATCAGTCATGCATCAACCAGGAAACATGCAGAGATCAGTCACGCATCAATCGGGAAACATGCAGAGATCAGTCATGCATCAACTGGGAAACATGCAGAGATCAGTCATGCATCAACCAGGAAACATGCAGAGATCAGTCATGCATCAACCAGGAAACATGCAGAGATCAGTCATGCATCAACCAGGAAACATGCAGAGATCAGTCATGCATCAACCAGGAAACATACAGAGATCAGTCATGCATCAAGCAGGAAACAGGCAGAGATCAGTCATGAATCAACCAGGAAACATGCAGAAATCAGTCATGCATCAACCAGGAAACATGCAGAGATCAGTCATGCATCAACCAGGAAACATGTAGAGATCAGTTATGCATCAACCAGGAAACATGCAGAGATCAGTCATGCATCAACTGGGAAACATGCAGAGATCAGTCATGCATCAACCGGGAACATGCAGAGATCAGACATGCATCAACCAGGAAACGTGTAGAGATCAGACATACACCAACCAGGAAACATGTAGAGATCAGACATGCATCAACCAGGAAACATGCAGAGATCAGTCATGCATCAACCAGGAAACATGCAGAGATCAGTCATGCATCAACCAGGAAACATGCAGAGATCAGTCATGCATCAACCAGGAAACATGCAGAGATCAGTCATGCATCAACCAGGAAACATGCAGAGATCAGTCATGCATCAACCAGGAAACATGCAGAGATCAGTCATGCATCAACTGGGAAACATGCAGAGATCAGTCATGCATCGACCAGGAAACATGCAGAGATCAGTCATGCATCAACCAGGAAACATGCAGAGATCAGTCATGCATCAACTGGGAAACATGCAGAGATCAGTCATGCATCAACTGGGAACATGCAGAGATCAGACATGCATCAACCAGGAAACGTGTAGAGATCAGACATACACCAACCAGGAAACATGTAGAGATCAGACATGCATCAACCAGGAAACATACAGAGATCAGTCATGCATCAACCAGGAAACATACAGAGATCAGTCATGCATCAACCAGGAAACATGCAGAGATCAGTCATGCATCAACCAGGAAACATGCAGAGATCAGTCATGCATCAACCGGGAAACATGCAGAGATCAGTCATGCATCAACTGGGAAACATGCAGAGATCAGTCATGCATCGACCAGGAAACATGCAGAGATCAGTCATGCATCAACCAGGAAACATGCAGAGATCAGTCATGCATCAACTGGGAAACATGCAGAGATCAGTCATGCATCAACTGGGAACATGCAGAGATCAGACATGCATCAACCAGGAAACGTGTAGAGATCAGACATACACCAACCAGGAAACATGTAGAGATCAGACATGCATCAACCAGGAAACATACAGAGATCAGTCATGCATCAACCAGGAAACATGCAGAGATCAGTCATGCATCAACCAGGAAACATGCAGAGATCAGTCATGCATCAACCAGGAAACATGCAGAGATCAGTCATGCATCAACCAGGAAACATGCAGAGATCAGTCATGCATCAACCAGGAAACATGCAGAGATCAGTCATGCATCAACCGGGAAACATGCAGAGATCAGTCATGCATCAACTGGGAAACATGCAGAGATCAGTCATGCATCAACCAGGAAACATGCAGAGATCAGTCATGCATCAACCAGGAAACATGCAGAGATCAGTCATGCATCAACCAGGAAACATGCAGAGATCAGTCATGCATCAACCAGGAAACATACAGAGATCAGTCATGCATCAAGCAGGAAACAGGCAGAGATCAGTCATGAATCAACCAGGAAACAAGCAGAAATCAGTCATGCATCAACCAGGAAACATTCAGAGATCAGTCATGCATCAAGCAGGAAACATGCAGAGATCAATCATGCATCAACCAGGAACATGCAGAGATTAGTCATGCATCAATCGGGAACATGCAGAGATTAGTCATGCATCAACCAGGAACATGCAGAGATTAGTCATGCGTCAACCGGGAACATGCAATAATCAGTCATGCATCAACCAGGAAACATTCAGAGATCAGACATGCATCAACCAGGAAACATGCAGAGATCAATCATTCATCAACCAGGAACATGCAGAGATCAATCATGCATCAACCAGGAAACATGCAGAGACCAGTCATGCATCAACCAGGAAACATGCAGAGATTAGTCATGCATCAACCAGGAACATGCAATAATCAGTCATGCATCAATCGGGAACATGCAATAATCAGTCATGCATCAACCAGGAAACATTCAGAGATCAGTCATGCTTCAACCGGGAACATGTAGAGATCAGTCATGCATCAACCAGGAAACATGCAGAGATCAGTCATGCATCAACCAGGAAACATGCAGAGATCAGTCATGCATCAACCAGGAAACATGCAGAGATCAGTCACGCATCAACCGGGAAACATGCAGAGATCAGTCATGCATCAACTTGGAAACATGCAGAGATCAGTCATGCATCAACCAGGAAACATGCAGAGATCAGTCATGCTTCAACCGGGAACATGTAGAGATCAGTCATGCATCAACCAGGAAACATGCAGAGATCAGTCATGCATCAACCAGGAAACATGCAGAGATCAGTCATGCATCAACCAGGAAACATGCAGAGATCAGTCATGCTTCAACCGGGAACATGTAGAGATCAGTCATGCATCAACCAGGAAACATGCAGAGATCAGTCATGCTTCAACCGGGAACATGTAGAGATCAGTCATGCATCAACCAGGAAACATGCAGAGATCAGTCATGCATCAACCAGGAAACATGCAGAGATCAGTCATGCATCAACCAGGAAACATGCAGAGATCAGTCACGCATCAATCGGGAAACATGCAGAGATCAGTCATGCATCAACTGGGAAACATGCAGAGATCAGTCATGCATCAACCAGGAAACATGCAGAGATCAGTCATGCATCAACCAGGAAACATGCAGAGATCAGTCATGCATCAACCAGGAAACATGCAGAGATCAGTCATGCATCAACCAGGAAACATACAGAGATCAGTCATGCATCAAGCAGGAAACAGGCAGAGATCAGTCATGAATCAACCAGGAAACATGCAGAAATCAGTCATGCATCAACCAGGAAACATGCAGAGATCAGTCATGCATCAACCAGGAAACATGTAGAGATCAGTTATGCATCAACCAGGAAACATGCAGAGATCAGTCATGCATCAACTGGGAAACATGCAGAGATCAGTCATGCATCAACCGGGAACATGCAGAGATCAGACATGCATCAACCAGGAAACGTGTAGAGATCAGACATACACCAACCAGGAAACATGTAGAGATCAGACATGCATCAACCAGGAAACATGCAGAGATCAGTCATGCATCAACCAGGAAACATGCAGAGATCAGTCATGCATCAACCAGGAAACATGCAGAGATCAGTCATGCATCAACCAGGAAACATGCAGAGATCAGTCATGCATCAACCAGGAAACATGCAGAGATCAGTCATGCATCAACCAGGAAACATGCAGAGATCAGTCATGCATCAACTGGGAAACATGCAGAGATCAGTCATGCATCGACCAGGAAACATGCAGAGATCAGTCATGCATCAACCAGGAAACATGCAGAGATCAGTCATGCATCAACTGGGAAACATGCAGAGATCAGTCATGCATCAACTGGGAACATGCAGAGATCAGACATGCATCAACCAGGAAACGTGTAGAGATCAGACATACACCAACCAGGAAACATGTAGAGATCAGACATGCATCAACCAGGAAACATACAGAGATCAGTCATGCATCAACCAGGAAACATACAGAGATCAGTCATGCATCAACCAGGAAACATGCAGAGATCAGTCATGCATCAACCAGGAAACATGCAGAGATCAGTCATGCATCAACCGGGAAACATGCAGAGATCAGTCATGCATCAACTGGGAAACATGCAGAGATCAGTCATGCATCGACCAGGAAACATGCAGAGATCAGTCATGCATCAACCAGGAAACATGCAGAGATCAGTCATGCATCAACTGGGAAACATGCAGAGATCAGTCATGCATCAACTGGGAACATGCAGAGATCAGACATGCATCAACCAGGAAACGTGTAGAGATCAGACATACACCAACCAGGAAACATGTAGAGATCAGACATGCATCAACCAGGAAACATACAGAGATCAGTCATGCATCAACCAGGAAACATGCAGAGATCAGTCATGCATCAACCAGGAAACATGCAGAGATCAGTCATGCATCAACCAGGAAACATGCAGAGATCAGTCATGCATCAACCAGGAAACATGCAGAGATCAGTCATGCATCAACCAGGAAACATGCAGAGATCAGTCATGCATCAACCGGGAAACATGCAGAGATCAGTCATGCATCAACTGGGAAACATGCAGAGATCAGTCATGCATCAACCAGGAAACATGCAGAGATCAGTCATGCATCAACCAGGAAACATGCAGAGATCAGTCATGCATCAACCAGGAAACATGCAGAGATCAGTCATGCATCAACCAGGAAACATACAGAGATCAGTCATGCATCAAGCAGGAAACAGGCAGAGATCAGTCATGAATCAACCAGGAAACAAGCAGAAATCAGTCATGCATCAACCAGGAAACATTCAGAGATCAGTCATGCATCAAGCAGGAAACATGCAGAGATCAATCATGCATCAACCAGGAACATGCAGAGATTAGTCATGCATCAATCGGGAACATGCAGAGATTAGTCATGCATCAACCAGGAACATGCAGAGATTAGTCATGCGTCAACCGGGAACATGCAATAATCAGTCATGCATCAACCAGGAAACATTCAGAGATCAGACATGCATCAACCAGGAAACATGCAGAGATCAATCATTCATCAACCAGGAACATGCAGAGATCAATCATGCATCAACCAGGAAACATGCAGAGACCAGTCATGCATCAACCAGGAAACATGCAGAGATTAGTCATGCATCAACCAGGAACATGCAATAATCAGTCATGCATCAATCGGGAACATGCAATAATCAGTCATGCATCAACCAGGAAACATTCAGAGATCAGTCATGCTTCAACCGGGAACATGTAGAGATCAGTCATGCATCAACCAGGAAACATGCAGAGATCAGTCATGCATCAACCAGGAAACATGCAGAGATCAGTCATGCATCAACCAGGAAACATGCAGAGATCAGTCACGCATCAACCGGGAAACATGCAGAGATCAGTCATGCATCAACTTGGAAACATGCAGAGATCAGTCATGCATCAACCAGGAAACATGCAGAGATCAGTCATGCTTCAACCGGGAACATGTAGAGATCAGTCATGCATCAACCAGGAAACATGCAGAGATCAGTCATGCATCAACCAGGAAACATGCAGAGATCAGTCATGCATCAACCAGGAAACATGCAGAGATCAGTCATGCTTCAACCGGGAACATGTAGAGATCAGTCATGCATCAACCAGGAAACATGCAGAGATCAGTCATGCATCAACCAGGAAACATGCAGAGATCAGTCATGCATCAACCAGGAAACATGCAGAGATCAGTCACGCATCAATCGGGAAACATGCAGAGATCAGTCATGCATCAACTGGGAAACATGCAGAGATCAGTCATGCATCAACCAGGAAACATGCAGAGATCAGTCATGCATCAACCAGGAAACATGCAGAGATCAGTCATGCATCAACCAGGAAACATGCAGAGATCAGTCATGCATCAACCAGGAAACATACAGAGATCAGTCATGCATCAAGCAGGAAACAGGCAGAGATCAGTCATGAATCAACCAGGAAACATGCAGAAATCAGTCATGCATCAACCAGGAAACATTCAGAGATCAGTCATGCATCAAGCAGGAAACATGCAGAGATCAGTCATGCATCAACCAGGAAACATTCAGAGATCAGTCATGCATCAAGCAGGAAACATGCAGAGATCATTCATGCATGAAGGAGGAAACAGGCAGTGATCAGTCATGCATCAACCAGGAAACATGCAGTAATCAATCATGCGTCAACCAGGAAACATGCAGTGATCAGTCATGCATCAACCGGGAAACATGTAGAGATCAGTCATGCATTAACCAGGAAACATGCAGAGATCAATCATTCATCAACCAGGAACATGCAGAGATTAGTCATGCATCAAGCGGGAACATGCAATAATCAGTCCTGCATCAACTGGGAACATGCAATAATCAGTCATGCATCAACAAGGAAACATTCAGAGATCAGTCATGCATCAACAAGGAAACATTCAGAGATCAGTCATGCATCAACCAGGAAACATTCAGAGATCAGACATGCATTAACCACGAAAAATGTAGAGATCAGTCATGCATCAATCGGGAACATTCAGAGATCAGTCATGCATCAATCGGGAACATGCAGAGATCAGTCATGCATCAACCAGGAAACATGCAGAGATCAGTCATACATCAACTGGGAACATGCAGAGATCAGTCATGCATCAAGGAGGAAATATGCAGAGATCAGTCATGCATCAAGCAGGAAACACGCAGAGATCAGTCATGCATCAACCGGGAAACATTCAGAGATCAATCATTCATCAACCAGGAACATGCAGAGATTAGTCATGCATCAACCGGGAACATGCAGAGATTAGTCATGCATCAACCAGGAACATGCAGAGATTAGTCATGCATCAACCCGGAACATGCAATAATCAGTCATGCATCAACCAGGAACATGCAATAATCAGTCATGCATCAACCAGGAAACATTCAGAGATCAGACATGCATCAACCAGGAAACATGCAGAGATCAATCATTCATCAACCAGGAACATGCAGAGATCAATCATGCATCAACCAGGAAACATGCAGAGACCAGTCATGCATCAACCAGGAAACATGCAGAGATTAGTCATGCATCTACCGGGAACATGCAATAATCAGTCATGCATCAATCGGGAACATGCAATAATCAGTCATGCATCAACCAGGAAACATTCAGAGATCAGACATGCAATAACCAGGAAAAATGTAGAGATCAGTCATGCATTAATCGGGAACATGCAGAGATCAGTCATGCATCAACCAGGAAACATGCAGAGATCAGTCATGCTTCAACCGGGAACATGGAGAGATCAGTCATGCATCAACCAGGAAACATGTAGAGATCAGTCCTGCATCAACTGGGAACATGCAGAGATTAGTCATGCTTCAACCGGGAACATACAGAGATCAGTCATGCATCAAGGAGGAAACATGTAGAGATCAGTCATGCATCAACCAGGAAACATGCAGAGATCAGTCATGCTTCAACCGGGAACATGCAGAGATCAATCATGCATCAACCAGGAAACATGTAGAGATCAGTCATGCATCAACTGGGAACATGCAGAGATCAGTCATGCTTCAACCGGGAACATACAGAGATCAGTCATGCATCAAGGAGGAAACATGTAGAGATCAGTCATGCATCAACCAGGAAACATGCAGAGATCAGTCATGCTTCAACCGGGAACATGCAGAGATCAGTCATGCATCAACCAGGAAACATGTAGAGATCAGTCATGCATCAACTGGGAACATGCAGAGATCAGTCATGCTTCAACCGGGAACATACAGAGATCAGTCATGCATCAAGGAGGAAACATGCAGAGATCAGTCATGCATCAACCAGGAAACATGCAGAGATCAGTCATGCATCAACCGGGAAACATGCAGAGATCAGTCATGCATCAACCAGGAAACATGTAGAGATCAGTCATGCATCAACTGGGAACATGCAGAGATCAGTCATGCTTCAACCGGAAACATACAGAGATCAGTCATGCATCAAGGAGGAAACATGTAGAGATCAGTCATGCATCAACCAGGAAACATGCAGAGATCAGTCATGCTTCAACCGGGAACATGCAGAGATCAGTCATGCATCAACCAGGAAACATGTAGAGATCAGTCATGCATCAACTGGGAACATGCAGAGATCAGTCATGCTTCAACCGGGAACATACAGAGATCAGTCATGCATCAAGGAGGAAACATGCAGAGATCAGTCATGCATCAACCAGGAAACACGCAGAGATCAGTCATGCATCAACCGGGAAACATGCAGGAGTCATTCATACTGGAGCATCAGCCAGGCAACATGTAGAGATCACCATAGCTACCAACTTTTGAAGTCTGGAAAGAGTGACAATTCATGTGACCCGCTACGCACGTCCTGAAATATTATCCAGCATTAGGCCACACCCCTTTTATGCTGAGCCATTACCATTGTATCATCTGACAATAATAGTGCCCTTCAGTGACCCCTCACACTACTATAATTCCTCTCAATAATAGTGAGATACCAGTTTTACACAGTGATAGTGATTACAGTGCAGTTACCTCCAGTGATCACAGGTGACATCTTCTCCAGTTGGATTAGTAGGACCTAGCTTAGTACATAGATATGGTCACAGAATTCAGCTTACTCCATAGATACAGAAACAGAGCCAAGCTTACTACGTAGATACGGTAACAGAACTGAGCTTCCTATGTAAAAGCGTTAGAAGAAGTAAGTTTACTGCATAGATATGGTAACAGAATCAAGCTTTCTACATAGACAGAGTAAAAGAACCAAGCTTACTACTTAGATACGGTACAAGAATTGAGCATATATCTGCCTCTGTCTGAAAAATAACATATCCACTACTGGAGCCACTATAGGGGTCATTATTACTACTGGAGTCAATATAGGGGTCACTATTACTACTGGAGTCACTATAGGGGTCACTATTACTACTGGAGCCACTATAGGGGTCACTATTACTACTGGAGCCACTATAGGCATCACTATTACTACTGGAGCCACTATAGGGGTCACTATTACTACTGGATCTGCTATAGGGGTCACTATTACTACTGGGTCCGCTATAGGGGTCACTATTACTACTGGAGCCACTAAAGGGGTCACTATTAGAGATGAGCGAGCGTACTCGTTAAGGCAAAATACTTAAGGGAGTATTGCCATTTTCGAGTACATGCCCGCTCGTGAGAAAAGATTCGGGGCCGGCGGGGGTGAGCGGTGAGTTGTGGGAGTGAGCATTGGGGGCAGAGGGAGAGAGATCGATCCCCCACCCGTTCCTCCCCGCTCTCACCCACCCCCGCTGGCCCCCGAATCTTTTGGCACAAGCGGGCATGTACTCAAAAATAGCAATACTCGCTCGAGTATTTTGCATTAACGAGAACGCTCGCTCATCTCTAGTCACTATTACTACTGGAGCCGCTATAGGGGTGTTATGGAATTCAATGTTCCGTCAATATGCTGTGAGGCTCCAAATCAGAGGTGGTTATGGCGGCCGCCGTGAGAAAGCAATGAAACACAGAGATCAGGCCTGTGTCTAGAAGCAATCCGTGTTTATTCTGTACATTGTCATTTCTTATACAAAAAAATAGGAGTATCAGTAGGCGTATCAGTAGGCGTATCAGTAGGCGTATCAGTGCAAAGGCTAGTATTACAAAGTTCAATCTGTTATACTGAGGTCAAAGTACTAAGGTGGTGAATAATTGCGTTTTCTCAATAAACATGGCTTCTTTTGTTGGAATGTAGACTGACTGTCTAGTACCTTGATTCTTTATCACAATGCCCTAGACAGCAGTTAATGATCGAAGCATTCCATTATCCTTTGATCATTGTAACAAGATTAACAAGATCTTGGAGACATGATGGACATTTAAGATTACACCTCTACTTAATGTAATTAAGTACTAACCTAAATGTACAAGCATTTATCAGAGCTTTTCATAGGACACAGAATAGAGTGTACAATTTAGGCCTAAAGCCTCCGGAAACGTATATCAAAGATACATACATATATAAATTAATATGTTCATAACCCTCACAATCCCCCATTTGAAACAGTCCATCTTGAAAAGAGCCTTTGTTGTGGTACTATCAAGGGTGCTAAGCCACCCCTGCCGGTCTTTCTATCCTCTTCGCCGGATCCCCACTGTTGTTGCTCTTTTACTCTTTTGACTGTTTTAACGATATCGTAGAGGGAGCAATTCCAGATAATTTGCTTGTCTCCGTATCCCACAGAATGTCCATAAGTTGCAAACACTCAAAAGAATGAACAAAAGAAACAGTATTAGTAATGGGTGAAACATAAAATCCATCATCTTTCCTGCTGTAGGTGACCATCCAGTAAAAATATCATACCAGTTATATTCTGTGTCTATCTGGATCTTATTACCTATGCTGACCAACTTATCTCCTACCCATATAGTTTGTTTTTCTAATTCCATAAGGGAGAGGTTAGTAACATCCAAATGCTTTTGAAGGTGTTCAGTGTCTTTCATTAGTCTTACAATTCTACCCAAGGATATAGTCAGATTTGACATAGGGATAGCATCTGGGTGCCAGTAATACTTTATTGCAACTTCAGCATCTGGCAAAAAGGTGTAAGTTTCTGTAAACCAATGTATCACCGATATGTTCTGTAAACATCCAGAAAATGGAGTGGTGAGATTATACATACTGGTGGTTTTAGTTTGGTTGGTAACAAAGCATATATATTGGGGGCCAACTTCTATCAGCATATGGAAAGACGCAGGTAGCACCGTCCAATCACATATGCTGACTGAAGGCTGCAGGAAACATGGCTCATATGCGGCTGTACTCCGTCCGCATACTACGCCATCCAGTGTTTCTTCACAGTTCTCCATGCCATGGGTTTTATTTTCACTATAAATCATCATACCTGTGAACTTGGGCAACCAATATTGGAAAGCATATAGAGGCGGTCCGAACACCACAGGTAGTACTACAAACTTACACATCAGGCTTGTGTCCTTTACATCATAAAAAGTCATTTCTCCAGTGCAATATTCATCAGAGCATTCTACACTATCAGCCCGGGGCCGTATCCAGGATGCTACTGGAATTACATTCTTGAAAATATTTCTCCACAATTTTTCATTATTTGTCATCAAATCTGACTGTGCTTTATCCTTCTCGTGAATCATATATACATATTGCAGGCTACATTGTGTATAGTTTATGAATTTACTCATATTTACAAACAAATCATTTTGAACCCCAAAACTCAGATTAAAAAGCGTTAATACATCCTTATTATATCCTAATGCAAGATGTTGGGGAAGGAATATGGAGGGCATCCATTGTGCCTGAATATTGACCAGATTAGACACATCTCTTCCTTCCCCTGCCATCTTATTTTTCATTACTTCTAAATCTATTGAATTTAAAACCCCTGTGCCTGCTCCTATTCCTCCAAGAAGAGTATCGTACCATTCTCTCTTCATTCTAGAGCATGATTTCATTACAGGGAAAGATATATTAAACTGCACTACGGTCCTCTGTTGTTTGGTTGAGACATTTTTACATGTATGGGGGAGCCTAACTAAATTGTCAGTGTGTACCACAGGGATTGTTTCCAGGACGGTCAAAAGGTTTAACCACATTAGAGAGTTAGCTATAGGAGTACCATTAATGCACAGGAGAGTATATGTATCTTTTAAAGATATTGTCTGGTTTGTGCCTCCTCTTCCAACTTGGTCACCCTTACACATTAACGTTTTTGAAAGATGCTCATATGTGAACTGCTTATCTATATGAGCCACACATCCTTGGGTTAGTTTATAGCATGAGATATTTACTCTACTGATAATGTTTATCCAAGGATGCTCTCCTTCCTGTATGACATATGAACGACCTTTAAATTTATTGGAGGGGACATATAAGCCACTGGTCTCTCCTAGTGTAAAATTGGCTATTATGCACCTATGATTGCCTTCACATATGAACTCGTCTTGCTGTCTGGCTTTAGTTTTATTTGCCCAACCCCAGTAGCTTCTAACAACACCTCCTTCCTTAGTTTGTGCCAATTTCAACTTTCCCGCTGGCGTCAGGGTCCAGGCCCTGGCGATAAGCAGGAGAATTCCAAGCACCAGGAATAGTCTCATTTCTCTCATATTGTGGTTTCTTAACCTTTTTGCAATGTGAGGCATGTACCCAATTGGTTTTACCCTCTAGTTTGACGGCAGTACTGGTTGTGAGCAGCACTTGATACGGGCCGTCAAACCTTGGTTCCAATGTCCTCCTCACGTGTCTCTTTGTCACTACCCAATCTCCGGGCTGCAGATCATGCGTTCCTTCAAGAGAATTTGGATCTGGAATTGAAGAAAACACTTGATTGTGTGTTGCCTTTAGGCGTGCATTTAAGGACATAACATAGTCAGTTAGAGTACCATACTGGGCCTGCAGTACCTGTGGAAAGTACAGACCCAACCTGGGTGCACACCCAAACAAGATTTCATATGGTGATAATCCTGTTTTTCTGTTAGGCACATATCTGACTGAGAAAAGGGCCAATGGGAGGCACTCAGTCCATGGTTTGCCTGTTTCTTTCATTGCTTTCTGTATTTTTAGTTTTAGGGTACCATTCATCCTTTCTACCTTCCCACTACTTTGTGGATGATAAGGGGTGTGAAATGCTTCGGAAATACCCAGGGCAGACATGATGTGTTGCATTATTTCACCTGTGAAATGTGTACCCCTGTCTGACTCGATTACCTCTGGTACCCCATACCTGCAGACTACCTCATTCATGAGCTTCTTTGCTGTTGCCTGAGCAGTTGCCTTGGTGATGGTGTAGGCCTCAACCCAACCTGAGAAGATATCAACAACAACAAGCACATATTCATATTTCCCCACACGTGGGAGCTGAATATAGTCAATTTGCAATCTCTGAAATGGGTAGAGTGGCCTAGGCAAGTGTTTTTGCGGGACCTTTACTTTCTGTCCTGGGTTGCTCACGGCACAGATCATACAAGATTGGACAAATGATGCAGCAGTTACAGAGAACCCAGGGGCCACCCATTCTCTCTCAAGCGTCAGTAGCATAGCTGCCTTCGATAGGTGAGTCTTTCCATGGATCAGCTGGGCCATCATGGGGTACAGGGATCATGGTAGGCAAGTTCTACTGACTGTTTGCCATACGCCACCCTGTTCTACTGCTCCCATATTAGTCCATTTATCTTTTTCTTCTTTCTTCCATGGTTTGAGGGCCGCTGCCTTTGCTGTGAAGTCTGCGAGGGCGTTGCCTTTTGCTTCTGCAGTGTCGGCTTTAGTATGAGGTTTCACCTTTAGGATTGCTACTTTATCTGGTAGGAGTAGGGCTTTCATAAGGTTCTGTACTGCTGCACTATTCTTAATAGGTTGTCCTACAGAAGTTAAAAATTGTCTGGCCTTCCATATTGGGCCGTAATCATGAGCTATGCCAAATGCATACCTGGAATCAGTGTAAATGTTTGCTGTTTTACCTTCTGCCACTCTACACGCCTCAGTGAGGGCCTTCAATTCCGCTTCTTGTGCTGAGACATGCGGAGGCAGAGCTTCTGCTTTTAGGACATCATGTTCTGTGACTACTGCTTACCCGGTATGGAATCGGCCATCCTCACCTTGGTACCGTGAACCATCTACAAAAAGCTCAAAATGTGCATTGTCAATAGGCGTTTCAGTAACTGATTCAAAACCTGCAGTTTCTTGCTGCATCAATTCTAGACAATCATGCTGGTGTTTTGAATCAAATAAATCAGAATCATGCTGTACAGAATTTAAAAATAACTGATCTGCAATACCCAAATCCCCCACCCCCCCATTTGAATCGGGATACTCGATTGGAAGAAGAGTAGCCGGGTTCAAGGTAGTGCACCGTTGGAAGGAGATGTTAGGAGGCATGAGCAAGGCACATTGTAACCTTATTTGACGAGCTAGAGACAGGTGTTTAGGTTGTACTTGAGTGAGTATACTCTGGATGTCATGAGGGGTGAGAACCACTAGGGGGTAGTCCAGGACCAACTCAGAAGATTTGTCAACCATTGCTTGTACTGCTGCTACCGCACGGACACAGGAGGGGGCTCCTTGGGCCACCGGATCCAATCTCATGGAGTAATACCCAAGTGGCCGTGGACGTCCTCCATGTTTTTGTGTCAACACTGCCGTCGCATGACCAGAAAGTTCAGTGCAGAAGAGAGTGAAAGGTAGAGTGTAATTAGGAATTCCCAGTGCTGGAGAACTGAGAATAGAGAGTTTTAGTGTATGGAAATTGTCAGTTGCTTCAGGAGTGAGAGAGAAAGGAACACTTGGAAGACAATCATAGAGTGGTTGCATCAGGGATGAGGCAGAACGGATCCAAGGACGGCAGTATGAGACAAGCCCCAAAAAGGTGCGGAGTTTGGCAGCAGAAGAAGGTACAGAAATGGCTTGAACTGCAGCTTTTCGTTCTTCTGTGAGATGTTTGGTTCCTTGAGCTAGGCAATGGCCTAGAAACACAACCTTTTGTTTACAAAGCTGTAATTTTTCCTTTGAAGCCTTGCAGCCATTTTCTGCTAAACATTTTAGAAGAGAAATGGATGCAGATTGACATGTTTTCAGATCCTCAGCACAAAGCAGAAGGTCATCAACATATTGCAACAGCACAGTTCCATCAGGCGGAGTCCAGGCCTGCAAAACAGACTGGAGTGCCTGGGTGTACATGTTTGGAGAATTCTGCGCACCTTGTGGCAGGACGGTCCAAGCGTATTGTTTACCCTTGAAGGTAAAAGCAAAAAGGTACTGGCAATCCGGATGGATCGGTACACTGAAAAACGCATTTGCAAGATCTATCACTGTAAAAAATGTCGCAGTGGGCGGGACTTGTGCTAAAAGCGTATGTGGATTTGGCACTACTGGGGTGTCGAGTACAGTTACTTTATTAATTTCCCGAAGATCATGTACCATGCGATAAACATCTGGTTGTCCCTTTTGTGTTTTCTTTTTAACTGGGAAGAGGGGAGTATTGGCTGGTGATGTTATTTCCCGTAGTGCCCCCATTTGAATTAAGTCTGTAATTTGTGGGCCTATAGAATCCTCTTGGGCCCTACCCAATGGATATTGTTTTACTTGGGGGGCTACGCATCCTGGTTTTAGTGTGACTACCATGGGTGTCACATTCATATGACCAATATCTGTTTTGGACTTGGCCCAGAGTTCCTGTGGAACTTCCTGTAATATTATTTCCTCTTCTGTAGTTAAGAGGAAAATTGGCTGTGGATCATCTAGAGAAGCCACCATCTGGCAAAATTGTTCTGCGTTTGTTTTTGCAAAATCAATCTGCACTGTTCCTTCTTCAGTAAACTGAATGGAAGCTGACAGGGCAGAGAGTATGTCTGTGCCCATAACTGACAGTGGAATATCATCACTCACCAATAGTTTTGTTAAAACTGTCTGGTCTCTGAATTTTATGGGGAGAGGGTCTGTTTCCTGAAGTTTCTTAGGAACTCCTTCAAGACCTACAACAGTTTGAGCTGTATTTTGCCGGTATGCTGGAGGAATTAGGTGGCTTTGGATGACTGAGGTTGCTGCCCCTGTATCAACAAGGAAAGGAATTTCCTTATTGAGTACTTCCCCTTTAAGAAAAATGGCCACACCCTCTTTTACATTGCTCATGGGGAAGAAGGGCAGAGGGTCGCCGACTATTCAATCTTGGTTTTCTATTTCTCCCTTGGCGACTCGTGCTTTTGTGGGTTGTTCACTACCCCTCTGCTGGAGGAATTTTCTACACTCCCGTTTAAAGTGCCCAGGCTTACCACAGAAATGGCACTTAAGGTTATGTTTGGGATGGGTGCCCCGTTTTATTTTGTTCTCTCCTGTGCTGTATTGTGCTATCATAACAGAGCTATGTCCTTTTTTGATTTTTAAATTTAGTTCAATGCCCTTGGCTGCTTGCACCAGGCCTGCTGCTTCATATTGTCTCCACTCAGGCTTGTTATCCATGAGTTTAGACCTCAAGGGTTCTCGCAACCCCTCTACAAAGGCCATGCTAAGTACATGGTCACCCAATTCTTGTATGCCCCTATACCCCAGATCTGACCAACGTTGTTGAAGGCGGGCATAAAATTGCTCTACACTTTCATCCTTCTCTTGTGTGACATTAGAAAGAGACAGGGAGGATTCTTTTAATTTTTCTTTTGCCCAACGTTCTAGACCAATTAAAAATATCTTACCACTTTTTAATTCTCTATGTTTAATTTTATCCCAATCTGTGCCACAATAGTCTTTCACACAATTTAACATTATAGTTCCCACTGCCTCCCCTGTTTTTAACATAATCAAAGGACCCAGATCAGCTGATGTTGCAGAGTATGTGTCTTGTATTTGTGCTATCTGTCTAAAGAAAGGCATAGGTCTGGTCATGGGGTCTGGTAATTGCTGTATAAGTGACATATGCTCTTGAGGTGTCCATGGTCTATATTTAGCTTTTTGTGAGGTCATATCATATTGGCTCCTTCTGCCTTCCCCCTGTGTTACATCAGCTCCTATACCACTCTCCGCTCCCTGCATCTCCTCCTTGTCCTCTTCTCCATGCTTCCACTCACTAGCCTTGGATCTAGTGAGCATAGGCATAACCGGTTTGTGCCGAGGAGCTCCGCAAGCAGGGCAGCTCTCTCTCCAATCCGGGTTTTGTTGTCCACAATGCCAGCAGGTCCATCCCTCCTGTCCAGTGTTTGACCTTGGAGTGGATGGCTTGGCATAGGGTGGGGGAGACTGTTGGAATTGAGATGAAGGAGGGGGTGGAGGTGGAAGAGGGAACTGACCTGGCAATGGGGGAGCATAATATATCTGTCCTTTGAATTCTTTCCTCTGATATCCTGCATCTTCTATATTTCTACTTGCCTTTTTCCAACTATTCAACATTTCCTGTAATCCATTATCTTTTGCCCACCCAGTATGACTGTCTGAAAACCTTTCCCACTGCTGGAGATCTAATACTCCTGTCCCTTTATATCCTATGTGCTTAAACAATTTATCACATCCTCTACCAACTGCAACTCTGCCTTCTCTTTCTTGTACAATTTCTTTAGCTGTCTTCCATACCTTATCCTCTTTACCAGCAGTATTGCCCATGGCTGGCGGTTTATGTACACCAAGAGGCTTATTATTTTTATTCTTTTATACACATAAAATAATTGTTTGTTTCACTATTTCCTGTGCAGTCTTTCACACCTTATCCTCTTTACCAGCAGTATGGACAATGGCTGGCGGCTTATGTACACCAAGAGGCTTATTATTTTATCCTTTCACACACATATAACAATCCCCTGACTGTTGAAATATACAAACGGAACTGCAGGGGGCCCTGTCCAGAATCGTGGCCTTGTTAGGGACTCCTTTCAGCGTCACTGATCAGGTTCCTGTTAACACGGGACACAGAGATTTATATTTGCACCCCGGAGGTCAGGTTCCGTCGATCAGGTCAACTCATCAATCACTCAATCGTGCATAAACAGGCACACATAAAGACAAAAACATTTGAATGTCAGTTACTACTTTTTTTAAGTGTCAGTACTTCCTCACTTGTCTGTAAGTGTCGGTACCTCCCAACCCTGCTTATTTTTCCCCCGTCTCAACTACTTCTCTTATACCTATAAGAGGCTCCCATCAGGGATTTTATCCCCTGAAAATTTTAGGCTTCCCTGGTACAATTTATACCATGCCTTCCAGAGATCGGCAAGAGGGTTTCATATTCTGTACACTGACCATGCAAAGTAACAAATAAAGACAATAACAGTTAAAGAACACCTGCACAGCATATTCAGCCCACCATATGAATTCTTAAAAAGCTTGAAGATTTATAAGAGGCATGCACTTCTTACCCCTCGGACAGGAAAGGAGCAGCCAAGAAGCACGGATAGATTGTGGCAAGATAAAGCCTTACCTTACTGCGCAGTTTTGTAAATCCGTGGTTCCGAGTGGCTCCTTATCCCATCTGGGTCCGGGGGGGTTTGAGGTGCAGGTGGTCCTCTTTTTCCTTCAAGCCCCACGTTCTGGGCACTAATTACTGTTATGGAATTCAATGTTCCGTCAATATGCTGTGAGGCTCCAAATCAGAGGTGGTTATGGCGGCCGCCGTGAGAAAGCAATGAAACACAGAGATCAGGCCTGTGTCTAGAAGCAATCCGTGTTTATTCTGTACATTGTCATTTCTTATACAAAAAAATAGGAGTATCAGTAGGCGTATCAGTAGGCGTATCAGTAGGCGTATCAGTGCAAAGGCTAGTGTTACAAAGTTCAATCTGTTATACTGAGGTCAAAGTACTAAGGTGGTGAATAATTGCGTTTTCTCAATAAACATGGCTTCTTTTGTTGGAATGTAGACTGACTGTCTAGTACCTTGATTCTTTATCACAATCTAACTTGCCCTAGACAGCAGTTAATGATCGAAGCATTCCATTATCCTTTGATCATTGTAACGAGATTAACAAGATCTTGGAGACATGATGGACATTTAAGATTACACCTCTACTTAATGTAATTAAGTACTAACCTAAATGTACAAGCATTTATCAGAGCTTTTCATAGGACACAGAATAGAGTGTACAATTTAGGCCTAAAGCCTCCGGAAACGTATATCAAAGATACATACATATATAAATTAATATGTTCATAACCCTCACAGGGGTCACTATTACTACTGGAGCCACTATAGTGGTCACTATTACTACTGGAGCCGCTATAGGGGTCACTATTACTACTGGGACCACTATGCAGGTCACTATTACTACTGGAGCCACTATAGGGGTCATTATTACTACTGGAGCCACTATAGGGGTTGCTATTACTACTGGAGCCACTATAGGGGTCACTATTACTACTGGAGCCACTATAGGGGTCACTATTACTACTGGAGCCACTATAGGGGTCATTATTACTACTGGAGCCACTATAGGGGTCACTATTACTACTGGGACCACTATGCAGGTCACTATTACTACTGAAGCCACTATAGGGGTCGCTATTACTACTGGAGCCACTATAGGGGTCACTATTACTACTGGAGCCACTATAGGGGTCCCTATTACTACTGGAGCCACTATAGGGGTCACTATTACTACTGGAGCCACTATAGGGGTCATTATTACTACTGGAGCCACTATAGGGGTCACTATTACTACTGGAGCCACTATAGGGGTCACTATTGGGGCTCATTCCCATGGACGTAAGCACATTTTATTCGTCCAAATGCGATATGTATTTGCACGACCAACAATCGCTTACGCCCGCATTTTTTGCTTGCTCTCTCATGTTTTTAAGTGCACAAATACACTGCATATTTGCGCATGCAGAAAAGAACGTAGACCGGCTCATTGAAATGGTGTGTAATTAAGCAGGTTTCCTGCGTACTCACTGCGTATTTGTGCTACCCATTCAGTTCGTTGGCTTATCGCAGTGTGTAATACGCTCCAACAAGGTCATGCTGCGTAATTTTTCATGCAATTGTATGTTGTGCAAAAAATCATGCTCATGTGAACAAACCCAATGAAATCAATGGGTTCTATTCACTCCGTATTACGCCCGCAAGACATCTCAGTCATTGAAGACCGTTACAAAGGGAGGTACAATCCGAATATGTTGGGCGACTTTTGCTGATTCTGCAAATTTTTAAAAAATTCTTCAGGGTATAAGGATACCCAACTATATGGGAAAATACAACCTTGGGGACCTTAAGAAAATGTATGATTGTAACTTCTGATTGATGATGGAAGTATACCCTTTTTTCATGGGGAGGTGGGGGTTACGCACAGAATAAGTGCTTAATGTCAAAGCTGTGTAAAATCTTAGTCACGTAAGGCGAGAAGACATGTCTAACCAGGGGCGTAACTATAGAGGATGCAGGGGATGCGGTTGCACCCCGGCCCAGGAGCCTTGGGGGGCCCATAAGGCCTCTCTCCTCCATATAGGGAGCCCAGTACTATGAGTAAAGCATTATAATTGGGGGCTCTGTTACAAGTTTTGCATCGGGGCCCGGGAGCTTCAAGTTACGCCTCTGTCAGTCTAACAAAAAACTCAAATGGTACAGAGATATTGGGGAATTCTCAGATGGACAACAGACTCTAATTCTAAATCCTTGGGGACTGCGAAATAAAATAGAGCTGTATCATTTCTCGGATTTACATTTTGCATGAGTTGCGCTACATTCATGCTCAGATCTGTGTCCTACATGTTTAATAGAAAGAGGGGATCAGGTCCATCTTTGGTGGAGCTGAGAAAAGTTGATAGGATATTGGGATACATGTTGATATTTCTTGGAGAGATGTTCGTGGATTGGAGGTGTCATCAGTAAAAAACGGGCTAAAATCTACATGAAAATGTTCAGTTTAGCACAAAATAGCTGGTTATCATGTTGGCACAGCGGCGGTGATCAACTTGATATAATAGTACGTTAAGATGTGCTAACTACATAAAGTCCCCGATATACTAGAATGTCAAGAAAGGGTTAAACAATCAACAAGCAAAAAACAGTGACAGTTCCATTAAAGTATGCAAAAACAAGATCCTTTGAAATCTATGGCGGCTCTCGGCTCTTTGCTCACCTTCCATGGATTTTAATTGCACGCATGGCGTGTGTGAAGAATGCCGTGCCTGGGTAGCGGGGTTCAGACAACCTCCATTCTGTTGACCGGTGACAATTCCAAAGATGGAATTTAGGCTGTTGTGAGGTATATTGGAGACAAACAGACTTTGGACAAAGTGCCGTTAACTCTTTAGTGGAATCATTTACGATAACATCTTCAACAGTGACAATTATAATAATTAGTGCAGTTATTGTAAAATACAACTCTTTGTAAAAAAATTAATAAATAAATCAAGCCCCTTGAAGTTGTTGTTTTGCTGTAAAGCTCAGCATGCAGTTAGATCTCAGGCTGCTTTCAGATGGCTGTGAAAATCGCATGACATTTGTGCACAAATCTCGCATGAATATGAACCCCATTATTTAGAAATCGCCACATGTTCTATCTTTGGGTGTTTCTTTGGAACGCATCGCCCATTGTTTTCATTAGGACAGGAAAACACATTAGATGGCATGCAATGTGCACCCGAGTGCGATGTGAGGTTTCCCATTGAAAAAGGACATTTGATCTGATATTTTCCATTACATGTATGGCCTCTGCAACCGCCATCATCCCGATTACATCTACGGCCTCTGACACCCGCTGTCGCCCCCATTACATGTATGGCCTATGACACCCACCGTCGCCACCGATTACATGTACGGCCTCTGACACCCGCCGTCGCCCCGATTACATGTACGGCCTCTGACACCCACCGTTGCTTCGATTACATGTACGTCCCCTGACATCCGCCGTCGCCTCGATTACATGTACAGTCTCTGACACCTGCTGTCGCCTCGATTACATGTAGGGCCTCTGACATCCGCCGTTGCCTCGATTACATGTAGGGTCTCTGACACCCGCCGTCGCCCCAATTACTTGTAGGCGTTTGACACCCACCATCGCCTCTGTTTGCAGTAGCGTCGTGAATGACAAAACTGGATGCTACACAGTAGAACCGGGATGTCTTCAGCGACTAATCCAGGTTTAGTTTGGGCGCTGGCAATGGCTGTGTTTGAGTTTGTAGACCTAGGGGTGAGCACCTGAATCCTGCCTTTGCTGTGGAGCGGCACACTGCCCCCTGCTGGTGTGATGGTCTGGGAGGGGTTATCACATACGACAGTCGGTCCCCCGTAGTAGTGGTACGAGGGACAATGACCGCTCAGCAATATGTTCAGAATACCCTGCAGCCACATGTCTTCCTCTCATGGCGGCTTCCAGCAGGATAATGCTCGGCCGCACACAAGGGGGTAACAGGAGCCCCCACAACATTGTCACACTTCTGTGGCTGCCCGGTCACCAGATTTATCACCAACAGAAACATATATGGGACCATCTGGGACACCAACTTCCACAGCCTATGAGCTTGGAATATCTAGAGGCTCAATTACAGCCAATGTGGAGCAATATGTCGAAGAATACCATAAGGAACCTGTATGACTCTATTCCCGCCCGTATCACATATTCTATCCAAGCTAGAGGGGGTACAACAGGCTACTAGAGCCTCCATGGCCGCCCGTATCACATCTTGTATCCAAGCTAGAGGCAGTACAACAGGCTACTAGAGCCTCCATGCCCACCCGTATCACATCTTGTGTCCAAGCTGGAGGCGGTACAACAGGCTGCTAGAGCCTCCATGCCCACCCGTATCACATCTTGTATCCAAGCTGGAGGCGGTACAACAGGGTACTAGAGCCTCCATGCCCTCCCGTATCACATCTTGTAGCCAAGCTAGAGGTGGTACAACAGAGTACTAGAGTCTCTATGCCCATCCTTATCACATCTTGTATCCAAGCTAGAGGCAGTACAATAGGGTACTAGAGCCTCAATGCCTGCCCGTATAACATCTTGTATCCAAACTAGAGGTGGTACAACAGGGTACTAGAGCCTCCCTACAAGAGGCAGTTCTCCACTATAAATTTTTCTGCATGGAGAAACTGAACAACTGAACACTTCTCACTCAGACGCTGCCTTCATTTAAGGCCTGTTTAAACACAAGACAATCTTTCAAACAATTGAAAGATTCAGTTTTAGCAAATGTCCATTAACACTTTATCACCTTCATGTGTAAAAGGGCCTCTAGGAGCTGTTTGCAGAGCCCAGTATGTGGGCTGGGCTCTGCACACAGCTGCATTGTTCTCGCACTGGCTGTCAGCAGAATACAATTTAATTTCTGGCACCCGCTGAGAACAAAGCATGAGGTCTGTGTTCTCTCTCCTGCTGAAAGATGGATTTTAAGCTCACCTTAAAATTGTTATTCAGACGAAAAGTGAACGATTGCACGCAATAATTATTGCTCATTTGCCATCGTTTAAATGAATTTTAAGGGATAATCGTTGTGTGTAAATGAGCCTTTACACGGGATAACTATAGTTCAAATTCCCACGAGAGCACAAGAATTTGAACGATTTTCAAAAATAATCCTCCTGTGTAAATGGGCCATAAGTCTAACCTTTTAGATGTTCTGAGAAGAAGGCTGAGTTGATGATCATGTAATTTGGGTGGATCAACAAATATTCAAAATTCAGCTCCTCAAGCACTGCTGTATCAGTCTCTTGAAGATCACAAGAGCATTGGTGAGGCTGAAGGGCATATGCAGAAACTCGAATAATCCCATCCATGTGATGAATCACACAGACTCTCAGGACTCCAACGAAAAAGAAACCAAAGGGAGAAGACAAGGGCACAGACCTACGTGTAACACTAATGTACCATAGGTGCTGGAGATGTACGTCTCTTACCTGATAGGGATGTGATTGTCAAGGCACAAGTCCAAGAGTCACCAAACATTATCTGGATGGCACTGTTTTATAGTACATCAGCTTTTAAACTGTGGCAAGTCTGGGAAGGTTTTGTCTAATTGCTTCAAAACCTGGTCAAGACATCGATAAGGAGTAGACAAAAATATGCTAATGGATATTTCATAACTGACAGCAGGAATTACAGCTATGCAGGTGGGAGTAGCCTCGGGCCATTATGACGTCATCACTTAACACAAAATGCAATAAAATAAATTGAAATCTCCAGTATTTGTACTTGACCTTCATATTGAAAAGGAACATAAGTAAAACCCCATTGGTTATTTATGAAAATATAAAACATTTGTATAAAATCAATAGAAGCGATCACCAGCAGCCAATGGTATTAAAAATGGCTGATTAGTTAATTAACTTGAGTCACATTACCATGGCTACATGTTTCTCCAACTGGCCTGTTTGTTACAAACGTAGTGTCTAGAGATGAGTGAGTATACTTGCTAAAGGCAATTGCTCGAGCGAGCATTGCCTTTAGCGAGTATCTCCCCGCTCGAGACGGAAGGTTCGGGTGCCGGCAGTGGGCAGGGAGCTACGGGGGAGAGCGGGGCGGAACGGAGGGGAGATCTCTCTCTCCCTCTCTCCCCCCCGCTCCCTCCTGCTGACTGCCGCTACTCACCGCTCCCCCGCGCCAGCACCCGAACCTTCCGTCTCGAGTGGGCAGGTACTCGCTAAAGGCAATGCTCGCTCGAGCAATTGCCTTTAGCGAGTATACTCACTCACCTCTAGTAGTGTTCCATGGGAACCGGAAGCTGGGGAGCGCTGACAGCGGGAAGCCTACGGAGGAGGTGAGGGGAAGCGCTGCATAGTATGACATCAGCTGCGGATACGCGACTGATTGGTGCGGATTTTAACTGTTTTTTGGATACGAAATGCTGCGTAATTTGCCACAGACATTTCTGCTGTGGACAGTCTGCAGTGTGTAGGCATACCGTAGATCAGTTTGAGGTATGCTGCAACATGCAGGAGGGCCCCAGCAGTCATTGTGTCCCCTATATCGGCCCCAGTAGTAATAGTGCCCCTTACATCAGCCCCAGTAGTAATAGTGCCCCTTATATCAGCCCCAGTAGTAACAGTGACCTCACAGTGACCTCAGTAGTAAATTGTGATATAGAGACTGGTAGGCCGTCAGCCATTTTGTATCTAGTTAAATTGCATTCTCATTTAGAAAGGCAACTGATCTCACCTTAACTTGTGTAAGAGCTGTGACCCTTTCTTTCTTTTCTCCACTTGTCTGTATGGTTTAGAATTAGCATGAGGAAACCCAATTGTGTGACCACTTACGTGTTAATGAAGTCTAAGGAAAATCATTCACCTAGGAGCTGGGTTCTCACAGACATACTGGCTCCGACATTTAAATTAGGGAAAAATCTTTTAATAAGGATTATTGGTTGTGTGAAGGTCTTAGCCCATTATGAATTATATTTTCAGAATCGGGCAGGCCAGCTTAACAAAACGCATCTAAACTCATTGAGTGCGGGGCCCACAACACCCCCAAATGGCGTATCTGCATACCTGGTAATAATCTCTGTGTCATAATTGGTATTGCAGAGTAGATAAAATAATGACCGGAAATAAGCCAGGCATATATTCCCGATTGGAGGATCTCCTGCAAAGCTATGGCCGAAATAGGGAATTATGGTTTTTCCACAGGTCTATATGTATTTACCCCATTCTTCTCTAAATGACCTCAGAGGGGGTGGGGGGAGGTGTGTTCTTGGGAATCTTTAAATACTTGGGTCTCAGAGAGACCCAGTTGTCAGAGCTTCGGGGATTCACCACAGTGTAAGGACTTTCCCATTGCTTCAATGACTCCCAAACATCCCAAATCTGATATCTTTCTTTATTTCTTCCTTGTTTTATTTTAAATAGTGTTTGTTATGTATACCTGTAAACCTTATCTCCACTGTAAGATCCTTTTCTGTATATGTTTGTATATATACCAATATTTAGCACTGCTAGTCTTTTTTAGAATCAATCTGTAATTTATTAGTCAAACCTTGTCCGTTTTAAAACGACCATAACGCCGAAGATTGTGTTAATAATTCCTAGTCTGGGTTCTAGTTTACCTGAAAAAAAAGCTGGTGGTAGCAGCGTGTGTGTGTGTGTGTGGGTATTGTAATGCGCTGGCGGCATTAGATAGGTTCAGTGGGTGATTTGCACTTTTGTTCAGCATGCGTGCAGGAGCCTGGGAAAGCTGGGTACAAATCCACCTATATTCTAATGACTGAACGTTTGCAATCTCGCCAGTAATCGATCGAGGCTCAGCCGTAGCAAGTGTTTGCAGCATGAGAGTGCTTGGAATAGTCAATCTGTGACAAATCAATGATAGAGGTTGAATCGATCGGGGTCTCCCCATCTCCCTCTACCCCCTCACTGTGAAATAAGTGTCCCATATATCAGCCCCAGTAGTAATAGTGACCCTTATATTGACCCTGGTAGTAATAGTGACCCCCACAGTAGCCCCAGTAGTAAACGTGTCCCCTAAATTGGCGCTAGTAGTAATATTATCCCCACAGTGGTCTCAGTAGTAATGGTGTTCCCCAGAGTAGCCCTAGTAATAATAGTGAACCCTATATTGACCCTAGTAGTAATAGTGTCCCCTAAATTGGCCCTAGTAATAATATTATCCCCACAGTGGTCTCAGTAGTAAGTGTTCCCCACAGTAGCCCTAGTAGTAATAGTGAACCCTATATTGACCCCAGTAGTAATAGTGACTCCTACAGTAGCCCCAGTAATAATAGTGACACCTATATTGGCCCTGGTAGTAATATTAACCCCCACAGGAGACCCAGTAGTAATAGTGTCCCCTATAACGGCCCCAGTAGCAATAGTGATCCCTATATTCACACCTACAGTAATAGTAACCCCCACAGTAGCCCCAGTAGTAATAGTGTCCCCTATATTGGCACCAGTAGTAATAGTGTCCCCAATATTGCCCGCAATAGTAATAATGACCCCCATAGTAGCCCCAGTAGTAGTAGTAGTGACCCCTATATTGCTGCCAGTACTAATAGTAGCCCCAGTAGTAATAATGTCCCACTGAGAATCATCTACTTACCATCTCCTTGTTGTCGAAGCGCCGCTGCTTCTCTTCTTGGCGCTGTTGCACACAAAAGTGTCTTTGCTTTAACTTTTCCTCCCTTCTCCTCTCCTCCTATGGAACCAAGGAGGAGAGGTCAGGGGAGAAAGAACCTGGGTGTACACACTGCCAACCGTATGTGCACCCGCAGCAGTGCCGCTGAGTGATTACTGGCTGAGGAGCCACGGTCCCCTGGCTGGTAATTACTATCATGGTGAGCAGCTCTGTGTGCCCCCTCTGCCATGCATGCCATAGATTCACCACCACTGTTCTAGGGTTTGGGTAAACTTGAGAGCAGTCTCGTTGCAGAGAAAGTGCTAAGGTGTGCTCCAAGCAACTTGACAACTTCTCTCAATTCCTCAGACAGCTAGCATATGCAAAATGTTCACCCTGACATAAACTGGATCATTAGAGTCTATCATATTCTCAACCACCACCACTCCCTTTTTGTTGAGTTCTTGGCCCCAGATCAAAATGTCCACTTGTACTGCCCCCCACAGTAGGGAAGAGAAATGTGAAAAACTTGGCCACTGCAATCAATTGGATTCAGTACCTACTAAACAGGAGAACTGAACTCCATTAAAAACTTAGCTGTAACTACAATGCACTGCCCCGCTAGTCAGTTGTTCATTTTTCTGCAGATTCATTGATATGACCGTAGCTTGAGCTGTGAGCCTAAAGTCAGTGATGAGCCTTATCAGCACCGCACACTGAGTTCTCAGCGAGATACTGCTGATGGTATTCTTTCAGCTGTTATCCCGCTTGGAGTTCTCAGCGGGATACCGCTGACAGCTCCAAGAACAAAGCAGCTGTTTGCAGATAACAGCGCTCCGGCTGTCATCTGCATACAGCATGAGCCTTCATTTACATGCTAATAAACTCTTAAATAGCTAATTAGCTACTTAAGAGTTCATGCAAAGTGATTGCTCAAAACTGTCACTGAGCTCATTTTGAGCGATCATCTTTCAGTGTAAATGGGCCTTTACATAGTGACACTCACACCCAGCACTGCATGGCAGAAATGTAATCACTTCTGCTGTCTTGTGACCCAAGTAATATGCATCCTTTAACCTGGGATCTACTCACTTTGGAAATTCTGGCATGTGAAAATAGAGTTCTGCTGGACTAAGGCCGGTCTCACACCGCCCGCTTTTTTACAGCGATTAGCATGGTGTCCTAAGCGCCGCGGTACAATGCTCCCATGGATTTCAATGGGATCTCACAGACCTGTGCTCAAAGGCAGCGGTATAATTTCAAACGTTGTATGTTCTATCTTTCTGCATTTTCTAAAGCACCTCAGCACCCATCACAATGATGGAGTGCGTTAAAAACCACTGTCAAACGCTGTAACATCATTCAAAAACGCTGCTCGAGGTTGTGGTAAAATGCTGTGGTTTTGAGCAGCGTTTAACTGAAGGCATGTGTGAGAGTCGTCTAAGGAAAACTTTCCAAGTCCTTGTAGGGGTGTAATGGCCACAACTCTGGTAGAAGGGCCCACAGAGGTCCTAAGACAGCAGACACTAACAATGGCACACCCTTCTTTGTGCATCCTTTGCCTTGTGACCTTTTTACACAGGGCGATTATCGCTCAGATTCCTGTGATCCCATGGAAATCTGAACAATTGTCCTGTGTAAATGCATGCAGTGACTGAACAAGAATTGGTCAATTGTTCAGTCATTCAGAAAACTGAACAACAAGCCATTCGGCGTAAACCGCAGTCGTCCACTTTTATACAACTGTCTGTGTACTATGAATGGAGGCGGGCAGAAAGGGAGTTTCTCCGGTCCACTTTGCCTCCTTTCTGGCAGGGTTCTGAGTGATGACAACAATAGCACAGCACAGGAATGAGCATTGCAGGGACGAGCTGTTGGGCATCATTTGCCCGACAGTATGTCCCATGTAAATGTTTGCACCTAACGGGCTGTATGCCAACATCTTTCCCTGCAGTGTGCTTCCCCTACACACAGGGTGGCTCCGTTTAAATGGACATTGTACTTTCAACAATCATCTACTCTTTACCAGCTTGTTGTTGGACTAGCTACTATACAACTGTTCCAGGACTTATCCATTAGTGTGAATCAGCTGACCAGACTGCTTCAGTCAGGCTTATTTGGGAGGTAACGTTTCTGATTGGTTAGCTTCTCTTTAAATATTCCTGGCTTCTGTAGTGAGTTGTTGGTTATAGCATATGCTATGTGCATTTAAATCCAGTATTCCACGTATGCTTCTAGTACCTTGTTCCTGGTCTAATTTTGTTGCTAGTGTTGTTTTGTTTCAGTTGTAAGGATTGTGGATGTGGAACCACGGTGTCAACCTACCGGGTAGGTGAAGATCCAATCCAGCACGGCTGACAGCCAACTCCAGCGTGGGAGGTAAGATACCAGATGAACAGCCCCATATATAGATGGAAACTAGGGAAGGTATCTTGCCCTGAACTTATAACCAGGAGAGGCAGACCCCTGCCTACAAGCGGAGCACTCGTCCCGATAAGGACGACCCCATGGTCTTCCTCTAGGCGCTGACTTACCCTGGAGGGCCAGAACACCTATAAGAGCTTTCTCTTATAGGTGTTCTGGCCCTCCAGGGTAAGTCAGCGCCTAGAGGGTAAGTCAGGATAGAACAACATCGGGGAGTAAAGAAACAAAGGAGGAAAAAGCGGCAAAGGATAAACAGAGAAGCAGACAATGGGAACAACAGGCTACAGAGTACACGAAAGAAGAAAACAGAACAAAAGCAAACAGCAAGGTAGCAAGGTAACTGCCGAAGCAGTGGCTGGACATGAAGTGAAGGGAACAAACTCTCAACAACACTGCAGCAAGGTCTGAAAGGCCCAGGGCAGCTATATAGGGCGGTGATTAGAAAAGGAGCATCAGCTGAACAGGAGACCAGAAGCTATTAACCCTAGGAGTGCTGGAAGAGAGTGAATATATGCTCAGGGAACAGATAGAATGGGACGTTGCCCAACGTGGTTCCAATTCACAAAAAAGGGAGCAAAAGTGAGCCTGGTAACTACAGGCCAGTAAGTCTCACTTCAGTAACGGGAAAAATTTTCGAGGGGATTCTGAGAGATGCCATCGATGAGCACCTCAAGGAGAACAAGGGAATAACTCCTCACCAGCATGGATTCATGAAGGGTTGCTCATGTCAGACAAATCTGATCAGTTTCTACGATGAAGTAAGCTCTAAGCTGGACCAGGGAGAATCTATTGATCTCGTATATCTGGACTTCTCTAAAGCCTTTGACACCGTGCCACATAATAGGCTAATATAAAAAATAAGGCAGCTCAGACTGGGCGAAAACGTGTGTAAGTGGGTAAAAAATTGGCTCAATGATAGAAAGCAGAGGGTGGTAATAAATGGTTCGTACTCTGATTGGACCACAGTCGCTAGCGGGGTGCCACAGGGTTCAGTATTAGGCCCCACTCTGTTCAACATATTTATCAATGACCTGATAGAGGGGCTGCACAGCAAAATATCAATATTTGCAGATGACACAAAATTATACAATATAATTAATGCAACGGAGGACAATGTGCGGCTACAAACGGACCTGGATAAGCCGGGGGCTTGGGCAGAAAAATGGCAAATGAAGTTCAATGTGGATAAATGTAAGGTTCTGCACATGGGCAGGAGAAACGGATGTTACCAATATTCACTTAATGGGGTACCACTAGGGAAAAGTGATATGGAAAAGGATCTTGGGTTTTTGGTGGATAGTAGACTAAACTGGAGTAACCAATGCCAGTCAGCTGCTGCAAAGGCAAATAAAGTCTTTGGGTGCATTAAAAGAGGTATAGGGGCGAAGGATGAGAACATTATCCTTCCATTATATAAGGCACTTGTCAGGCCTCACATGGAATACTGCATACAGTTCTGGTCACCGGTGCTCAGGAAAGATGTCACAGTGCTTGAGGGGATTTAAAGAAGGGCAACTAAACTAATACATGGAATGATGGGACTGGAATACCCAGAGAGGCTATCAAAATTGGGATTATTTACTCTAGAAAAAAGACGGCTAAGGGGTGATCAAATAACTCTGTATAAATACATGAGGGGACAATACAAGGATCTCTCCCATGATCTGTTTATACCCAGGACTGCGACGGTAGCAAGAGGACATCCGCTACGATTAGAGGAAAGTAGGTTTCATCACCAACATAGAAGGGGATTCTTTACTGTAAGAGCAGTTAGACTGTGGAACTCTCTGCCAGAGGAAGTGGTGATTGCCACTGGCGTACGGTGGGGGGGAGCAGGGGTCGCAACCGCGACCCGGCTATTGAGCTGAGGGGGCCCAGGGGACCGGCGCCATCGGCCGCATGATGGCTGAGAGGGGAGGAGGGAGAGGAGAGGAGAGAGACGGGAGGCAGCGCTGCAGGTCGGCAAGAGCAGAGGGGAGGGCTGTTACAACAGGAGTCGGCAGCCAATTACAGTCTCTGCCGACCAGCGATTACCAGAGGGAGGGGCTGGTGCGGCTCTACTCACCTCCGGAGCGCTGGATGCACAGGACCTGGGAGGACCTGTGGCTGCAGATCACATGACCAGGCTCTGGTCATGTGATCAAAAGACGGGGGACTTTCCATTACAGGCTGCCCAGAGACTGCTGCAGAAGTGAGTAGAGAAGGAATTGTAATTATATATGTATGGCTGGTATAAGTTATACCAACTGTATATATAGAATTATATACAGGAGATACACAGGTTACACCATCATGAGACATACCACTATATACAGGGGGGTATACATCCTGTATATAGTGATATGTACCATGCTGGTGTAACCTGTGTATCTCCTGTATATAATTATATATGTGCAGCTGGTATACAGTAGTTATTTTTTCTTTTAATCACTGACGTTCCAGCGTCGTTGCTAGGAGATGACACGGGTGCCTGCGACTTTTCCGCAATGTCAGGGCAGCGGATCGCACGGCTTGCATTGAGTTCAACGGAGGCCGTCTGGGCATAATCTGCACTAAAATACAGCATGCCGTGATTTTTCCTCTGTGAGCGGAAAACTGCAATTGCTTTCCGCTCGTGTAGAGGAAAAAACGCTTTTCCATAGCATGCTATGGGCGGTACATGCTGTGGAATCCGTAGGCGGATGCCCACTCCATATTCCACAATGCAGCTCTAGCCGTGTACAGCCGGCCTTAGGCTAATTTCACACGAGTGAGTCTGATATTGGGCCGTTAAACTATGCCCCATATCACACTCACCAACGTGTGCCGCCCCCACGGATGTGAGGGGTTGTCGTGTTACAACCAGCTCGCATCACATCATCATATTCTCATGCGATGCAGAGAAAACAAACAAACAAACAAAAAAAAACATCGCTCCTGTGTATGACCGTATTCAAAACAATGGGGTCATATTCATGTGGGATTTGCACGTCTTGCAACACACAAATCTCACGCAATTTTTGCGACCGTGTGAAAGCGGCCTAAGACATTACCAACAGGTTTTTATGTAGTCAAGGAAAGGAGTCCTAATGAGAAGACTTACGCCAAGGGGCTACATCATGTTTGTAAATTAGCACGGTTTAGGTATAGGTACGGGTACAGATGGAGAGGGGTGGGCCCAGCTGAACTTTTGCACCCGCGCCCCTTAGCCTTTAGGTACGCCCCTGGTGATGGCAAAATCCATAGAGGAGTTTAAAAGGGGACTTGATGTCTTTCTGGAGAGTAAGGACATTATAGGATATAACTCTTAGGTTAATTGTCAATCCAGGTATACAGGCAGGTAGAAACTATTAGGGGTTGATCCAGGGAACAGTCTGATTGCCATTAGGGAGTCGGGAAGGAATTTTTTCCCCCAAAATGGCTAATTGGCTTCTGCTCTTGGGGTTTTTTGCCTTCCTCTGGATCAACACAGGAGGATAGACAGGCTGGACTAGATAGACATTGTCTTCATTCAGCCTTACATACTATGTTACTATGTTACTATATTTGCCAGACACGGAAGCAGAAGCTGGTGTCTGAACAGTGCACCTAACACCAGTCCTTGCTTTTTTTTTAGTGATATAGTTTGTTTGCTTACACTCAGTTCGTATTAGTCTGTGTCCTGCTTCTTTCTTCAGCTCTGCTCAAGTATAGTTTTTCTTGTTTCCAAATCTTAGTGCCTTCTCATTGTTTGCCAGGGTTTCACATGGGGGCTCCATCAGGGATAGACTTAGGGACAGTGGTGTCTGGTATTAGGGCCTCAGTCAGGAGAAGATTAAAAGGCTTTTATCATTACTATAAAAAACTTTTCCAGCAGCTGTGCCCTATTTAAAATTAAAAAAAAAAGATAATTCTCACTTCTTTTCGACTCCCAATGTGCAGCTAAGTAGCTCTCACTGCCCCGGCTTCCAGATAGACTGCTGGGTGGAAGCATGTGACCACTGCGGCAATCAGAGGCCACAGCATCACCGTCGGTGCTCCTGGCACCAGTGCTCATATCCTGGGCGCCATGATAACAGGATTTTGGGGACATAATGCTGCAACCTCCAATTGGCCGCAATGGTCACGTGCTTCTGCCCAGCAGGGGTCCGAGGAGAGGCGAATATCATCTATTCTTTTATTTTATAATGGGCCCAGCTGCTGGAAAAGTTTTTATACTAATGATAAAACCCTTTAAGGAAATATCCTTTTACATGGACCGATTATTGGGCACAAACTTTCACCAGAACATTGAATTGCCGAATAATCCGCCTGGCTAAGTGTGCCGCTGATCGCCCGACAAACAAACAAAGTCATCGATGTGCTGCCAACAATTGTGATATTCTATTGAGATATCACACTGATTAAAGTGATATGTCTGCTGTGTGGATCTGTGCAGGAGTTTTGGAGAAACTTGCATATTATCAGTAGCAGCACATGCATAGAGGACAACGGGAAGTAGTCCTGGATATTGATGAGCTGCAGGTTAGCTACACCCAGCACGCTCCAGTCAGAAAAAGGAGGTGAATAGTTTTTTAGACAGTAGGAGAAGAAACCTGCAGTCACTCAGATATACGAGCTATGAATGACAGGAAACATCGGATGACATTACAGCATGGTCACACTTGTTACTGGGGGATGGGAGAGCCATCATTCCTGGGATGCTTCCCACAAGCCTTAGCATATCCACCTCCTGAGGACATAAGTATACTCTCTTTATATGGTGTATAGTATATACTGGATGCAATAGAGTATAGAAAGTACAGTACAGGGTATATATAGAACAATGCATAGTATATATAGGGGCAATACAGATATAGAAAACCCAGTGCAGTTTATAATGTATACATAGGGAACCACACATGGTATAGGTAGTATAATGGTGTGTGTATATATATATATCAGCCATAACATTAAAGGGGTTGTACCAAAATTGCAAGTTATCCTATATCCATGAGTTAGATGAGTTAGGGGATAACTTGCTGATTGGTGGGGGTCTCACCGATGAGACCCTGCTGATTTCCGGAACAGGACAGCATTGTCCGGCTCTATCTGTCACTGCGGGTGTCACTTCTCCCCTGCAGTGACGTGAATGGAGCGCTGGCCGAGCATGCATGGTCAGCACTGCATTCATTTCAATAGGGTTGATGGAAATACCCAAGCATGTGCCGCTCGGGCATCTCAGCCTGCATGACCAGCGCTCCATTCAGTCTCCTCCTCCCAGCAAGGGGTGCAGTAACCATGCAGTGGGGAGGACGGGGAAAACGAGTACCCCTTTCTTGTGAGCAGTGGGGGTCTCAGCAATGGGACCCCCACCAATCAGCAAAATATCCCCTATCCTGTGGATAGGCGGTAATTTTCAATTTAGGTGCAACGCCTTTAAAACCACCTGCCTATTATTGTGTAGGACCCCATTCATGCTGCTCATTGATGCCAGAAAAGCTCTGAAGCTCCATGGATCAGACTTCTGTTTCCACCACATCCCACAGATGCTTGATCAAACTGAGATCTGGAGGCCAAATCAACCCAATAGAAATTATTCGGGAATGGTGCGAAGAACACAACATTTCTCATAGTCTTGAAACCATTCCTGAATAATTTTTGTAATCTGGTAGGAGCATTGTCCTCACTTTTCCTGTCTTTTCTATCCAATGCAGAGCACCATGATGACTTCTTCCAGCTATGACTTGTTTCTACAAGTTAGTAACACAGACATCTTTGGCTCCTCGCTTTTCACTTACTCTAAAAACCTTTACCAACCTACATAAACTCTTCATCTTGCTGATTCGCACAACTCTGTACCTGTTACTGCCCTATTTGCCCCCTAGACATTAATAATGTTCCTTGTATCTTTTTGAAGGTAATAATTTCCCTTTTGAGTGCGCCCTTATAAAGTAATCATAAAATCCTTGAGAGTCCCCTTATATACAAATAATATCATCCCCCTTGAGAGCCTTTTTATATAATAATGCCTCCTGGAGACCTTCCCTTATATGACAATAATGTCCTCCATACAGAATAATGCACCCCTGAAGACTCTCCCTCATATAATAATTATGTTATCTATACAGAACAATTCTCCCTGGAGATCCCCCTTATATAATGTCCTCCATGGAGAATAATGGCCACTTTAGAGCCCCCTTATATACTAAAGGTCATTCATTCATACAGAATAATATGTATATTAACAGTGTCCTCCTATACAATAATGCCCACCTGTAAAACCCTCTTATATAATAATAGTGTCCTCCATAAATATATATTGGATATATACGGTAAAGTCTACACACTCCTGTTAAAAAATCCGACAAAGATTAATCATTTTAGATTTATTTCCACCTTCAGTATGACCCATTATCTGTACAATTCCAATAAAAACAAACAAATAATGGGAGCTGTCCCTGCGGGATCTGCAGAAAAATGGAGCATGCTGCTTTTTTTCCCCATGTGCGATTTAAATACCTGCGGATGCCCAATGATAGTCTATGAGCATATTGATCCGCAGATCATCCGCGCAAGTGACCCATGTGGATTCCGCAATTCAATTATGCCCGTGGACATGAGGCCTCAGGGTGGAAAAATAACAAAACTAAAATAATGTGATTGCATAAGTGTTCACACCCTCTTATATTTGGAGATGTGGTTGTGGTCAGAATGAACCAACCACATTTAAACTCATGATAAATAGTAGTCAGTATTATGTAGGGTTAACTAAGGGCCGAGGTACGAGGTCAGGTTCGTCCTTATCAGGGCGAATTGCCTGCGTTTAGGCAGATCCCTATCCATGATGTTATTTAGATAGGGAAAGAGTACCCATGTTTTTTTGGTTTATTACTGTTTTGATGCAGCTTGTGTGTTTATTGTGTGAGATCTCCGGGTTACAGATCCAGCATGTCCTGGATGGACGTGACAATTACCAAAAACTGGATGTCCCTCAAGAATTGATGAAAAGGCCAGAAGAAAATTTGTCCAGGAGGCTGCCAATAGGCTGACAGCAGCATTAAAGGAGCTGCAGGAGTTTCTGGCAAGTACTGGTTGTTTAGTGCATGTGACAACCATCTACCGTATTCTTCATATGTCTGGGCTGTAGGGATGGGGGGCAAGACGGAAGCCTTTTCTAACAAAGAAAAACATCTAATTCTGGCTATGTTTTGCCAAAACCGACATCAAATTTGCCAAGGATGTGTTATGGTCTGATGAGACTGTAGTGACCCAGAGTAGGGTCCTGCCATCATTTGTAAGTCTGTTTGTCTTTAAGTGAGTCTGTTTGTCTCTTTGTCTCGTCAGTGTGTTGTGATTGGTGGCTTGAGTAGAAGAGAGAGGAGTTAGTTAGTGACACAGTGGAGTAGTGTGGTGTGTGTCGTCAGAGAAGGAGGTGCGTGCAGGAGAGATGGGCTGATGCTTTTGCCGGTGCTAGGCCGTGGCTATGTCTCTGCTGCTAGAAAGCTTGTCTATTCCAGGGATGGAAGCACATGAGATGCTGCTTAAGAGCTGGCTTGAGAAGGCAAGACTTGAACACGCCCCTGCAGAACTGCATCTGGAGGGGAAGCGCAGAAGTTTGTTACAGCTAACAGCTAAAGTGAGAGTGTTTTGAGAGACCGTGTAACCCAAGCAAGTGCCCTTCAGAGAACCGTCTATTGTCAAAATGTGTTCAGAAAGGTAGAGACCAGGAAACTGTTCCGAAGCTTGTAACTTCATGTTAAGAAGTATCAGTAAATTTGCCTGTATTGGAAAATTAAAGTTGGAACATGAGTAAAAAGAAATGTGTCCCAGCTTTTGAAAAGCATTTTGTTTATCTGTGAACTCATTTATTCATCTCGAATAACTGATGACTCATCTAGGGGCACTGGTGTCACGACTATAATCTAGGACTAAATTGCAGTCATCAAGTCTGCTAAAATCTTATCTCCCTTGCTAGTGGCTGAGCCGGGTTACGCTTCAGCCTTTGAGGAAAGGAGACGGTAGAGCCACCGTGATCCGCTGCCATTTTGTACCCCACTGTCTCCTCGGCTGAAGGCCTGTTTCTCAGTCACTGCAGGCCAGAAGACCAAGGGGGAACTTTTTGGCCAAAATTGTTTTGGGGGGGAGGGAATTATGAACAATTCCAAATATCAATCTATTCTGACACAAACCTTCCTGCCTCTGCTAAAAAGCTGAAGATGACTTTCACCTATCAGCATGACAACGACCCAAAGTATACCTTCAAATCAACAAGAAATGCAATCCAATTTAGAGCGATTTTACAAGAAGGAGTGGGCAAAGATTACAAAGTCAAGATGTGTCATACTGATAGACATCCGCCCAAAAAGACTGACTGCTGCCATAAAGTCAAGGGGGGCATCAACGAAGTATTAGTTTTAGGGTGTGTATATTTTTGCAACCACATTATTTTAGGTTTTTTTCTCATCCTAAACTATTTCAGTTTGCTTTTCAGTGGAATTGATAACAGGCCACATTGAAAGTGGACATAAATCTGAAATGATTCATCTTGGTCGGATTTTTTTAACATGACAAAAACGTGGCATTGTAACAGGGGTGTGCAGACTTTTCATACAACCCTCAATTTTTCCAGTTATGTTTGACAGCTCAGGTCCAGCAAATAATATGAAATAGTTCAAAAGTAAATTAAAAACATAATATTATGAAATTTTAACCTGAAACAAAAACAATAGTCTGAATTTATGTTTTTAACCAAAAGGCTTTTTTTCTGGGAACACAACAAGGGGAGCTGCTCTGCAGCACAGACAATAATGGTTAATTTATGGTTAGGAAATTGGATGCAAACTATTTTGACAGGTGTCTCAACTTTTGTAGATTACTTTCAAACTCTCTGATTCTATATAACCAGTGTTGGAACAGGCTGCATTACAACATCCACTAGGATGGCGAACCTTTTAGAGACCGAGACCTAAAACCCACTCATTTTTAGCAAGTGCCAACATGTCAGGGGGCGGGGCTTATCACAACGTATGATTTTTACCTCCATCATTATAAAAAGGACAAGGAGGTAAAAAATAGACAGGGAGGGACATTGTGGGTTTTTTCCATAGCTGGAGCATTGGAGTACCATAGGTGTACCATTGGAGTACTATTTTGACTGGAAATCAGCTGATTTCATACTATGTGGCGCTCCCCCTCACCTCCTCCGAAGGCTTCCTGCTTTCAGCGTTCCCCAGCTTCTGGTTCCCAGCAGCCTTTACTGGCCTTACCTGACCAGCGGCGCCGCAGCTGACCAGGCCACTGAAAATCAAAAGCCGGGAAGGGCCAACAGCGGGAAGCCTTTGAGGAGGTGAGCGGGAGTGCTGCATAGTATGAAATCAGCTGCTGATATTCGGTTGATTTCCAGTCAAATCCACACCAGTGGAGCGTTTTTTTTTCAGTTTTTTATATGCAGAAATGCTGAAGAGTTTGCCATGGAAATTTTCTTTGCAGGCATTCTGCAGCATTCCCGTCACATGTAAACATACCCTATAAGTCAGTTTGAGGTATTTTGCCACATGCAGAGTGACCTCAGCAGTAAAATTGGCCCCTATATTGGCCCCAGTAGTAATAGTGTCCCCCACAGTGGCCTCAAGAGTAATAGTGTCCCCTATATTTGTCCCAGTAGTAATAGTGACCCCGCACAGTGGCCTCAGTAGAAATAGTGACCCCCACAGCTGCACCAGTAGTAGTAGTGTCACCCACAGTGGCCTCAGTAGTAATAGTGTCCCTCATAGTGGTCTCAGTAGTAACAGTGTCCACCACAGTGGCCCCAATAGTAATGATGTCCCCCACACTTGCCCCTGTAGTAATGGTGTCCCCCACAGTTGCCCCTGTAGTAATGGTGTCCCCTACAGTTTCCCCAGAAGTAACAGTGTTCCCCACAGTGGTCTCAGTAGTAATAGTGTCCCACACACTGCCCCAGTAGTAACAGCGTCCCCCACAGTGGCCCGAGTAGTAACAGTGTCCCCCACAGTGGCCTCAGTAGTAACAATCTCCTCCACCGTGGCCCCAGTAGTAACCGTGTCCTCCACAGTGGTCTCAGTAGTAACAGTGTCCCCCCGCATACACTTACCTCCTCTTTGTAGTCTAAACATCGATCATCTTCTCTGCGCTGCTGCGGGTGCACATACTGTGGGCAGTGTGCACCCGGAACGCTTTCTCCCTTCTCCTCTCCTCTTGTGGAAGCAAGAAGGAGAGGTCAGGGGAGGAGGATACTGGATGCACACATTGCCATCAGAGTGTACAGCCAGGATCAGCGCCGCTAACAGTGTTGCTGAGTGATTACCAGCCGGAGAATTGTGGCACCCCGGCTGGTAATCACTATCATGGTGAGCAGCCGTCGGCGCATGTGCCAACAGAGAGGGCTCTGATTGCCCTCTCTGGCACGCGTGCAATAGGTTTGCCACCATGGCACTATCCTGTTAGAAAATATCATTTTGGATGGTGGTCTTGAAGGGTATAGCACTCTATCCCCATACTGGTGGGCGATCATTGTGCCTTCAACAACCACCTACTGCATTCTGCTATCATAACTGATTGCCCCCCAAACCATGATTTTAGGGGTTGGACCAGTGTGTCACTCTGCACTCACAACAGGGTGGACCCTTTCTCCAAACACCTATGGACACGTTGATGATTATCACTTGGCTCCAGACAGAAGCATGTGTCCTGTTACGTATAGTGGTACACCAGGTTAGTCGCTGCTGGCAGAGAAATGGGCTTAACAGAAAACACTGCATGGGGATCCAAGACTACAACCCAGCTTCAAGCTGTCAGGTTTACAATTATTGGTGGGGTGACTCTGACTCCAATCACCGCTTGGATCTCTGCTGGAGTTGACTATCTATCAGCAGCTGCCACCCATACAAGTCGGCCACCTTCACGTGGCGTTGTCCTTCTGAGTGGACCTGTGCCAGATCTGTGAGTAATGGATCCTTTCTCCGCCGACTAACCACTCTTTGTACGGTCACTAAACTGCGGCTAGTCCTTCCAGAAATTTCACAATATGATGCCCCCATTTCAAACATGCCAATTATCCGACCTCTCAGAGTCAGACATTTGGGTGTACGGAGTTCAAACTCTATGATTTGGCCACCAGGTCATCGACAATCTGTGGACAAAAAGGACCTTCTTACCTAACGGCGAGTTATAGTCAAAGGGGTCCGTGCCACACATTTTGGTGTCGTTATGAAACGGATCCGTTCATGCAGGGGATTCCGGTTCTCTGCTCCCATAATGGAAACCCTAGCACATGTGTGTCATATATATGTATACACACACACACACACACACATATATACACACACACAAATAAATAAATATATATATATATATATATATATATATATATATATATATATACACTACCGTTCAAAAGTTTGGGGTCACATTGAAATGTCCTTATTTTTGAAGGAAAAGCACTGTACTTTTCAATGAAGATAACTTTAAACTAGTCCTAACTTTAAACAAATGCACTCTATACATTGCTAATGTGGTAAATGACTATTCTAGCTGCAAATGTCTGTTTTTTTGTGCAATATCTACAAAGGTGTATAGAGGCCCATTTCCAGCAACTATCACTCCAGTGTTCTAATGGTACAATGTGTTTGCTCATTGGCTCAGAAGGCTAATTGATAGAGATGAGCGAGCACCAAAATGCTCGGGTGCTCGTTACTCGGGACGAACTTTTCACGATGCTCGAGGGTTCGTTTCGAGTAACGAACCCCATTGAAGTCAATGGGCGACCCGAGCATTTTTGTATTTCGCCGATGCTCGCTAAGGTTTCCTTGTGTGAAAATCTGGACAATTCAAGAAAGTGATGGGAACGACACAGCAACGGATAGGGCAGGCGAGGGGCTACATGTTGGGCTGCATCTCAAGTTCACAGGTCCCACTATTAAGCCACAATAGCGGCAAGAGTGGGCCCCCCCCCCCTCCCAAAAACTTTTACTTCTGAAAAGCCCTCATTAGCAATGCATACCTTAGCTAAGCACCACACTACCTCCAACAAAGCACAATCACTGCCTGCATGACACTTCACTGCCACTTCTCCTGGCTTACATGCTGCCCAACCGCCCCCCCCTCCCCCCCACAGCGCACACCAAACTGTCCCTGGGCAGCCTTCAGCTGCCCTCATGCCACACCACCCTCATGTCTATTTAGAAGTGCGTCTACCATGACGAGGAACCGCAGGCACACACTGCAGAGGTTGGCATGGCTGGGCAGCGACCCTCTTTAAAAGGGGCGGGGCGATAGCCCACAATGCTGTACAGAAGCAATGAGAAATAGAATCCTGTGCCACCGCCATCAGGAGCTGCACACGTGGGCATAGCAATGGGGAACCTATGTGCCACACACTATTCATTCTGTCAAGGTGTCTCTGCATGCCCCAGTCAGACCGGGCTTTTTAATTCATAGACACAGGCAGGTACAACTCCCTATTGTGAAGTCCCTGTCGACCGACAGCATGGGTGGCTCCCTGGAACCCACCGGCGATACACAAAAATATCCCATTGCATTGCCCAACACAGCTGAGGTAGTAATGTCGTGCTTAATGCAGGTGGGCTTCGGCCCACACTGCATGCCCCAGTCAGACTGGGGTTGTTTACAAGTGGAAACAGATGCATTTATAATTCCCTGTGGACCCACAGCATGGGTGGGTGCCAGGAAGCCACCGGCGGTACATAGAAATATCCCATTGCATTGCCCAACACAGCTGAGGTAGTAATGTCGTGCTTAATGCAGGTGGGCTTCGGCCCACACTGCATGCCCCAGTCTGACTGGGGTTGTTTACAAGTGGAAACAGATGCATTTATAATTCCCTGTGGACCCACAGCATGGGTGGGTGCCAGGAAGCCACCGGCGGTACATAGAAATATCCCATTGCATTGCCCAACACAGCTGAGGTAGTAATGTCGTGCTTAATGCAGGTGGGCTTCGGCCCACACTGCATGCCCCAGTCAGACTGGGGTTCTTTACAAGTGGACACATGTAGGTTAAACTCCGCGTGCACCTACAGCATGGGTGGCTCCCTGGAACCCACCGGCGGTACACAAAAATATCCCATTGCATTGCCCAACACAGCTGAGGTAGTAATGTCGTGCTTAATACAGGTGGGCTTCGGCCCACACTGCATGCCCCAGTCAGACTGGGGTTCTTTACAAGTGGAATCAGATGCATTTATAATTCCCTGTGGACCCACAGCATGGGTGGGTGCCAGGAAGCCACCGGCGGTACACAGAAATATCACATTGCATTGCCCAACACAGCGGATGTAACGTCAGCTGTAATGCAGGTGGGCTAAAAATTCATTTGATTACACTGTAGGCGAGGGCCCACAAAAATTGCTGTATCAACAGTACTAATGTACATCAAAAAAATTGGCCATGGCCAACCAAGAGGGCAGGTGAAACCCATTAATCGCTTTGGTTAATGTGGCTTAAGTGGTAACTAGGCCTGGAGGCAGCCCAGTTTAACTAAAAATTGGTTCAAGTTAAAGTTTCAACGCTTTTAAGAGCATTGAAACATATAAAAATTGTTTAGAAAAATTATGAGTGAGCCTTGTGGCCCTAAGAAAAATTGCCCGTTCAGCGTGATTACGTGAGGTTTCAGGAGGAGGAGCAGGAGGAGGAGGAGGAATATTAGACACAGATTGATGAAGCAGAAATGTCCCCGTTTTGGATGGTGAGAGAAAACGTAGCTTCCATCCGCGGGTGCAGCCTACGTATTGCTTACGTATCGTATTGGTGGAGAAGAGAAGTCTGGGGAAATCCAGGCTTTGTTCATCTTGATGAGTGTTAGCCTGTCGGCACTGTCGGTTGACAGGCGGGTACGCTTATCTGTGATGATTCCCCCAGCCGCACTAAACACCCTTTCCGACAAGACGCTAGCCGCAGGACAAGCAAGCACCTCCAGGGCATACAGCGCTAGTTCAGGCCACGTGTCCAGCTTCGACACCCAGTAGTTGTAGGGGGCAGAGGCGTCAGGGAGGACGGTCGTGCGATCGGCTACGTACTCCCTCACCATCCTTTTACAGTGCTCCCGCCGACTCAGCCTTGACTGGGGAGCGGTGACACAGTCTTGCTGGGGAGCCATAAAGCTGGCCAGGCCCTTAAAGACTGTTGCACTGCCTGGGCTGTACATGCTGCTCGATCTACGCACCTCCCCTGCTACCTGGCCCTCGGAACTGCGCCTTCTGCCACTACCGCTGTCGGATGGGAATTTTACCATCAGCTTGTCCGCCAGGGTCCTGTGGTATAGCAACACTCTCGAACCCCTTTCCTCTTCGGGAATGAGAGTGGGAAGGTTCTCCTTATAGCGTGGGTCGAGCAGTGTGTACACCCAGTAATCCGTAGTGGCCAGAATGCGTGTAATGCGAGGGTCACGAGAAAGGCATCCTAACATGAAGTCCGCCATGTGTGCCAGGGTACCTGTACGCAACACATAGCTGTCCGCACTAGGAAGATCACTTTCAGGATCCTCCTCCTCCTCCTCCTCAGGCCATACACGCTGAAATGATGACAGGCAAGCAGCATGGGTACCGTCAGCAGTTGGGCCAAGCTGTCTCTTCCCCCTCCTCCTCATCCTCCTCATGCTCCTCCTCCTCCTCCTGAACGCGCTGAGATATAGACAGGAGGGTGCTCTGACTATCCAGCGACATACTGTCTTCCCCCGGCTCTGTTTCCGAGCGCAAAGCGGCTGCCTTTATGGTTTGCAGGGAACTTCTCAAGATGCATAGCAGAGGAATGGTGACGCTAATGATTGCAGCATCGCCGCTCACCACCTGGGTAGACTGCTCAAAGTTTCGAAGGACCTGGCAGACGTCTGCCAACCAGGCCCACTCTTCTGAAAAGAATTGAGGAGGCTGACTCCCACTGCGCCGCCCATGTTGGAGTTGGTATTCCACTATAGCTCTACGCTGCTCATAGAGCCTAGCCAACATGTGGAGCGTAGAGTTCCACCGTGTGGGCACGTCGCACAGCAGTCGGTGCACTGGCAGATTAAAGCGATGTTGCAGGGTGCGCAGGGTGGCAGCGTCCGTGTGGGACTTGCGGAAATGTGCGCAGAGCCGGCGCACCTTTACGAGCAGGTCTGACAAGCGTGGGTAGCTTTTCAGAAAGCGCTGAACCACCAAATTAAAGACGTGGGCCAGGCATGGCACGTGCGTGAGACTGCCGAGCTGCAGAGCCGCCACCAGGTTACGGCCGTTGTCACACACGACCATGCCCGGTTGGAGGCTCAGCGGCGCAAGCCAACGGTCGGTCTGCTCTGTCAGACCCTGCAGCAGTTCGTGGGCCATGTGCCTCCTATCTCCTAAGCTGAGTAGTTTCAGCACGGCCTGCTGACGCTTGCCCACCGCTGTGCTGCCACGCCGCGTGACACCGACTGCTGGCGACGTCCTGCTGCTGCTGACACATCTAGATTGCGAGACAGAGGTTGAGGAGGAGGAGGAGGAGGGTGCTTTAGTGGAAGAAGCATACACCGCCGAACATACCACCACCGAGCTGGGGCCCGCAATTCTGGGGGTAGGTAGGACGTGAGCGGTCCCAGGCTCTGACTCTGTCCCAGCCTCCACTAAATTCACCCAATGTGCCGTCAGGGAGATGTAGTGGCCCTGCCCGCCTGTGCTTGTCCACGTGTCCGTAGTTAAGTGGACCTTGCCACTAACCGCATTGGTGAGGGCGCGTACAATGTTGCGGGAAACGTGGTCGTGCAGGGCTGGGACGGCACATCGGGAAAAGTAGTGGCGACTGGGAACTGAGTAGCGCGGGGCCGCCGCCGCCATCATAGCTTTGAAAGCCTCCGTTTCCACAACCCTATACGGCAGCATCTCAAGGCTGATAAATTTGGCTATGTGGACGGTTAACGATTGAGCGTGCGGGTGCGTGGCGGCGTACTTGCGCTTGCGCTCCAACACTTGCGCTAGCGACGGCTGGACTGTGCGGTGCGAGACATTGGTGGATGGGGCCGAGGACAGCGGAGGTGAGGGTGTGGGTGCAGGCCATGAGACGGTCGTGCCTGTGTCCTGAGAGGGGGGTTGGATCTCAGTGGCAGGTTGTGGCACAGGGGGAGAGGCAGCGGTGCAAACCGGAGGCGGTGAACGGCCTTCGTCCCACCTTGTGGGATGCTTGGCCATCATATGTCTGCGCATGCTGGTGGTGGTCAGGCTGTTGGTGGTGGCTCCCCGGCTGATCTTGGCGCGACAAAGGTTGCACACCACTGTTCGTCGGTCGTCAGGCGTCTCGGTGAAAAACTGCCAGACCTTAGAGCACCTCGGCCTCTGCAGGGTGGCATGGCGCGAGGGTGCGCTTTGGGAAACAGTTGGTGGATTATTCGGTCTGGCCCTGCCTCTACCCCTGGCCACCGCACTGCCTCTTGCAACCTGCCCTGCTGCTGCCCGTGCCTCCCCCTCTGAAGACCTGTCCTGTGTAGGCGTTGCACACCAGGTGGGGTCAGTCACCTCATCGTCCTGCTGCTCTTCCTCCAAATCCTCTGTGCGCTGCTACCTCGGACTTACTGCCCTTACTACTACCTCACTGCAAGACAACTGTGACTCATCGTCATCGTCCTCCTCACCCACTGAAAGGTCTTGAGACAGTTGGCGGAAGTCCCCAGCCTCATCCCCCGGACCCCGGGAACTTTCCAATGGTTGTGCATCAGTGACGATAAACGCCTCTGGTGGGAGAGGAACCACTGCTGCCCAATCTGAGCAGGGGCCCGAGAACAGTTCCTGGGAGTCTTCCCGCTCCTGAGCATGTGTCATTGTAGTGGAGTGAGGAGGCTGGGAGGAAGGAGGAGCAGCAGACAGAGGATTCGGATTTGCAGCAGTGGACGGCGCAGAACTGTGGCTGGACGATAGGTTGCTCGAAGCACTTTCTGCCATCCAGGACAGGACCTGCTCACACTGCTCATTTTCTAATAAAGGTCTCCCGCGTGGACCCATTAATTGGGCGATGAATGTGGGGACGCCAGAAACGTGCCTCTCTCCTAATCGCGCAGCAGTCGGCTGCGACACACCTGGATCAGGAGCTCGGCCTGTGCCCACACCCTCACTTGGCCCTCCGCGTCCTCGGCCGCGTCCACGTCCTCTAGGCCTACCCCTACCCCTCAGCATGCTGTATTACCAGTGATTTGATTTCCCAGGCAGGAAAGAAATTGGCGCAAGGCTGCACTCAACCGTAGCTGGTTGCGTCTGATTTTTTTAGGTTCTCCACGCAGCACACACGTACCCAGAGCCCTTAGGACTGACAGAGGCAGGGCAAATATACTTTTTTGCCTTTTGTTTAAAAGGATAGGCCCACTGCATCTATTCACTGACTAATATAACTGTGTTGCAGCCCTGCAAAAGTGTCACAGAACTTTACTGTTGCAGAGTTATTAACTGTGGCAGAGCAGGTATTTCCCAGGCAGGAAAGAAATTGGCGCAAGGCTGCACTCAACCGTAGCTGGTTGCGTCTGATTTTTTTACGTTCTCCACGCAGCACACACGTACCCAGAGCCCTTAGGACTGACAGAGGCAGGGCAAATATACTTTTTTGCCTTTTGTTTAAAAGGATAGGCCCACTGCGTCTATTCACTGAATAATAAGTTTAATAACTGACACTGTGTTGCGGCCCTGCAAAAGTGTCACAGAACTTTACTGTTGCAGAGTTATTAACTGTGGCAGAGCAGGTATTTCCCAGGCAGGAAAGAAATTGGCGCAAGCCTGCAGTAAAACGTAGCTGGTTGCGTCTGATTTTTTTTAGGTTCTCCACGCAGCACACACGTACCCAGAGCCCTTAGGACTGACAGAGGCAGGGCAAATATACTTTTTTGCCTTTTGTTTAAAGGATAGGCCCACTGCGTCTATTCACTGACTAATATAACTGTGTTGCGGCCCTGCAAAAGTGTCACAGAACTTTACTGTTGCAGAGTTATTAACTGTGGCAGAGCAGGTATTTCCCAGGCAGGAAAGAAATTGGCGCAAGGCTGCACTCAACCGTAGCTGGTTGCGTCTGATTTTTTTCCCTAGCCTAGCATCTGGGCTATGGACACCAACTTTTGTTATTTTCATCTTGTATCCATCCTTTTCTTCTGTCAATTCTGACACTCTGGGAAAAGAAACTCGGGCGGGTTCTGTTAGATAAGCTCCTACACGTAACGGGCTAGTAAACCACTAGTCTGTTTATGTGATAGCCAAAGAAGCAGCAGATTGGTGAACGGGGTGCTCTCTATAGAGAAGCAGGGGGCTAGTGCTTCTCTCCTTTTCCTCACCTGGGGATATGTGTCCTGAATAAGCACAGGCACAAAAACCCTTGCGATACCGGCATAGCGTCCCAGTATGCATATTGCATAGGACGAACCGGCTATCCTATCTCTGGACAGAGACGGATTGCTCCAATACTGCTTTACTCGCAGCATAATACTGCATCCCTATGGTATGTTTCTGTGAGTAGTAGCAGCTTGAACATTCCCGTATCAGTCCTGAACACCCCACGCCAGACATTCGTATTCAAGGCTGATTTGGGTCATTAGGATACGCTATCTCTGGCGAATCTCAAATTATTGCTTTTGTCAATAAGAGAAATTTGAGTATCGAACTTTCTACCCAGGCTAGATCCGATCCTTCGAGAAACCTGCTGCAAGAACAGGCCCTCTAAAAATTAAGATATTCGTTTCTTTACTAATTGGTCTATTGGTGACCTCATGATATCATCTATACTGTCTCTACTCAATCCCGATTTATAATGCTCCTGATGATCCACGAGAATTGAAGTGGTGAAACGCGTCGAGCAATTAAATACGAGAATTAGCATACTAAAAAGGGAAATTCGAATACGCTTGGGTCAAGTATTTATACTACGACCCTTATCTATAGAGGCGAGGCCGTCCTCTCTCTGGAGGTTGGCATCATACATATCTAGCAACCTCGGGAGATGATCCCTACGGCCAAGGCCAATTCCGACTATCCATTTAGGAATTGGTCAGGTACCTCTACCCTCCTTTGAAAAAAAGGGGGGGGGGGTAAAAAAGAATTGTGAAGAAACGAACGTTCAAATCACTAAAAATTGCATCCATCTACGGTGTGTGGGCTTTATAAATAAAAAAGACCAAAACAACTGGGGATAATCTTACAAACCCCAAGTACCAATATACCCCTGCCTCATACATTACCGGCTTTAAGCAGGACAAAAAAACCTCGTGGTCGCCGGTGACCAGATCACACAAACACCCACACAGACAGTACAATTGGATGCCCATCTTTAGTGACGGTGTGGTTGGATGGTATTTACCACGCCCCTTACTTATCTTTTTTTGTTTTTGTTGTTTTATGTGTTGTGCCCCTATATGTGCATTTTAAAAAGTTCAAAATAAAAATTATATTTTTTAATTCAAGTCACCACTGTGAAAGGGCTACTCAAGTTAAATTTGGAGACTTTTTGCTCTGCCTACTCTGTGAAATATTGTTGACTAATATAACTGTGTTGCGGCCCTGCAAAAGTGTCACAGAACTTTACTGTTGCAGAGTTATTAACTGTGGCAGAGCAGGTATTTCCCAGGCAGGAAAGAAATTGGCGCAAGGCTGCACTCAACCGTAGCTGGTTGCGTCTGATTTTTTTACGTTCTCCACGCAGCACACACGTACCCAGAGCCCTTAGGACTGACAGAGGCAGGGCAAATATACTTTCTTCCCTTTTGTTTAAAAGGATAGGCCCACTGCGTCTATTCACTGAATAATAAGTTTAATAACTGACACTGTGTTGCGGCCCTGCAAAAGTGTCACAGAACTTTACTGTTGCAGAGTTATTAACTGTGGCAGAGCAGGTATTTCCCAGGCAGGAAAGAAATTGGCGCAAGCCTGCAGTAAAACGTAGCTGGTTGCGTCTGATTTTTTTAGGTTCTCCACGCAGCACACACGTACCCAGAGCCCTTAGGACTGACAGAGGCAGGGCAAATATACTTTTTTGCCTTTTGTTTAAAGGATAGGCCCACTGCGTCTATTCACTGACTAATATAACTGTGTTGCGGCCCTGCAAAAGTGTCACAGAACTTTACTGTTGCAGAGTTATTAACTGTGGCAGAGCAGGTATTTCCCAGGCAGGAAAGAAATTGGCGCAAGGCTGCACTCAACCGTAGCTGGTTGCGTCTGATTTTTTTAGGTTCTCCACGCAGCACACACGTACCCAGAGCCCTTAGGACTGACAGAGGCAGGGCAAATATACTTTCTTCCCTTTTGTTTAAAAGGATAGGCCCACTGCGTCTATTCACTGACTAATATAACTGTGTTGCGGCCCTGCCTACACAATTCTGTGCCTGTAGTATCAATGGAGGGTGCAATGCTCTGCACCGCCGATTTTGAGGAAAAAAAAAAAAAGCAACTCAGCTAACAGCAGCCTGCACAGTACTCCACACACTTAAATGTGGCCCTAGAAAGGACCGTTGAGGTTCTTGAAGGCTACACTCACTCCTAACACTCTCCCTGCCTAAGCACCACTTCTGTCCCTAATACCGGGTGCAATGCTCTGCACTGCCGATTTTGAGAAAAAAAAAAATTAGCAACACAGCTAACAGCAGCCTGCACAGTACTCCACACAGTTAAATGTGGCCCTAGAAAGGACCGTTGAGGTTCTTGAAGGCTACACTCACTCCTAACACTCTCCCTGCCTAAGCACCACTTCTGTCCCTAATACCGGGTGCAATGCTCTGCACTGCCGATTTTGAGAAAAAAAAAAAATTTCTCCACTGCTAACAGCAGCCTGCACACACGTAGATGTGGCCCTAAGAAGGACCGTTGGGGTTCTTGAAGCCTACACTCACTACAAACACTCTCCCTACAACAACTCCAATAGAACAGCACTTTCCCTCAGCTAACTCACAAGACATCTGAGGCGAGCCGCGGGAGGGGCCGACTTTTATACTCGGGTGACATCTGATCGCCCCAGCCACTCACAGCAGGGGGGTGGTATAGGGCTTGAACGTCACAGGGGGAAGTTGTAATGCCTTCCCTGTCTTTCAATTGGCCAAAAAAGCGCGCTAACGTCTCAGAGAGGAAACTGAAAGTAACCGGAACACCGCGTGGTACTCGTTACGAGTAACGAGCATCCCGAACACTGTAATATTCGCACGAATATCAAGCTCGGACGAGTACGTTCGCTCATCTCTACTAATTGATGATTAGAAAACCCTTGTGCAATCATGTTCACACATCTGAAAACAGTCTAGCTCGTTACAGAAGCTACAAAACTGACCTTCCTGTGAGCAGATTGAGTTTCTGGAGCATCACATTTGTGGGGTCAATTAAACGCTCAAAATGGCCAGAAAAAGAAAACTTTCATCTGAAACTCGACAGTCTATTCTTGTTCTTAGAAATGAAGGCTATTCCATGCGAGAAATTGCTAAGAAATTGAAGATTTCCTACAATGGTGTGTACTACTCCCTTCAGAGGACAGCACAAACAGGCTCTAACCAGAGTAGAAAAAGAAGTGGGAGGCCGCGTTGCACAACTAAGCAAGAAGATAAGCACATTAGAGTCTCTAGTTTGAGAAACAGACGCCTCACAGGTACCCAACTGGCATCTTCATTAAATAGTACCCGCAAAACACCAGTGTCAACATCTACAGTGAAGAGGCGGCTGCGGGATTTTGGGCTTCAGGGCAGAGTGGCAAAGAAAAAGCCATATCTGAGACTGGCCAATAAAAGAAAAAGATTAAGATGGGCAAAAGAACACAGACATTGGACAGATGAAGACTGGAAAAAAGTGTTGTGGACGGATGAATCCAAGTTTGAGGTGTTTGGATCACAAAGAAGAACGTTTGTGAGACGCAGAACAAATGAAAAGATGCTGGAAGAATGCCTGACGCCATCTGTTAAGCATGGTGGAGGTAATGTGATGGTCTGGGGTTGCTTTGGTGCTGGTAAGGTGGGAGATTTGTACAGGGTAAAAGGGATTCTGAATAAGGAAGGCTATCACTCCATTTTGCAACGCCATGCCATACCCAGTGGACAGCACTTGATTGGAACCAATTTCATCCTACAACAGGACAATGACCCTAAACACACCTCCAAATTGTGCAAGCACTATTTACAGCAGAAGCAGGCAGCTGGTATTCTATCGGTAATGGAGTGGCCAGCGCAGTCACCAGATCTGAACCCCATTGAGCTGTTGTGGGAGCAGCTTGACCGTATGGTACGCCAGAAGTGCCCATCCAACCAATCCAACTTGTGGGAGATGCTTCTAGAAGCGTGGGGTGCAATTTCACAAGTTTACCTCAACAAATTAACAGCTAGAATGTCAAAGGTGTGCAATGCTGTAATTGCTGCAAAAGGAGGATTCTTTGACGAAAGCAAAGTTTGATGTAAAAACAATGTTATTTCAAATACAAATCATTATTTCTAACCTTGTCAATGTCTTGACTCTATTTTCTATTCATTTCACAATGCATGGTGGTGAATAAGTGTGTCTTTTCATGGAAAACACAAAATTGTTTGGGTGACCCCAAACTTTTGAACGGTAGTGTATATATATATATATATATATATATATATATATATATATGCACACACACACACATATATACACACACACAAATAAATAAATAAATATATATATATATATATATATATATACATACACACACAGCTATATGTGTACAGGATATAGGGTCCCTCTTTGTGAGGACAGTACAGGGTACACAGTGCACTGTATAGGGGTTGTGCAGCTATATGTGTACAGTATATAGGTTCCCTCTGTGTGGAGCAGTATGGGGTATACAGCACACTGTATAAGGACTGTGCAGCTGTTTGTGTACAGGATATAGGGTCCCTCTGTGTAAGTGGCAGTATGGGGTATACAGCACAGTGTATAGGGGCTGTGCAGCTATATATGTACCATATATAAGGTCCCTCTGTGTGGGAGCAGTACAGGGTATACAGTGCACTGTATAGGGGCTGTGCAGCTATATGTATACAGTATGTAGGGTCCCTCTGTGTGGGGGCAGTACAGGGTATACAATGCAGTGTACAGGGGCTGTGCAGCTATATGTGTACAGTATATAGCATCCCTCTGTGTGTGGGCAGTATGGGGTATAGAGTGTAGTGAATAGGGGCTGTGCAGCTACATGTGTACGGGATATAGGTTCCCTCTGTGTGGGGACAGTACGGGGTATACAGCGCAGTGTATAGGGGCTGTGCAGCTATATGTGTACAGTATAAAGGGTCCCTCTGTGTGGGAACAGTACGGGGTCTACAGCGCAGTGTATAGGGACTGAGCAGCTATATGTGTACAGTTTATAGGGTCCCTCTGTGTGGTGACAATACGGGGTATACAGCACAGTGTATAGGGGCTATGCAGCTATATGCGTACAGTAAATAGGGTCCCACTGTGTGTGGGGAGTTCGGGGGTATAAAGCACAGTGTATAGGGCTGTGCAGCTATATGTGTAGAGTATATTGGGTCCCTCTGTGGTATACATCACAGTGTATTGGGGCTGTGCAGCTATATGTGTACAATATATAGGGTCCCTCTGGGGTATACAGCACAGTGTATAGGGACTGTGCAGCTATATATGTACAGTATATAGGGTCCCTTTCGGGTATACATCGCAGTGTATAGGGGTGTGCAGCTATATGTGTACAGTATATAGAGTCCCTCTTGGGTATACAGTGCAGTGTATAGGGGCTGTGCAGCTTTATGTGTTCAGTATATAGGTCTGTCTGGGGTATACAGCGCAGTGTATGTGGGTGTGCAAGTATATGTGTACAGTATATAGGGTCCCCTTGGGGTATACAGCACAGTGTTTAGGGGCTGTGCAGCTATATGTGTACAGCGTACAGGGTCCCTTTGTGGAGCAGTACAGGGTATACAGCAGACAGTATAGGGGCTGTGCAGCTATATGTGTACAGTATATAGCATCTCTCTGAGTGTGGGGAGTTCAGGGGTATACAGTGCAGTGTATAGGAGCTGTGCAGATATATGTGTACAGTATATAGGGTCCCTCTGTGGTATACAGCACAGTGTATAGGGGCTGTGCAGCTATATGTGTACAGTATATACCATCTCTCTGAGTGTGGAGAGTTCAGGGGTATACAGTGCAGTGTATAGGGACTGTGCAGATATATGTGTACAATATATAGGGTCCCTCTGTGGTATACAGCACAGTGTATAGGGGTGTGCAGCTATATGTGTACAGTATATAGGGTCCCTTTGGGGGTATACAGTACAGTGTATAGGTACTGTGCAGCTATAGGTGTACAGAATGTAGGGACCCCTCTGGTATACAGCACAGTGTATAGGGGTGTGCAGCTATATGTGTACAGTATATAGGGTCCCTCTGAGATATACAGCACAGTGTATAGGGGCTGTGCAGCTATATGTGTACAGTATATAGGGTCCCTCTGGGGTATACAGCAAAGTGTATAGGGGCTGTGCAGCTATGTGTGTATATAGGGTCCTTCTGGTATACAGCACAGTGTATACACTACCGTTCAAAAGTTTGGGGTCACATTGAAATGTCCTTATTTTTGAAGGAAAAGCACTGTACTTTTCAATGAAGATAACTTTAAACTAGTCCTAACTTTAAACAAATGCACTCTATACGTTGCTAATGTGGTAAATGACTATTCTAGCTGCAAATGTCTGTTTTTTTGTGCAATATCTACAAAGGTGTATAGAGGCCCATTTCCAGCAACTATCACTCCAGTGTTCTAATGGTACAATGTGTTTGCTCATTGGCTCAGAAGGCTAATTGATGATTAGAAAACCCTTGTGCAATCATGTTCACACATCTGAAAACAGTCTAGCTCGTTACAGAAGCTACAAAACTGACCTTCCTGTGAGCAGATTGAGTTTCTGGAGCATCACATTTGTGGGGTCAATTAAACGCTCAAAATGGCCAGAAAAAGAGAACTTTCATCTGAAACGCGACAGTCTATTCTTGTTCTTAGAAATGAAGGCTATTCCATGCGAGAAATTGCCAAGAAATTGAAGATTTCCTACAATGGTGTGTACTACTCCCTTCAGAGGACAGCACAAACAGGCTCTAACCAGAGTAGAAAAAGAAGTGGGAGGCCGCGTTGCACAACTAAGCAAGAAGATAAGCACATTAGAGTCTCTAGTTTGAGAAACAGACGCCTCACAGGTACCCAACTGGCATCTTCATTAAATACCCGCAAAACACCAGTGTCAACATCTACAGTGAAGAGGCGGCTGCGGGATTTTGGGCTTCAGGGCAGAGTGGCAAAGAAAAAGCCATATCTGAGACTGGCCAATAAAAGAAAAAGATTAAGATGGGCAAAAGAACACAGACATTGGACAAAGGAAGACTGGAAAAAAGTGTTGTGGACGGATGAATCCAAGTTTGAGGTGTTTGGATCACAAAGAAGAACGTTTGTGAGACGCAGAACAAATGAAAAGATGCTGGAAGAATGCCTGACGCCATCTGTTAAGCATGGTGGAGGTAATGTGATGGTCTGGGGTTGCTTTGGTGCTGGTAAGGTGGGAGATTTGTACAGGGTAAAAGGGATTCTGAATAAGGAAGGCTATCACTCCATTTTGCAACGCCATGCCATACCCAGTGGACAGCGCTTGATTGGAACCAATTTCATCCTACAACAGGACAATGACCCTAAACACACCTCCAAATTGTGCAAGAACTATTTACAGCAGAAGCAGGCAGCTGGTATTCTATCGGTAATGGAGTGGCCAGCGCAGTCACCAGATCTGAACCCCATTGAGCTGTTGTGGGAGCAGCTTGACCGTATGGTACGCCAGAAGTGCCCATCCAACCAATCCAACTTGTGGGAGATGCTTCTAGAAGCGTGGGGTTCAATTTCTCAAGCTTACCTCAACAAATTAACAGCTAGAATGTCAAAGGTGTGCAATGCTGTAGTTGCTGCAAAAGGAGGATTCTTTGACGAAAGCAAAGTTTGATGTAAAAACAATGTTATTTCAAATACAAATCATTATTTCTAACCTTGTCAATGTCTTGGCTCTATTTTCTATTCATTTCACAACGCATGGTGGTGAATAAGTGTGACTTTTCATGGAAAACACAAAATTGTTTGGGTGACCCCAAACTTTTGAACGGTAGTGTAGGTGCTGTGCAGCTATATGTGTACAGAATATAGGGACCCCTCTGGTATACAGCACAGTGTATAGGGGCTGTGCAGCTTATTGTGTACAGTATATAGGGTCCCCCTGGGGTATACAGCGCAGTGTATAGGTGCTGTGCAACTATATGTGTACAGTATATAGGGGTCCCTCTGGTATACAGCACAGTGTATAGGGGCTGTGCAGCTATTTGTGTGCAGTATATAGGGTCCCTCTGGTATACAGCACAGTGTATAGGGGGTGTGCAGCTATATGTGTACAGTATATAGGGTCCCTCTGGTATACAGCACAGTGTATAGGGGGTGTGCAGCTATATGTGCACAGTATATAGGGTCCCCCTGGTATACAGCGCAGTGTATAGGGGCTGTGCAGCTATATGTGCACAGTATATAGGGTCCCCCTGGTATACAGCGCAGTGTATAGGGGTGTGCAGCTATATGTGTACAGTATATAGGCTCCCTCTGGTATACAGCGCAGTGTATAGGGGCTGTGCAGATATATGTGTACAGTATATAGGGGTCCCTCTGGTATACAGCGCAGTGTATAGGGGCTGTGCAACTATATATGTACAGTATATAGGGGTTCCTCTGGTATACAGCGCAGTGTATAGGGGTGTGCAGCTATATGTGTACAGTATATAGGGTCCCTCTGGTATACAGCGCAGTGTATAGGGGCTGTGCAACTATATATGTACAGTATATAGGGGTTCCTCTGGTATACAGCGCAGTGTATAGGGGTGTGCAGCTATATGTGTACAGTATATAGGGTCCCTCTGGTATACAGCGCAGTGTATAGGGGGGGGGGGTGCAGCTATATGTGTACAGCATATAGGGTTCCTCTGGTATACAGCGCAGTGTATAGGGGTGTGCAGCTATATGTGTACAGTATATAGGGTCCCTCTGGTATACAGCGCAGTGTATAGGGGGGGGGGGTGCAGCTATATGTGTACAGCATATAGGGTCCCTCTGGTATACAGCGCAGTGTATAAGGGGGGGTGCAGCTATATGTGTACAGCATATAGGGTCCCTCTGGTATACAGCGCAGTGTTGTGCTGCGGAGCGGGCGGCTCTGACCGCTTTGCATGCTGGGCAACGACAGCAGCCCAGCCGGCAGTGAAGGGGTTTGAACAAGGGGGCGGAGGGTTGCCTAGCAACCGTTTCCTGTCAGTTCGAGGCCGATTGACGTCACCGGAGGCTTTGATTGGCTGTCTCGTCGATTTCCGGTGATTGCGCGGAGAAGACACCCGTACGGGGAGGCCAGGACGCCCGGATCACGGGGGAGAGCGGCCCGAGCAGCAGACATACGCAGCTAAGCAATCCCCGGTAATGACCCTGCGGGGGTGAGGATGAGGCGGAGCAGCCAGAGGAGCCGCGGAGAGCGACGGGGATCCGGACTGGATTGTGATGACGGACCGGAGATATGGAGATGGGAATGGCTGATAGTAGCAGGGAGATCTGAGGACCTCGGGGGCATGGACCATATCAGGGACCCTGGGGTGATGACGGACCGGGGACCCTGGGGGAAAGGCGGACCATATCAGGTATCCTGGGGTGATGACGGACCGGGCCGGGGACCCTGGGGGAAAGGCGGACCATATCAGGGACCCTGGGGTGATGACGGACCGGGTTGGGGACCCTGGGGGAAAGGCGGACCATATCAGGGACCCTGGGGTGATGACGGACCGGGGACCCTGTGGGAAAGGCGGACCATATCAGGGACCCTGGAGTGATGACGGACCGGGGACCCTGTGGGAAAGGCGGACCATATCAGGGACCCTGGGGTGATGACGGACCGGGGACCCTGTGGGAAAGGCGGACCATATCAGGGACCCTGGGGTGATGACGGACCGGGGACCCTGTGGGAAAGGCGGACCATATCAGGGACCCTGGGGTGATGACGGACCGGGGACCCTGTGGGAAAGGCGGACCATATCAGGGACCCTGGGGTGATGACGGACCGGGTCGGGGACCCTGGGGGAAAGGCGGACCATATCAGGGACCCTGGGGTGATGACGGACCGGGGACCCTGTGGGAAAGGCGGACCATATCAGGGACCCTGGGGTGATGACGGACCGGACCGGGGACCCTGTGGGAAAGGCAGACCATATCAGGGACCCTGGGGTGATGACGGACCGGACCGGGGACCCTGTGGGAAAGGCAGACCATATCAGGGACCCTGGGGTGATGACGGACCGGGCCGGGGACCCTGGGGGAAAGGCGGACCATATCAGGGACCCTGGGGTGATGACGGACCGGGTTGGGGACCCTGGGGGAAAGGCGGACCATATCAGGGACCCTGGGGTGATGACGGACCGGGGACCCTGTGGGAAAGGCAGACCATATCAGGGACCCTGGAGTGATGACGGACCGGGGACCCTGTGGGAAAGGTGGACCATATCAGGGACCCTGGGGTGATGACGGACCGGGGACCCTGTGGGAAAGGCGGACCATATCAGGGACCCTGGGGTGATGACGGACCGGGGACCCTGTGGGAAAGGCGGACCATATCAGGGACCCTGGGGTGATGACGGACCGGGGACCCTGTGGGAAAGGCGGACCATATCAGGGACCCTGGGGTGATGACGGACCGGGTCGGGGACCCTGGGGGAAAGGCGGACCATATCAGGGACCCTGGGGTGATGACGGACCGGGGACCCTGTGGGAAAGGCGGACCATATCAGGGACCCTGGGGTGATGACGGACCGGACCGGGGACCCTGTGGGAAAGGCAGACCATATCAGGGACCCTGGGGTGATGACGGACCGGACCGGGGACCCTGTGGGAAAGGCAGACCATATCAGGGACCCTGGGGTGAAGACGATGGTTTACCTTGACCGGGACCCCAGGGGAAATATGGGTCGGGGAACCTGGGGGGAAAGGTGGACGGCGCCTCTGACCCTGGGGGAAAGGCAGACTATATCAAGGATCCTGGGGTGATGATGATGACGACGACTGACTGCGTCAGGAACACTGGGGGAAAGACGGACTGCTCCGGGGACCCCGGGAAAAAGACGGTCCGTATCAGGGACCTTGGAGTGATTACGATAGCAGACGGGGACCCTGGGGGGAAAGGGGGGTGTCGGGGGCCCTGGGGGGAAAGGCGGACCATATCAGGGATCATGGTGTGATGATGATGCACCGCGCCGGGGACACTGGGGGGGAACGACGCCGCGCCGGGGACACTGGGGGGAATGACAACGACGCACAGTGCCGGGGACACTGGGGGGGGGGGGGATGACGACGACGACGCACCGCGCCGGGGACACTGGGGGGGAACGACGCCGCGCCGGGGACACTGGGGGGAATGACAACGACGCACCGTGCCGGGGACACTGGGGGGGGGGAATGACGACGACGACGCACCGCGCCGGGGACACTGGGGGGGGGGAATGACGACGACGACGCACCGCGCCGGGGACACTGGGGGGGGGATGACGACGACGACGCACCGCGCCGGGGACACTGGGGGAGGAATGACGATGACGACGCACCGCGCCGGGGACACTGGGGGAGGAATGACGACGCACCGCGCCGGGGACACTGGGGGAGGAATGACGACGACGACGACGACGCACCGCGCCAGGGACACTGGGGGAGGAATGACGACGACGACGCACCGCGCCGGGGACACTAGGGGGGGAATGACGACGACGACGCGCGCGGGGACACTGGGGGGGGGGGACGCACTGCGCCGGGGACACTGGGGGGGGGGGGGGGACGCACTGCGCCGGGGACACTGGGGGGGGGGGGGGGGACGACGCACTGCGCCGGGGACACGGGGGGGGGGGGGGACGACGCACTGCGCCGGGGGCACTGGGGGGGGGGGGGGCGACGACGCACTGCGCCGGGGACACTGGGGGGGGGGGGGGACGACGACGACGACGACGACGCACCTGCGGCTGCGGCTGGGGGAATGACAGCTATGATGGACCGCACCGGGGACACTTTGGGGGGGGAAGAGACGGGCTGCGCTGGGGTCACTGTGTGGGGGGGCAAATGATGACTGACTGTGTCGGAGACACTGGGGGAAAACCAAGACTATGTACAGCGCCGGGGACACTGGGGGAATGGCGGCGATGACGATGTACAGCGCCGGGGACACTGGGGGAATGGCGGCGATGACGAAGGACTGCGCCGGGGACAGTGGGGGAATGGCGGCGATGACGACGGACTGCGCCGGGGACAGTGGGGGAATGGCGGCGATGACGACGGACTGCGCCGGGGACAGTGGGGGAATGACGGCGATGACGACGGACTGCGCCGGGGACAGTGGGGGAATGGCGGCGATGACGACGGACTGCGCCGGGGACAGTGGGGGAATGGCGGCGATGACGACGGACTGCGCCGGGGACACTGGGGGAATGGCGGCGATGACGACGGACTGCGCCGGGGGAATGGCGGCGATGACGACGGACTGCGCCGGGGACACTGGGGGAGGAATGACGATGACGACGCACCGCGCCGGGGACACTGGGGGAGGAATGACGACGCACCGCGCCGGGGACACTGGGGGAGGAATGACGACGACGACGACGCACCGCGCCAGGGACACTGGGGGAGGAATGACGACGACGACGCACCGCGCCGGGGACACTAGGGGGGGAATGACGACGACGACGCGCGCGGGGACACTGGGGGGGGGGGACGCACTGCGCCGGGGACACTGGGGGGGGGGGGGGACGACGCACTGCGCCGGGGACACTGGGGGGGGGGGGGACGACGCACTGCGCCGGGGACACGGGGGGGGGGGGGGACGACGCACTGCGCCGGGGGCACTGGGGGGGGGGGGCGACGACGCACTGCGCCGGGGACACTGGGGGGGGGGGGGGGACGACGACGACGACGACGACGACGCACCTGCGGCTGCGGCTGGGGGAATGACAGCTATGATGGACCGCACCGGGGACACTTTGGGGGGGGAAGAGACGGGCTGCGCTGGGGTCACTGTGTGGGGGGGCAAATGATGACTGACTGTGTCGGAGACACTGGGGGAAAACCAAGACTATGTACAGCGCCGGGGACACTGGGGGAATGGCGGCGATGACGATGTACAGCGCCGGGGACACTGGGGGAATGGCGGCGATGACGAAGGACTGCGCCGGGGACAGTGGGGGAATGGCGGCGATGACGACGGACTGCGCCGGGGACAGTGGGGGAATGGCGGCGATGACGACGGACTGCGCCGGGGACAGTGGGGGAATGGCGGCGATGACGACGGACTGCGCCGGGGACAGTGGGGGAATGACGGCGATGACGACGGACTGCGCCGGGGACAGTGGGGGAATGGCGGCGATGACGACGGACTGCGCCGGGGACAGTGGGGGAATGGCGGCGATGACGACGGACTGCGCCGGGGACAGTGGGGGAATGGCGGCGATGACGACGGACTGCGCCGGGGACACTGGGGGAATGGCGGCGATGACGACGGACTGCGCCGGGGGAATGGCGGCGATGACGACGGACTGCGCCGGGGACACTGGGGGAATGGCGGCGATGACGACGGACTGCGCCGGGGACACTGGGGGAATGGCGGCGATGACGACGGACTGCGCCGGGGGAATGGCGGCGATGACGACGGACTGCGCCGGGGACGCTGAGGGAATGGCGGCGATGACTGACTGGGCAAGGGGGAGAACAGAGATAATGGACTGTCGGGGAAGCTGAAGAGGGTGATTAGTATTGTGGGGTAAATGTGGGGGTCGTGAATATCTTGGAGGGCATGAAGGAGCGGGCGGTCCGGGGGACATGGATTTATGATGTATTATTTGCGCGGGGAGACGGCTACTGATGGGGGCGTCTTGTTGTTGGGGGGTTATTAGTGAGTAGGGGTGGTAGTACTGGAGAGGTGTATTATGGAGGGGTTGTTGTGTAGTGGGGGAGGGGTACTGTACGCCTTCTGTCGTGATACTAGTTACTATGTAGAGGCTCTTGCTGTTGGCAGTCGTATATGTAAGTCGGTGATTGGGTCAGGGATTTATTCTGGCCGATTACATAGAATCTGCCCGCTTCCCTCCGCTGGCTGGCACCTCTCAGTGTTTTCCCTAGTGGAGGGAAGGGTTTGCAGAGCGCCCCATATGGGAGGAGTCTGGTGGATCGCCCGTGGACACCCATGAAGTGATGTCATCAGTCCGTGCCCGTTGACCTCTGTGCGTGACGGGTAGATGATCCCAGTGGTTCCTCAGGCTTATCTTCTGCTTCAGTCTTCATATAATGAGCTTAGCTGGATCTCATGGCCGTCCCAGCAATGCTTGTGTAAAAGTGACAGGATTACTGGACACGTGAGCGGCGCGCCAGGTCTTCCGCCCTGGAAATGGTGCTATGTACATAGATGGCACGTCCCATGTATGGATTGTGAGCTGCACTTGTCACATGCATGCAGGATAAGATGTAGACTGGTGACGTCTATGTAGTTTCTAAGGATGGCACAGTGCCACGTGGCAGTTCTCGTGGCATTTGTTTGTGGTGGAGTGAATGCTGCCATTCATTGGGTTCATTGATGCTTAGCCCTGGGCGGCTGGCACGGCTCCTAGATGCCCGGCGCTGTCATAAGATCTGGCAACATAAGAATTGTCCTGCTAGTTCTGTGAGCCGTCACCTTAGATACCCCCCAGTCATCATTGTCTAACATGCCGAGCTCCTGTTAAAGGGCCGCGTCACTGACTGCATCCTGGTAATGAGGTTTGGGGGCGGTCACGGCCGTAGTATCGGGGTGCTGACAAGTCTCTGGCTTTTCTCACTTCTTCTAGACACACAATGGTTTTTCAGTTGCCTTGACATAAAAGCCCCATTTTTTTTTTTCTGTTTCAGTTTTTTTTTCTCCCCACTTTCAAAAAATCATAACTTTTATTCATCACAGTCGCTGTCTGAGGGTTGTTTTTGAGTGGTATTTTTCATTGGTACTATGTCATGTACTACAGAAAAGTGGAGTGAAATGGGCACAAAAAAGCAATTCTACCATGTCCGTGGGGGGTTTGTCTCTAAAGCATTAACACCGCAGCAGACATGGTGCGATAACTTTATTCTGTGGGTCGGTGCAATTGCGACGATACGAAATTCATAAAGTTTTTTTCACTTTTGCTGTACTAAAAAAAAAATAAAATGTTTTTGGAAACACACAATGATTTTCTGCCGCCGTCTTCTGACAGCCAGAACTCTTTTATTTTTAGGTCAATATAGTTGTGTGAAGTGTCTTTTTTTTTTTTTTTTTTTTTTGTTTGTTTGTGGGAGGTCCCGGAGTTTCCATTAGTACCATTCTGAAATTCATACAACTTTTTGATCGCTTCTTATTAATTTTTCTTGGAGACTAGGTGACCAAAAAAGCTTCTGACTTTTTCTTTTTCTGACGACATTCACCAGGTTATTTTTTATAATTTTTTTCCTTAAATTTAGTCCCAAGAGGGGACTTTGAACTTGCGGTTGCTTGATCGCGTTTGCTTGATCACTCCTGCAGTATAGGGAAATACCATAGTATTACAATATACTACAATTTGACAGGCAATCTATCAAGCCACACCACAGGCATGTCTTCATAGGCAATCTGCAATGGCAGCACTGGGGGCCTTTAAAAGGTCCCCAGCTACCATGGTAACCGAACCTGAGTTTAAATGCCATCAGAGCGTAAGACTGCATTTAAAGGGTTAATGGCGTCAAAGACAGCCGCATTGTATGGCGTGGGTTCAACCCCTGATCCCGCTGCATACAAACCCCCAGCCTCTATGACTTAAAGGGGTTGTCCCGCGCCGAAACGGGTTTTTTTTTTTTTAACCCCCCCCGGCGCGAGGCAACCCCGATGCAGGGACGTACAGACAGCTTACCGGAGCGCTTACCTTAATCCCCGCGCTCCGGTGACTTCTATACTTACCTGTGAAGATGGCCGCCGGGAACCTCTTCCTCCGTGGACCGCAGCTCTTCTGTGCGGTCCATTGCCGATTCCAGCCTCCTGATTGGCTGGAATCGGCACGTGACGGGGCGGAGCTACACGGAGCCCCATAGAGAACAGGAGAAGACCTGGACTGCGCAAGCGCGGCTAATTTGGCCATCGGAGGGCGAAAATTAGTCGGCTCCATGGGAACGAGGACGCTAGCAACGGAGCAGGTAAGTAAAAAACTTTTTATAACTTCTGTATGGCTCATAATTAATGCACAATGTATATTACAAAGTGCATTATTATGGCCATACAGAAGTGTATAGACCCACTTGCTGCCGCGGGACAACCCCTTTAACGCCGCAGTGTCATGAAGCATTAAGGGGTTAAAGACACAAGGTTTCTTTTAACAGCTTGCCTTGATGCTGCAAATCTGCGAACAAAAACAACGTAGCGTTGTGCGACATATTTGTATAATTATTATATATTTTTGTAACTGTTGGTGCAAATGTTTTAATCTAATAAAAGCAGCCGTGTTCGCCCTCTTGTTCTCCCGGTGACCCGGCGCTGCAGGTCCTGCAAGCTTCTCAGGTGTCTTGGAAAGGTTATCTGCTGGCCTTAAGGCCCATTTAGACCCAAGGATTCTCGCTCAGAAATTGCTCAAAGCCGTCTTTTGAGCGAGAATCGTTGGGTCTAAACACACTATTGTTTCAGCTGGTATCCCGCTCGGAGAACACAGCCGGAGTATGCGGGAAACAGCGCTCCCAGCTGTGTTCTGCATACCACACTCAGAGCTCTCAGCTGTATACCAGCGGTGCGCTCTGTGAAAACACCAGAAGTATGCAGAAGACAGCCCTCCACCTGTGTTCTGCATCCCCTGCTCGGAGCACTCGGCTGTATAACAGCCGGGCGCTCTGAGCAGAGAACATCTGGATGCAGAAGACAGGCTGCTTGTCTTCTGCATACCCCACTTGGAACGCTTAGCTGTATACCAGCTGAGCGCTCTGTGAACACAGCAGGAGTTTCCAGAAGACAGCGCTTCAGCTGTGTTCTGCATACCCTGCTCGGAGCTCTCAGCTGTATACCAGCTGTGCACACCACGAGTATGCAGAAGACAGCGCTCCAGCTTATTCTGCATACCCTCTGCTCAGAGCGCCCGGCTGTTATACAGCCGAGTGCTCCGAGCAGAACAGCTGGATGCAGAAGACAAGCGACCCCGCTTGTCTTCTGCATACCCCACTCAGAGCGCTCAGCTGTATACCAGCTGAGCGCTCCAAGAAGACAACAGCTGGGCGCAGAAGAAAGCGGTTCCGCTTGTCTCCTGTATACAGCGTGAGTCTTCATTTACACTCTTATGCAAAGTGAACGCTCAAAACCATCGCTCGGACTGCCATTTGAGCAAATTTTGAGTGATCATCTTGCCGTGTAAATACACACAACGATTATAGCTCAGAAGATGTCTAAATTAGGCATTAGCAGTCATGTGTCTCTCTTGGCACCTCCGCTTGGGAGCCATCATACCAGGGGGGGAAACGACACGTGACTGGAGGAACGAATGGCTGCTTTTATTATTTAAACACATTTTCCCTGTAGTGATAGAAGGCAGTTTTAATACAAAACCCCTGGCGTCCGTGGGGACAGCGCATGTTGGTGGCACGATAGCTAGCAGAGTTTTACTGCCAATATCACACTTATCCGTGTAAAATTAGCCTACCTGTATATGCTTGGTGTGGATAGGATGCCTGTAGCCGTCCACAGCATATACTGTGTATGTAGTAGGCGAGTCTTGTCAGTACACAGCGGGTACACCCACAATCACAGATAACTCGTATCACGGCTGTTAGCTCATTAAATGTCCTGAATAGTTCACTACAGTAACATGGGGTGCCTTCTGGGTGTCATGGCAGCCTGGAGCCTTCTGATGGCCCCCGCAATTGCAAAGACTGGCCTGACGAGGGTCCTGTCAGCTTGAAAATACAATCCGTTCTGCAGGCAGCGTGTTACAGAGCGGACTGATATATAGCTTTGTGGGATTCATTTACATCTCTGTTCATTCCGAGTTTAGAGGTCCAGAGGGCGGAGCTATTAGTGATTGACAGCTGTGCACGACTGCAGAGAGTAGCAGCTGTCAGTCACTGCTGGGACCGCCCACCAATATCATTGCACCTGTTATAGGGCCAGTTTATTCAACCCGCATGCTGCACGCCAACAGAAAAATAATATGCAATACCAGAACTGCGGCTTTTCTTTTTTTTTGGTCCTCCTGTCTCAAGAAAAAATTGACTAGGATGCAGTCAAAAAGTTGTATCTACACTAAAATTAGTTCCAATAAAAATGACAGGTCACTCCGCCCCAGCGATGGAACAATGAAACCCGTTCTGGGAGTCGAGAGAAAGCAAATTTATTTATTTTTTTAAAAGGTATTTTATTTTTTCAGTAGTGCTATGTCAGTAAACAAAGCTATATAACTGTAATCATATTGACCCGCAGAATAAAGACGTCACTGTTACTGCACCGTGAACACAGAAAAAATAACCCCTCCCAACCCCCCATGATGGAATCGTCTTTCCCATTTCGCCCCACTTAAAAATTCTTTAAAGTTTTCCGATACATTATATGCAATGTTAAATGGTACCATAGAGAACCTCTCGTGTCGATACATCACGGGAAGGTGTAAAAAAAAACAAAACACAGTTATGATACTTTGAAAGTGGGAATACCAGAACTGCAGCATGTGACCCGGATGCAGGAGCGCCAATGACTCTTGGTTATGAAAGGGGCGGCCGGGCCACCATGATGGTTGTCCGGTGCTTGAAAACAATAAAAAAGGTGAAATGGAAAAGCCAAAGACCTAAAAGCAGTCTCTCGTATGTAGAAGAGCAGGTGGGGGCGGCATCCTAGGACAGCTGTGTCCTACCTCGCTGCGGACACTCTATACTCCTCCACGGTCTGCAGCGATCACTGCTGGCTCTGCTGGGCACAGGACCCCCTGCAGATGCCAGATCATGAGAGTTATAGCAATCATGTTATACCAACCCCCCACCCAATAACTACTCCCCCAGTCATGTCTGACCCCTGGCTTAGGCTACATTCACACTCTCGCACAAATATGAACTCAATTCTTTTAAATGAAGTCCTACAAATGAACGATTCCCCCTCCCCCACTGTGATGCTGCGAGGTAAAAAATCGCTGCATGTCTTAATTTTTTTACAACCCTTGGAACGCATCGCCTATCGTTTTCAATGGGACAGTCAAACACATTGCACGCTGTGTGATGTTTCCCTTGCCGATCCTCCAACACACGTGAAGTGAGTACAGAGGATCGCGGGTTCACAGAAGCGATGGGGTTTTTGCATGAAAAATGCCTCACCTCTGCAGGGAAACCAAGTACGACATCGTGCTCCCCGTGTGAATGTAGCCTGAGGTCCAATCTCCATGGGCGGACTTAAATTGTGGAATCAGTGCGGTGCGGGCGATAAGCAGTTGAAGCCGCCAATAAAGAAACATGGGTGTCCACAGCTGAATTAAAGCATGGTCCGGAAAGCGAATCGCAGCACACTCCTTTTCAGTGCGGTTTCCCGTGGCCCATCCGCAGTTGAATTGCGTACGGGCCGTGGATTCCGCGGGAAAGCAGGGGTTTAAGAAAAAAAAACAAAAAACCCTCCACTGCGCATGTGTGGCAGCACTTCCACAGTGAAGAAAATAGAAGACCCAGAGCCAATGCTGGGCAGGTGTCAGCCGCCGTCTCCTCTTCTCAATAGCCGTCTTTGTTTCAGCTCAGCGTCATGGCATCCTGCAGTACCAGTAGCGAGGAGGACCGCAGCCTCCGGGAGTGCGAGCACTATGTGCAGAAGTACAACATCCAGCAGCTCCTCAAGGACTGCATTGTCCAGCTGTGCACCGCCCGACCTGACAAGCCCATGGCCTTCCTGAGAGAGTACTTTGAGCGGCTGGAGAAGGTAAGTCATGGAGATGCCGGGGCTGAAGCCTCTCGGGATGTAGAGAAGGAAAGTCTTCTCATCACAAAACCCCACTGCAGCACCGATTTAAGCTTCTTCATACTTTTCCACTAGAGGGCAGCGTCCCTAATCCAGCTTCTCATTCACCTTCTACCAGAGGAACATCACCGCTCTGCCACATGACCATAGAGTTGGATCAGAGACCACTCCTTGCTCTTTACGTCTCTTTGCAGGAGGAAGCCAAGCAGTCCCTAAACCAGCAGAAGTCCGGCTCCCGCTCAGACTCCCGTGAAGATGAGATCTCTCCTCCCCCACCCATGAACCCCGTGGTAAAAGGTAGACGACGTCGCGGAGCGATCAGTGCTGAAGTCTACACTGAAGAAGATGCTGCGTCGTATGTGCGCAAGGTAGGAACACTGTGAAAGGGCTGAACAATTAGAATATATATGACCTTTCAATGGGACAAGAGGTTTAATGGCTGTATGCATCTACCCAGGTCATCCCCAAAGACTACAAAACTATGGCTGCCCTGGCCAAAGCCATCGAGAAGAACGTTCTGTTTGCTCATCTGGATGATAATGAGAGGAGGTAAGTGCTCCAGAAGCTGAGAGATGCGTGACTGTAGGTTACCATCTAGAACAGTTCCCCCAGCTGTTCCTAAACTACAAGGCCCAGTATGCCATGGGTTGTAGTTTGTGCAATAACTGGAAGTCAACAGGTTGGGGAACCCTGGCTTAGAGTGTCTCCTCATAATGCAAGCAGCACATAAACGGTGTGAGACCCCTCATAAGCCCCTCTCTTCTCTTCCTGGATCCCAGAGATTATGAGGACAGTCGGGCTTGGCTGAAGCTCTAGAACTTGCCTTACTCCATGCTGTATCTGTCAACACGCCGCTCACTTTTATCTTTTTGTTGTTCCAGTGATATCTTTGATGCCATGTTTTCTGTGACTTACATCGCTGGAGAGACTGTAATACAGCAAGGTAATGCAGGGGGGGGGGGGGTGTCTCCTGGGGGTTACAACTTGAGGGGTGAACTATAGTTGGTCAGAAGAAGATGGAGGGTATCTTGTATGATACCGCATAATCTTGGGGAGATGGCAGGTATTGGGAAAAATAAGGCGGTGGAGTGTGTACTGCAAAGTGTGAACTTGGGATGACTACAAAGATCTGGAAGAAATGTGGAGTTAGGCCATCTTATATCGTATCGGGAGGAGACAGGGCAGATCTTGTATCTAGATGTTGACTGGTAGGGTGAGGAAGGTTGGATTTTGTATTGAGGTGACAGTAGGTACCGGAAAAAAGGGGATCTTGTGTCAGGGACCAGGGTAATACTATGTTTTTCCAAAAATAAGCCCTACCCTGATGATAAGCCCTACTCTGATTTTTGCGGTTGGGGGGGGGACTTGAAATATAAGCCATAGCTACGCTACGTAACCAAACAACAATACTTACATAGCAGGCACTGTCTGGGTCTCTCCCACTGGTCTCTGCAGTACGAGCAGGCTTGCTTGCAGTTCTCAGCGCCGACGGAACAGCGCTTGCTGGTAACGGGGTTTGTAAACCCCACCTCCAGCAAGTGATTGCTCTGATTGGCTGAGCCGCATGCTCAAGAACCAATCCGAGCCATAGCTCGATGAACCAATCACAGCCATTCAATGAATGAATGAATGACTGTGATTAGCTGAGCCGCAGCAATTAAGAACCAATTAGAGCAATCACTTGCTAGAGGCGGGGTTTACAAACCCCGTTACCAGCAAGCGATGTTCTGTCAGCGCTGAGAATTGCACGGAAGCCTACACGGATTGTGGAGACCAGCATGAGGGACCTGGACGGCGCCTACTAGGTAAGTATAAGACATCCCCTGAAAATAAGATCCTATGCCTTTTTTAGAGCAAAAATCAATATAAGACCGCGTCTTATTTTTGGGCAAACACTGTAATAGGTCTTGGAATGGGTGAATTTTGAGTATCCACAAATATTAGTAAAATAATGAGGGGGGGTTATTTGGGGTGCTGGAATACTGGAAGGAGATGGGGGTTCTTATATTTGCGTGCTGGAAAGTAAGGAGAGGAGAAAGTGATCTTGGGGATTTGGTAGGTACTAGGAGGAGATGAGGCTGATCTTGCATTAGGGTGATGGCAGGAGACATCTTGTATTGCGGAGGTGTGATCTTGGGGTGACAGCAGGAAATGGGGATCTTATGCTGTGGAGTGGTAATCTAGGGGTAACGGTAGGTACAGCAGGGAAGGGGGTACTCGCTGGGTGTTGGCAGGTACTGTGAAGGAGATATGGGTGGCATGTTGTATTTGGGTGCCAACAGGTACAGGGGTATGTCTTGGAGTAATGGCAGGTACCAGAAGGAGATGGGAGATCTTGTATCCAGAGGTATGATCCTACAGTGATGGAAGATGGCTATATCCAGCTCCCTGTTAATACCGCTCTTGCTTCTTGCAGGGGATGAAGGAGATAACTTCTATGTTGTTGACCAGGGTGAGATGGATGTGAGTATAATGCTAACATTATGCCCTGTCCCCTCATGGACCCTTCTGGAGTCGGACCACTGAACCAACTGTTTTTCAGGTCTACGTCAACAATGAGTGGATGACCAGCATCGGAGAAGGTGGCAGTTTCGGAGAACTGGCCTTGATTTATGGAACTCCAAGAGCTGCGACCGTGAAAGCCAAAACAAATGTTAAGTTGTGGGGGATCGACAGGGACAGCTACAGGAGGATCCTTATGGTAAGTAAATGGGAGCAGCGGGGGATGGGCCAGTTGACAGTAATCCAATAATGTCTTTTTACAGGGCAGCACATTACGGAAACGGAAGATGTATGAGGAATTCTTGAGCAAAGTGTCCATTCTGGGTGAGCATCTCATGTGGTATTACATAGGACTGCTGGTAACCTTTACTACATTATCAGTAGTCAGGAAAGTATCACCATGTGCTGTTATTTAGGGTGTCTGGATTGGGTTGTCACTGTTCCTGTCTCCTCCAGAATCTCTTGATAAGTGGGAGCGGCTGACTGTGGCGGACGCTCTGGAGCCAGTGCAGTTTGAGGATGGACAGAAGATTGTGGTGCAGGGAGAACCCGGAGACGAGTTCTTCATCATCCTGGAGGTGAATAAGAGTTACATTGGTGCCGGTAGGAGGCACAGTGCTGCGTGTCGCCCTGTTTTCATTGACTGTCATGTGATTTTTTTCCATAGGGTACGGCTGCCGTGCTTCAGCGCCGCTCAGAGATTGAGGAGTTTGTGGAGGTTGGACGCCTTGGGCCCTCGGATTACTTTGGTGAGACTCTTTCTCTCTTCAACTTGTAGCACTAAGCCCAGCCTCTGCTTGCTGCTATCAGCCGCCTCTCCTGTCCAGAGGAACAAGAATGAGGGCTTGCCCCCATCCCTGAAAATGTAAATCTTAGCCTTCCTACACAATAACAGGACCCGCTCACTGTCCCTCCTTCTTCTTCCTTGTTCGGTCAGTACAAGATCGCATTGCTCTCTGCTCTGACATTCATTCATTCCTTCTTTCCATACAGGTGAAATTGCACTACTGATGAACAGACCCCGAGCAGCCACTGTGGTTGCCCGTGGCCCGTTGAAGTGTGTGAAACTGGATCGCCCACGCTTTGAACGGGTCCTTGGGCCGTGCTCCGACATCTTGAAGAGAAACATCCAGCAGTACAACAGCTTTGTGTCACTGTCTGTGTGAGCTCCCTCGTGCCCGCACCCTCCACCACTGCACCGCTTTACCTCCGCAGATAGCTTGTGCTCCACGCTGCCACCATCACTCCCGTCAGCCTCAAGACGAGGACAAGCTTGAAAGCCTCACCACCTTCTTTTTTTTTTTTTTTTTTCTTTTAAGTTAGTTGTTTTCTATTCCCTGTTAACCCCTGCGTTGCCAGTACCTTGTGGCTGCTGATGGAGGTCCTGGTGCTGCCATTTAGAGCTAGAGTGAGCTGGAAAAAAAAGGGGGTGTCCGCTGCTGGGTGACCAAGGCCATGGGTGCTTGACTTTTTCTTGGGTCCTGCTAGTAGTGGGAAATGAATCAGGTGTCATGTCTACCTTGAGTCATCACCTGGACGCCATGCATCTGCACACAAGGAAATGGCTGGATGTCGTGGTCCTGTGATCGGCTTCTGCTGCGGGATCTGATGGCACAGTGCCAGGGGCGTTAACAATGGTGTTCTGTCCATCTACTCCCCTTCCTCTGCTGGGAGGCTTGTGTTGGGGTATGTGGAACATGAACCGCCTCTCGCTATGGTTTCCAGGCCCCAGCAGGTGCAGCTCACCTCCACCTGTCATTACTGACGTCCTGGACGTGTTTTATGTCTTGTGTGGAATCGCCACAATTTTCGCCCGAAATTTTATCCGCTAATTTTTTTAAATGTGATGCTAATAATAATAAAGCCGTATTTTACCGGTGACCTCGGAGCGTTCGGCGCGGGGTCGAGATTTGTTGGGTATTAGCAGTTTGCCTTTGGATGGGGGTTGTTATGATAGATTATTTTTGCGCTCTGTTCACGTGCGTCTGTAGACTTGGATTTCTTCACTTGTGTGCAGGCTCCGTCCGTCTCGTCACATTAAAAGGACCAGTTTTGTATTGTTATCTGATCATTTACTGTATGTGCTCAGATCTCTATAAATAAAGATTTATTCCTTTTCTTATAGATTCTCCTCAGAAGCCGTTCAGCAATAAAATGATTTTACTTCTTAAGTTGCTTTTTTATATAATTTTATGTGCGCTCTGGAGTAAGTTACAGGCTGCAGCCTCCTGCTAACTCACAAGTGACCACATGGTGGCAGCAGGGGAACATGGAGCCTGTGGGTTCCTGGCTGACCCCTGTTTGCTTCTTGATAGCGGAGCTATGTGATGTCGAAATACTTTTATGTCAAAAGCTTAAAGAGTGACGTCTTTATCGCCTAACTAAGTAGATGTGAGTTTTTGGAGGACGGCAACCCTTTCATCTGGCAAGTTTACAAATGAATGGTGGAGAGAAGAGCACAACACTGAGGCATTGTCGATTGGGTGATACATCATTAAGGTAAGCCAAGGAGTAAGACAGGTTTTCGTTACAACTAGAAGCAATAGAGGTGATGACTTAAGCTGGCGCTACCCGTCAGGGGCTAGTTAGTCAACCAAGTGAACAATGTTAGCCCTCCTGATGCCCACATGCACCATTAGCTGAGCTTGCATATGCGCTGAACGGGGAGAAGTTAATCACCTGCTGCCGCCGCTGACTGTGGCTTATCTCTGCCAAGGTGCTTTTGCACGGAATGAGTGTCGTTCAAAAAACTTGTTCATACGAGCAAAAGTGAACGATAATCGCTTTGGTCTAAATGTGAGCCAACGCCGAATCATTCACCATTCGTTCATTTTATGTAGGCGTATAAATCATCGTTGGCTCCTTTGGTTTAACCAGGGCTTGTTCAGTCGCGCTCAGTCACTGTATAGCGAATGTGAAAGACTGAACTATTCTTGTTTGATGTATCTACCTGTATATACAGGCTCCCTGAGAGCCAACGAGCTGGTGATGACATCACTCGCTCGTTCACACGAGAATCGGCTCGTCCAAAAGGACCCTGAAGAACAAAATGTTCAGGCGTGTTGAGATTAAACAGCCTGATGCTTCCTTCAATGCGCCCATGTGGGCATTACTTCATATGTGTGCCACCAGTCTTAGGACTTCACAGAGCCGACTCAGTCCGGCTGTAAAGTGAGACCTTGTATCATTGATTGAAAAGTTCTTATCAGTTTGATTTCCTTTTACTTGTCATTTTTCCAACTCTTGCCATCTTAGCCGCTGCCTAATAATGTTCGTGTATGGAGCAAGAGCAGGTCATGGAATTCATTCTCAGTTTGCCCAATTGGCTTTGTTCCCACCATGAGTTCTAGTTACTCACTTGTACCTTGGAACGTCTCTGTATATTTTGGCTTATCTGTATTGTTCTCACACATATACACTCATCGATCTAAAAACAACACCCAGGTTTAAATGCCGGATTGCTGCAAAATTCGGGGTGCAGTTCTGTAATGCCTCAGGCAGATATGGAAATGTTACAGCTGTGATCTGATTAGATCTGGAGTCTTGCCACCTGAGCCTGTACAAGTGCTGCCCTATAACAAGGCTCTTGGAGACTACAGGCCCGTTTAGACAAAACGCTTATTGCTCAAAAGCCGTCTTTTGAGCGATAATCGTTGTCTCTATGTGCAATGACATGGTGCAGTTCTCGTTAACCAGTTGCTGATCGTTGTCTTTCAGCAAAAGACAACAATGAGCTTTATCAGGAATTCACAGCAGGATATCGCGGATACTATTGTTTCAGCTGGTATCCTGCTCCATTTACACATACAAATTAACCCCGCAGCAGCCAAAACACGGTGTCAGCGCATTCTGGCTGCACGAACAGGTGGAGCGTTTGCGTGGGTAAATTGCGCTTCTATCTTTGTGAAGCCTGCCTAAGTGTATACAGGTAAACCAACCACGGGCCGGGCCGCTTGTTGCTGCAGCCTGTGTATTCTGTACTGACAGCGGCCTTTAGAGGGTTCTGTCTGTTCACTGATTGGATCACCTGTGACAAGGCTGCAGGGTGTCATCTGGTTGCCTGGGACCTTGGGAAGCATATGGCAGGGTTTAATAGTATACATAAAGGTGTAATTTATTAACATCCCCTTCTTTGCCACACAAAAATAAAATACTGCCAAAATAGTGTTTTTGTTACTTGGGCTCCAAGAAAAATTTGAATTAAAAAAATGTACCGCCAAAATAATGCTAATACAACTACAGTCTGGATGAGGAAAAGCAAGCCCTCCCACGGCCCCAACACAAAGGAAGTTGTGAGGAGCAGCAGAGGGGGACCAAAAGCAGGTTTACATTTATTTATTAGTAATAGTAAGACAAAACAAACCAAAAACAAAATCGCCTTTTGGTTAGAGATGAGCGAGCACCAAAATGCTCGGGTGCTCGTTACTCGGGACGAACTTTTCGCGATGCTCGAGGGTTCGTTTCGAGTAACGAACCCCATTGAAGTCAATGGGCGACCCGAGCATTTTTGTATTTTGCCGATGCTCGCTAAGGTTTTCATGTGTGAAAATCTGGGCAATTCAAGAAAGTGATGGGAACGACACAGCAACGGATAGGGCAGGCGAGGGGCTACATGTTGGGCTGCATCTCAAGTTCACAGGTCCCACTATTAAGCCACAATAGCGGCAAGAGTGGGGCCCCCCCCAAAAAAACTTTTACTTCTGAAAAGGCCTCATTAGCATGGCATACCTTTGCTAAGCACCACACTACCTCCAACAAAGCACAGTCACTGCCTGCATGACACTCCACTGCCACTTCTCCTGGGTTACATGCTGCCCAACCGCCACCCCTCCCCCCCACAGTGCACACCAAAGTGTCCCTGCGCAGCCTTCAGCTGCCCTCATGCCACACCACCCTCATGTCTATTTAGAAGTGCGTCTGCCATGACGAGGAACCGCAGGCACACACTGCAGAGGGTTGGCACGGCTAGGCAGCGACCCTCTTTAAAAGGGGCGGGGCGATAGCCCACAATGCTGTACAGAAGCAATGAGAAATAGAATCCTGTGCCACCGCCATCAGGAGCTGCACACGTGGGCATAGCAATGGGGAACCTATGTGCCACACACTATTCATTCTGTCAAGGTGTCTCTGCATGCCCCAGTCAGACCGGGCTTTTTAATTCATAGACACAGGCAGGTACAACTCCCTATTGTGAAGTCCCTGTCGACCGACAGCATGGGTGGCTCCCTGGAACCCACTGGCGGTACATAAAAATATCCCATTACATTGCCCAACACAGCTGAGGTAGTAATGTCGTGCTTAATGCAGGTGGGCTTCGGCCCACACTGCATGCCCCAGTCAGACTGGGGTTCTTTACAAGTGGAAACAGATGCATTTATAATTCCCTGTGGACCCACAGCATGGGTGGGTGCCAGGAAGCCACCGGCGGTCCATAGAAATATCTCATTGCATTGCCCAACACAGCTGAGGTAGTAATGTCGTGCTTAATGCAGGTGGGCTTCGGCCCACACTGCATGCCCCAGTCAGACTGGGGTTCTTTACAAGTGGAAACAGATGCATTTATAATTCCCTGTGGACCCACAGCATGGGTGGGTGCCAGGAAGCCACCGGCGATACACAAAAATATCCCATTGCATTGCCCAACACAGCTGAGGTAGTAATGTCGTGCTTAATGCAGGTGGGCTTCGGCCCACACTGCATGCCCCAGTCAGACTGGGGTTCTTTACAAGTGGAAACAGATGCATTTATAATTCCCTGTGGACCCACAGCATGGGTGGCTCCCTGGAACCCACCGGCGATACACAAAAATATCCCATTGCATTGCCCAACACAGCTGAGGTAGTAATGTCGTGCTTAATGCAGGTGGGCTTCGGCCCACACTGCATGCCCCAGTCTGACTGGGGTTCTTTAGATGTGGAAACAGATGCATTTATAATTCTCTGTGGACCCACAGCATGGGTGGGTGCCAGGAAGTCACCGGCGGTACATAAATATATCCCATTGCATTGCCCAACACAGCGGATGTAACGTCAGCTGTAATGCAGGTGGGCTAAAAATTCATTTGATTACACTGTAGGCGAGGGCCCACAAAAATTGCTGTATCAACAGTACTAATGTACATCAGAAAAATTGGCCATGGCCAACCAAGAGGGCAGGTGAAACCCATTAATCGCTTTGGTTAATGTGGCTTAAGTGGTAACTAGGCCTGGAGGCAGCCCAGTTTAACGAAAAATTGGTTGAAGTTAAAGTTTCAACGCTTTTAAGAGCATTGAAACGTATAAAAATTTTTGAGAAAAATTATGAGTGAGCCTTGTGGCCCTAAGAAAAATTGCCCGTTCGGCGTGATTACGTGAGGTTTCAGGAGGAGGAGCAGGAGGAGGAGGAGGAGGAATATTATACACAGATTGATGAAGCAGAAATGTCCCCGTTTTGGATGGTGAGAGAGAACGATGCTTCCATCCGCGAGTGCAGCCTACGTATTGCTTAGGTATCGCTGCTGTCCGCTGTTGGAGAAGAGAAGTCTGGGGAAATCCAGGCTTTGTTCATCTTGATGAGTGTAAGCCTGTCGGCACTGTCGGTTGACAGGTGGGTACGCTTATCCGTGATGATTCCCCCAGCCACACTAAACACACTCTCTGACAAGACGCTAGCTGCAGGACAAGCAAGCACCTCCAGGGCATACAGCGCGAGTTCAGGCCACGTGTCCAGCTTCGACACCCAGTAGTTGTAGGTGGCAGAGGCGTCAGGGAGGACGGTCGTGCGATCGGCTACGTACTCCCTCACCATCCTTTTACAGTGCTCCCGCCGACTCAGCCTTGACTGGGGAGCGGTGACACAGTCTTGCTGGGGAGCCATAAAGCTGGCAAAGGCCTTGGAGAATGTTCCCCTGCCTGCGCTGTACATGCTGCCTGATCTCTGCGCCTCCCCTGCTACCTGGCCCTCGGAACTGCGCCTTCTGCCACTAGCGCTGTCGGATGGGAAGTTTACCATCAGTTTGTCCACCAGCGCCCTGTGGTATAGCATCATTCTCGAACCCCTTTCCTCTTCGGGAATGAGAGTGCAAAGGCTCTCCTTATACCGTGGGTCGAGCAGTGTGTACACCCAGTAATCCGTAGTGGCCAGAATGCGTGTAACGCGAGGGTCACGAGAAAGGCATCCTAACATGAAGTCAGCCATGTGTGCCAGGGTACCTGTACGCAACACATGGCTGTCTTCACTAGGAAGATCACTTTCAGGATCCTCCTCCTCCTCTTCCTCCTCCTCAGGCCATACACGCTGAAAGGATGACAGGCAAGCAGCATGGGTACCGTCAGCAGTGGGCCAAGATGTCTCTTCCCCCTCCTCCTCATCTTCTTCCTCCTCCTCCTCCTCCTCCTCCTCACCGCGCTGAGATATAGACAGGAGGGTGCTCTGACTATCCAGCGACATACTGTCTTCCCCCGGCTCTGTTTCCGAGCGCAAAGCGTCTGCCTTTATGCTTTGCAGGGAACTTCTCAAGATGCATAGCAGAGGAATGGTGACGCTAATGATTGCAGCATCGCCGCTCACCACCTGGGTAGACTCCTCAAATTTTCCAAGGACCTGGCAGATGGCTGCCAACCAGGGCCACTCTTCTGTAAATAATTGAGGAGGCTGACTCCCACTGCGCCGCGCAAGTTGGAGTTGGTATTCCACTATAGCTCTACGCTGCTCATAGAGTCTGACCAACATGTGGAGCGTAGAGTTCCACTGTGTGGGCACGTCGCACAGCAGTCGGTGCACTGGCAGATTAAACCTATGTTGCAGTGTCCGCAGGGTGGCAGCGTGCGTGTGGGATTTGCGGAAATGTGCGCAGAGCTGGCGCACCTTTCCGAGCAGGTATGACAAGTGGGGGTAGCTTTTCAGAAAGCGCTGAACCACCAAATTAAAGACATGGGCCAGGCATGGCACGTGCGTGAGGCTGCCGAGCTGCAGAGCCGCCACCAGCTTACGGCCGTTGTCACACACGACCATGCCCGGTTGGAGGCTCAGCGGCGCAAGCCAGTGGTCGGTCTGCTCTGTCAGACCCTGCAGCAGTTCGTGGGCCGTGTGCCTCTTCTCTCCTAAGCTGAGTAGTTTCAGCACGGCCTGCTGACGCTTGCCCACCGCTGTGCTGCCACGCCGCGTGACACCGACTGCTGGCGACGTGCTGCTGACACATCTTGATTGCGAGACAGAGGTTGCGTTGGAGGAGGAGGAGGAGGAAGGTGCTTTAGTGGAGGAAGCATACACCGCCGCAGATACCACCATCGAGCTGGGGCCCGCAATTCTGGGGGTGGGTAGGACGTGAGCGGTCCCAGGCTCTGACTCTGTCCCAGCCTCCACTAAATTCACCCAATGTGCCGTCAGGGAGATATAGTGGCCCTGCCCGCCTGTGCTTGTCCACGTGTCCGTTGTTAAGTGGACCTTGGCAGTAACCGCGTTGGTGAGGGCGCGTACAATGTTGCGGGAGACGTGGTCGTGCAGGCCTGGGACGGCACATCGGGAAAAGTAGTGGCGACTGGGAACCGAGTAGCGCGGGGCAGCCGCCGCCATCATGCTTTTGAAAGCCTCCGTTTCCACAAGCCTATACGGCAGCATCTCTAGGCTGATCAATTTTGCAATGTGCACGGTTAACGCTTGAGCGTGCGGGTGCGTGGCGTCGTACTTGCGCTTGCGCTCAAACTGTGGCACTAGCGACGTCTGGACGCTACGCTGAGAGACATTGCTGGATGGGGCCGAGGACAGCGGAGGTGATGGTGTGGGTGCAGGCCAGGAGACGGTAGTGCCTGTGTCCTCAGAGGGGGGTTGGATCTCAGTGGCAGGTTGGGGCACAGGGGGAGAGGCAGTGGTGCAAACCGGAGGCGGTGAACGGGCATCGTCCCACCTTGTGGGGTGCTTGGCCATCATATGCCTGCGCATGCTGTTGGTGGTGCCTCCCCAGCTGATCTTGGCGCGACAAAGGTTGCACACCACAGTTCGTCGGTCGTCAGGCGTCTCTCTGTGAAAAACTGCCACACCGTAGAGCACCTTGACCTGTGCAGGGTGGCATGGCGCGAGGGGGCGCTTTGGGAAACAGTTGGTGGATTATTCGGTCTGGCCCTGCCTCTACCCCTGGACACCGCACTGGCTCGGCCTGTGCCCACACCCTCACTTGGCCCTCCGCGTCCTCGGCCGCGTCCACGTCCTCTAGGCCTACCCCTACCCCTCAGCATGCTGTATTAGCAGTGATTTGATTTCCCAGGCAGGAAAGAAATTAGCGCAAGGCTGCACTGAACCGTAGCTGGTTGCGTCTGATTTTTTTACGTTCTCCACGCAGCACACACGTACCCAGAGCCCTTAGGACTGACAGAGGCAGGGCAAATATACTTTCTTCCCTTTTGTTTAAAAGGATAGGCCCATTGCGTCTATTCACTGAATAATAAGTTTAATAACTGACACTGTGTTGCGGCCCTGCAAAAGTGTCACAGAACTTTACTGTTGCAGAGTTATTAACTGTGGCAGAGCAGGTATTTCCCAGGCAGGAAAGAAATTGGCGCAAGGCTGCACTGAACCGTAGCTGGTTGCGTCTGATTTTTTTACGTTCTCCACGCAGCACACACGTACCCAGAGCCCTTAGGACTGACAGAGGCAGGGCAAATATACTTTCTTCCCTTTTGTTTAAAAGGATAGGCCCACTGCGTCTATTCACTGAATAATAAGTTTAATAACTGACACTGTGTTGCGGCCCTGCAAAAGTGTCACAGAACTTTACTGTTGCAGAGTTATTAACTGTGGCAGAGCAGGTATTTCCCAGGCAGGAAAGAAATTGGCGCAAGGCTGCACTGAACCGTAGCTGGTTGCGTCTGATTTTTTTACGTTCTCCACGCAGCACACACGTACCCAGAGCCCTTAGGACTGACAGAGGCAGGGCAAATATACTTTCTTCCCTTTTGTTTAAAAGGATAGGCCCACTGCGTCTATTCACTGAATAATAAGTTTAATAACTGACACTGTGTTGCGGCCCTGCAAAAGTGTCACAGAACTTTACTGTTGCAGAGTTATTAACTGTGGCAGAGCAGGTATTTCCCAGGCAGGAAAGAAATTGGCGCAAGGCTGCACTCAACCGTAGCTGAGTGCGTCTGATTTTTTCTGAACGTTCAGCGCACAGCACACACGTACACAGAGCCCTGAGTACTGTAAGAGGCAGGCCAAATAGAATTTTTTCCCTGCTTTTTACAAGGAACACCCACACTGCGTGTATTCAATGAATACTAAGTTTAATAACTGTGTTGTGGCCCTGCCAATTTGTCTCAGAACTGCAGTGATGCAAAGTAATTCGCTACCTACAGCAGATCAGGGATTTCCCATGCAGGAAAAAAATTGCCGCACGCCTGCGGTAAAACGTAGCTGACTGCGTCTGATTTTTTCTGAACGTTCAGCGCACAGCACACACGTACCCAGAGCCCTGAGTACTGTAAGAGGCAGGCCAAATAGAATTTTTTCCCTGCTTTTTACAAGGAACACCCACACTGCGTGTATTCAATGAATAATGTATGTCTTCTGGCCCTGCCTACACAATTCTATCCCTGTAGTATTAATGCCGGGTGCAATGCTCTGCACAGCCGGTTTTGAGAAAAAAAAAGAAATATGCAACACTGCTAACAGCAGCCTGGACAGTACTGCACACGGATAGATGTGGCCCTAGAAAGGACCGTTGGGGTTCTTGAAGCCTACACTAACTCCTAACACTCTCCCTGCCTAACCCCCACTTCTGTCCCTATTGCAGGGCGCAATGCTCTGCAGATCCAATTTTGGAAAAAAAAAAATACTGTGCTAACACAGTACTGCACACTAGTAGATGTGGCCCTAAGAAGGGCCGTTGGGGTTCTTGAAGCCTACACTAACTCCTAACGCTCTCCCTACAGCAGCTCCAGCACGATAGTACTTTCCCTCAGCTAAGTCACAAGGCATGTGTGGCGAGCCGCGGGAGGGGCCGATTTTTATACTCGGGTGACATCTGATCTTTCCAGCCACTCACAGCAGGGGGGTGGTATAGGGCTTGAACGTCACAGGGGGAAGTTGTAATGCCTTCCCTGTCTTTCAATTGGCCAGAAAAGCGCGCTAACGTCTCAGAGAGGAAACTGAAAGTAACCGGAACACTGCGTGGTACTCGTTACGAGTAACGAGCATCCCGAACACCCTAATATTCGCACGAATATCAAGCTCGGACGAGTACGTTCGCTCATCTCTACTTTTGGTATCTTAATCATATTGACCCACATCATAAAATGAACTTAATTTTTACTTTATCTTGAACACTTTAAAAAATAGTTTACTGTCCTTGTTACAGTCCTGGGTATAATAGATGATGGGAGAGATCTCTGTAGTGTCCCAATATATTATACATAATTATTAGAGCGCCCCCTTGTTACAGTCCTGGGTATAATAGATGATGGGCGAGATCTCTGTATTGTCCCAATATATTATACATAATTATTAGAGCGCCCCCTTGTTACAGTCCTGGGTATAATAGATGATCGGAGAGATCTCTGTTTTGTCCCCTGATATATTTATACATAGTTATTAGAGCGCCCCCTTGTTACAGTCCTGGGTATAATAGATGATGGGAGAGATCTCTGTATTGTCCCAATATATTATACATAATTATTAGAGCGCCCCCTTGTTACAGTCCTGGGTATAATAGATGATGGGAGAGATCTCTGTATTGTCCCAATATATTATACATAATTATTAGAGCGCCCCCTTGTTACAGTCCTGGGTATAATAGATGATGGGCGAGATCTCTGTATTGTCCCAATATATTTTACATAATTATTAGAGCGCCCCCTTGTTACAGTCCTGGGTATAATAGATGATGGGAGAGATCTCTGTATTGTCCCAATATATTATACATAATTATTAGAGCGCCCCCTTGTTACAGTCCTGGGTATAATAGATGATGGGAGACATCTGTATCGTCCCCTGATATATTTATACATAGTTATTAGAGCGCCCCCTTGTTACAGTCCTGGGTATAAGTAGATGATGGGAGAGATATCTTTATTGACCCCTGACATATTTATACATAGTTATTAGAGCGCCCCCTTGTTACAGTCCTGGGTATAAATAGATGATGGGAGAGATCTCTGTATTGGCCCTTGATATATTTATACATAGTTATTAGAGTGCCCCCTTGTTACAGTCCTGGGTATAAATAGATGATGGGAGAGATCTCTGTATTGGCCCCTGATATATTTATACATAGTTATTAGAGCTCCCTCTTGTTACAGTCCTGGGTATAATAGATGATGAGAGAGATCTCTGTATTGGCCCCTGACATATCTATACATAGTTATTAGAGCGCCCCCTTGTCACAGTCCTGGGTATAAGTAGATGATGGGAGAGATCTCTGTACTGACCCTTGATATATCTATACATAGTTATTAGAGCGCCCCCTTGTTACAGTCCTGGGTATAAATAGATGATGGGAGAGATCTCTGTACTGACCCTTGATATATCTATACATAGTTATTAGAGCTCCCCCTTGTTACAGTCCTGAGTATAATAGATGGTGGGAGAGATGTCTGTATTGTCACACCCTGATATATTTCTACATAGTTATTAGTGCGTTCCCTTGTTACAGTCCTGTGTATAATAGATGATGGGAGAGATCTCTGTATTGTCCCCTGATATATCTATGCATAGTTATTAGAGCGCCCCCTTGTCACAGTCCTGGGTATAATAGATGATAGGAGAGATCTCTGTACTGACCTCTGATATATCTATGCATAGTTATTAGAGCGCCCCCTTGTTACAGTCCTGTGTATAATAGATGATTGTCCCCTAATATATTATAGATGGTTATTTAGTATGTAATGATGACCTGTATTTCCTCTGCCCATGTGCACAACCTTACACTTATCAGTGTTACACCTCATTTACCATTTTTCTGCCCCAACTTATTCAGATCCTCTTCTCACCGCCTTGTGTTCTCTCTCGTGTTACTTTACATAGTTTTCATCACCTGCAAATATTGATTATTTACTGTATACTCTCTCTGCATGAATATTAAAAGTTTTCTGACAAAGCAGTATTGATGACGTATCCTCAGGATAGGTAATCTAGAGTTGATCGGCTGGGGTTTGCAGATTGGGGCCCGCTGTCAGCACTGCAATACACAGGAGCCGGGGCTCCTGCTGCTGCTCTTTCCGCGGTATGGTGGCCGGTGCATGTAATGGCAGGCTGGTGTCCCATTGATCTTCTAGTTACAAGCGCTGGCAACTACACCAGAGTCAAAGCAACCACTTCTGCTCCAACCTCTGTGTATTTTAACACTGACAGCAGGTGCCTGATCAGCCAATCAACTATTAACCATTTCCAATCCACTGACGTCTGAAGACATTATGATCTAAGGCTGTACAGCTCCGATGTTGGAAGACGTCCGTCGGGGTTCTCTTACTATATATTGCCAGCCTCTCTGCTGTCGGAGCCTATCCAGCGTGTCACGTCATGCCGTACTGGCTTAAGCCAGCAGATAGCGCTGTTGTATAACGGCAGAAAAAGAGTAAGCCCCCTAGGAAAACCAGGATACAAATTGGATCGGAAAGGGTTAATGACCTATTCTCAGGTTAAGTCATCAGTATTTTCAGGGAAAAAAACCTTTTAATAAATATATAGCATATGTGTAGTAGTTGGGGTGAAACTTGCATTTTATCAGCAGGAGCCATGCTACCCCTATATACAGAAATAGGAAGACAGCAGTCAATCAGTGGCTGCTACATGGGATGCAGATGGCTACCCCATGTGTGCTTGGGGCTATGCAGAGCTCCAGTATTCCTCTGTGCGTGGCTGCTACCAATAAAATGTAATTATCTCTAATTCTATTGCCCGTATACAGACAGCAGACTTATCACCCTAATCAGTGTATGTGTTCCTATCCTATGATGAGGGGTAAGACTGCTTTAACCCCTTAGTGACGGAGCTTTTTTGTTTTTTTCCATTTTCGTTTTTTCCTCCTCCCTTTTAGAAAATCATAACTCCTTCATTTATCCATCGACATCACTGTATAAAGGCTTGTTTTTTGCTGGACGAGTTGTAGTTTTCAATGGTACTATTTATTATACAATATAATGTACTGAAAAAGTCAAAAAAATGTAAGTGGAGAGAAATGAAAAAAAAAATACGACATTCCACCATCTTTTGTTGCGTCTTGTTTCTATGGCGCACAAACTGCAACAAAAATGACCTGATAACTTTATTCTGTGGGTCAGTGCGATTACTGCGATACCAAACTTGTATAGTCTTTTTTTTGCTATACTACTTGTATTTTTTACAAAAGATCTTTAATTTTTTTCTCCATTTTCTGCACACAATAACTTTAATTTTTCCGTCGTCATAGTTGATTGAGGGCTCATTTCATGCGATATGTCCTCCTGTCGTTTCCGTTGGTACCATTTTTGCAAACAATTGACTTTTTGATCGCTTTTTATTACATGTTTTTTCTCGGAGATAGGGTGACCAAAAAACTGTATTTCTGGCGTTCTTTATTTTTTTTTCTTCGGACCACGTTCATCGTGCGGGTAAAATAATGCATTAATTTTAGAGATGAGCGAACGTACTCGTTACGAGTACTTACGCACCCGAGTACCGCCATTTTCGAGTACTTCAGTACTCGCGCGCAAAGATTCGGGAGGCGGCGTGGCGGCACGGGGGGTAGCAGTAGGGAGTGGGGGGGAGAGGGAGAGAGAGAGGGCTCCCCCCTGTTCCCCGCTGCTACCCCCCGCACCGCCACGCCTCTCCCCGCCCCCCGGCGCCCCCCGAATCTTTGCGCGCGAGTACTGAAGTACTCGAAAATGGCGGTACTCGGGTGCGTAAGTACTCGTAACGAGTACGTTCGCTCATCTCTAATTAATTTGCTATATCGGACTTTTACAGACGCAGCGATACCAAATATATATTTTTCGTTTAATATTTTGATTGCAAATATGGCAAAAGGGTTTTTTTTTTTTTTTTACTTTTTATTACTTTTTTTTTTTTTTTTTTTAATAATTAGTAAAACTTTTTTGGTCTTATTTTTATACTTTCTTTTAGTCCTCCTAGAGAACTACAACCAGCGATGCTTTGATCACTCCTGCAGTATGACGTAATGCTATAGCATTACATCATACTGTTTTTTGACAGGCAGTCTATCAAGGTACCCCATGGGGATGGCTTGATAGGCAGTCTGCTAAGGCAGCCCTGGGGCCTTTCAGAAGGTCTCCGGCTGCCATGACACCTGCACGGCTTCCCCGACCTCTCAGAGGGGAGGGGGGGGGCGTAGGGGACCTCTGAACATCGTTCTGGGGATTAAAATGCCGCTGTCAGAATTGACAGCGGCACATTTGAAGGCTTAATAGCCGCGATCAGCCGTACTGCCGATCACGGCTATTGCCCACGGGCGTCAGCTGTAATAAACAGCTGACGCCCGCGCTGTATGGAGGGAGATAGCGGCGCTATCTCCCTCCATACACATCCTGCAACCGCAAGACGTAAAAACACTATTGGGCCGTCACTAAGGGGTTAATAGATATATCATTGGCTGATACCTAGAAGGGGAATCACTGTTCTGGAAAGAGTCTGGGTTTGTAATAGTTCCTACCTTTTAGAACTCTTATTTATTCTATCTCAGTGTAGGGTGATGATGAGTTTTTCTTGCCTTTGAACAAATTTGGAATGAATTTCTTTGTATGTACCCAAGTTCCCCAATAGCATTAGGTTATTCATACATGTAGGCTCTCGAAAAGCAAATGTACATTTACAGATGGCAACCTGCAGCAATGGTCAGGATGATAAATAACCACTTAGATGTGGTCAATCCTGGACATGATATCTAAGGGGTTAAACGGAGCTGCCTCCTTGTGATCATGTACTGCCAAGGGTTATCATGGTAGTCAGGGGCCTAGTGAAAGGGCTCTAGGTACTTCTAGGATGATGCTGACAGGCACTATGGCAGCATATTATACAAGCAATCCCATGTTCAAGTCTCCAGTAAGACATATTAAAAAAAAAAAAAAAAGTTGAAAAAATGTAAAGTACAAAAAACACCACTTTCCCATTTCTTACTTAAAAATAAATCTAACCAAAAGAAACTAAACAGACTTGGCATCATCAGGTCGTTAACCCCTTCCTGTCACAGGGCGTATGTGTACATCCTGGGTGGGAAGAGGTTAGTGCAATAAGACATAATTGCGTCATATGGATAAGTAGTTTCCTACTGCAAATGAAAATGCTGATCCCTGCTATTAACCTCTTCCATGCCTCGATCAATGCTGATTGCATATGGAGGTACAGCGACTCTCCGGTCCAGAAACAAAGATGGCCACATCAGCTTCTTCTTCTACCTGATGCACACGATGCATCATCCGTCTAAGACACTAGTAAAGTTTTAGGCGCTCACTATAGCATACTTCATCAGTTTCAGCCAAGGAATGTCAGGAGTGCATGGAACAGCCTTTGGTGATCAGCTATAACAAGTCAGGAATGTCCGACCCATCCAAAGTAAAAGAAAAGTTTGCATTTATTTCAACATATTGAAACTTGTACAAAGTCTTACAGAGCCAGACTGCTGTGATTGGTGTATCTTGTTTTTAAATTTGTGTGCCGTTTTTATTATCATTCATGTAGTGAATATAGACCGTGCCGCTCCGAAACACGTAGGCTTTTGTCACTGCATTATGGCTCCTTCTTTGTACAATTATCTATATATAGACTGTATGTGAAAATGTCTATGTACATTATCTATGCTCGTGCCAAATTTCATGTTTCTATATAAAGACGAAAGCACTCAGACTGACTGACTCGCCACTAATTCTCCAACTTCCCGATGTTGTAGAAACATGAAATTTGGCACGAGCATAGATAATGTCCAAAAGAGGAAAAGTAATTGGGTCCCAACTCCATTCAATTCTAGCGCATAAAAATTAGCGTCCAAATTTTACGTACAAAATCTAATTCTCTCAGTTTCCGATGTCATAGAAACCTGAAATTTGTCACGAGCATTGATTATGTCATAAATAGGAAAAGTTAATGGGTCCCAACTAGATTATTCAATTCTAGCGCAAAAGAATTAGCGTCCAAATTTTATGTACATAATCTAATTCTCTCACTTCCCGATGTCATAGAAACCTGAAATTTGTCACGAGCATTGATTATGTCATAAATAGGAAAAGTTAATGGGTCCCAACTCGATTATTCAATTCTAGCGCAAAAGAATTAGCGTCCAAATTTTATGCACGTAATCTAATTCTTTCACTTCCCGATGCAACAAATAATTACACAAATTTTTACCACACAAATGTGAAATTTGCCATGACCATTCTTTGCGTACTAAATATTGGGTTGCAACTTGATTATTCAATCCTATGCATAAAAGTAAGTGACCCCCTATGTAATGTAACTAATAACACACATCTGTACTGCACAAACTTGAAATTTGGCATGACCATTCCTATGTTATGTAACTAATAACATATCTGTACCCCGCAATATATGAGACAGTTATCTTCTCAGCAAAACAAAACGCATTTAGAAATATGAGTATATACTGACAGGAATAAAACTGACTGTCGTATGTCGACATGGACTGCTGGGATGGAGTATGCCTTTAAGTATAACAAGGGGCTGCAACCTTCAGTCTAGGTAGGAAATTTGAATAAAAGGGAGCGTTACCTTTCAGGGTAAAAATAAGAGTGTGAGAGGTGGACATTCTGTGGGGTGACATTTTCACATACAGTCTGAGGTAAATCTTTTATCTGCCTATACACTGAAAGGAATCTGTGTGTTATGAGCAGAGTGTGAGAGGTGGCACATTCTGTGTAGTTTTTTGTGTGAACACCAGATAAACACCAGTACCAAATTAACTCGGGCGAAGTCTGGTATATCAGCTAGTATATAAATAAGCGAAAGCCCTCCCTCAATGACTCACTGACTCGCCACTAATTCTCTAACTTCCCGATGTCGTACCAACTTGAAATTTGCCATGAACATTCTTTAAGGCGTAAATAGGAAAAGTAAAAGGGGTCGTAACTTGATTATTCAATGCTAAGTGCAAAAGTAAGTGCACCCCTATGTAATGTAACTTACAGCGCACATCTGTAACTGCACCATGTGAAATTTGGCATGACCATTCTTTAGGTCCTAAATAGGCTTTATAATCAAACACTTAAACACCTGCTTTGAGTGACCGGTGCTGCTCGTTCGAGCATTGCTGGCCAGTCACATCAGCAGCGGCTTAGGCCTCTTTCACACAGGCTACAAAATCTCGCTACAAAACGCATGTCTGTGAAGCTCATGGTTTCCAATGGGTTCTTTCAGACTCCAGAACATCTCTCATGTGAAAGAAGCCATGCGTTTTGTAGCGAGATTTTGTAGCCCGTGTGCATAAGGCCATAGACTTCTGCTCCATATTTGTGCACAGTGTGCATCCAGTAGTCAGAGAAGCGGTTTGGTCACCTTTGTTTCTCCTGGACCGTAGAGCGCTCCATCTGTGCTCATTGGCCCTCTGTTGTGAGATCACAGTACTGCAGTGTATTATCTGAGCAATTAGAAGGCCTCTAATGGGACGTAAAAAAAATTCATGTAGGAAAACTTCTTTGCGTACTTTTCCCGCATTTGTTTAAAAAAAAAAAAAGTCATGTTGTGGCACAGAGGGGCTATTTAAAATATATATATATATATAAAAAAAAAAAAATTCGCAAAAACTGAGATAAAATGCCCTTTCTGTTCATTTCGCCCCCCCACCCCCCAAAAAAATAAAAACCACAAAAAAGTGATAAAGTGATATTTACTCCAAAATGGTACCAATAAAAATGACAGCTTGTCACAGAAATAACAAGCCATCACAGCTCTGTCCATGGAAAAATAAAGTTATGGGTGTTTCAATGCAGAAATGCAAAACATATATACATATTTTTCTAAAACAAAGGGGTTTTTAACTATGAAGTGAGAAAAAAAATCCCTTCTCGTTTTGATATTGTCGTTATTGTACCGACCCCTAGAAAGTCTCTTGATCCATTCTCCATGGAGCCCCAATAGGTCATGGTTTGAGGGTAGTCGCAAAAATTCTAAATTAAAGAGTACAATCATGTACTTCATTATTTGTGAACCACTCTATCCATAGAACTAGCAACACAATGATGACACACAGCCAAATGTGAACACCCCTGAACAGACCGATGTTTCAGGGTACGATTAAATGTAGCAGGAATTCTGTGGCAAATTCCACATCCAAAATCCATTGGTGCAGATTTGGACTCGAAATCAATTGTGAATCTGCAACTGATTTCAGAAGTTACCGCATACCCCTCATGTCTGAAGTCTTCACACTCGTGGGAGGGCAGCGCTGCTGGTCAGGTGATTGCACTTTCACATCACTTGTCCAGCAGCGCCGCACTCACTATAGTTTGCCAGTTGATGAAGATTCTGGAGTTGAGGGGAGCATGGAATCTTCTGATGCAGATTTTGACTTTTTGTATTTTGCGGATATGCTGTGGATATTTCTACTGCAGTATTTCTGATGCCTGTAAACACACCCTCAGGGTTCTTGCCCCTCATCAGTGCACAGTAGGGTTCTGGTTGGCTACGCAAGAGCCAATCAGTGTGCGTCTTGGGATGGGGTTAATGTTTTTGCTTGTAGAGAGCGCCACAGAAGCGAGACGCGAGTCTTTTAAGCTTTGCAATGCTTCCTGGGAAAAAGCTATGCTCTACACAAGGAGAAACATTACTTCCCCGGACTCAAAAAAAAAAAATGGCAAAGCATTATAAGAGGGACACCTTTCTTGGTTGAACAGAAAATATGCAATGTTCAAGTTTCTGGACTATAGGATCCCTTCATCAGACAAGTTGGTAATTAATGATTGAGAAGAGAGCATCTTGGCCACACAACCGGCTCTTGTTGTCCATTTTCCATCCCTGACTACTAGAGATGAGCGAGCATACTCGCTAAGGACAATTACTTGATCGAGCATTGTCCTTAGCGAGTACCTACCCGCTCAGAAGAAAAGGTTCGGCTGCCGGTGCGGGTGAGAGGTGAGTTGCGGCGTTGAGCAGGGGGGAGAGATCTACCCTCCATTCCTCCCGCTCTCCCCCGCAGCTCCCCGCCCGCCGCCGGCAGCTGAATCTTTTCTTGCAAGCGGGCAGGTACTTGCTAAGGACAATGCTCGACTGAGTAATTGCCCTTAGCGAGTATGCTCATTCATCTCTACTGACTACCAAGAACCATATTGCTTACCTGAGAGGGTTTGTTTTTTGCAAGACTAGCGGTGTAGTTTAGTACAACCATGATGTACTAAAAAAGTTTTTTAAAAATTTGAAGCTGAATGGAATAGGAAAAAAGCAAATTCACCATTAACTTTTTGGTTCCCCATGTGGTAAGAACAATGTTATGTGTGTTCTGCGGGTCAGTGCCGTTACGGTGATGCCAAACGGACATCATTTGTTATGTTAACTAATTTTACAAAAAAGCTTAAAAAAAAGTTATCTTGCATAAAAGTCAGAAGCCCTTTTTTTTTTTTTCTTGCACGAGCTGTTTGTGGGCTTGTTTTGTGTGTGACGAGCTGTAGTTTTTTGTGGTGGCTTGATGAGTACTACAACTTTTTTTGATCATTTTTTGGTTACATATTTGGGAGACTCTGAGACCTAAGATCTGATCATGTACATTGAAAGAATTCACTCAACTCATGTTTTTTTTTTTAATTAAAGTGTCCACCATATTTACAGCCCCCTTCCTGCACGGAGGCACAGTCATGTGTCACTTTACAGTCAGTAGTCATCGTCCTGTCCAGCGGGCACAGGACTGGATAATAAGAGTGCCCAGGGGTCATCGGGGGAATTTCCGCATGTTTTTTAGAACCACCTTCTCTTCACCATAGGTCTGCGCACACTGCCGCACCACCTCAAGGATTCGCTGCAGTCGTCTGTCTAGGGCAAGCAGGTGCGGCTCTGTGAGAACATCGGGCAGAGGATCGGCACTTAAAGACTCCCTCATGACATCACTCAGTCGGTACTCTGGTAAAGCGAGGAGATTGAGACGTTGCCAAGTGTCATCCTTCACCCTGCAAGACAAGTGCATGAGTGATGTGAAAAGCTTACAGCCGACAATAGAAAAAAGGGTCCTCTCGACAGTCCGCCCTATTAATCCAACATTGGGGTCAGAGCAAAGACACCACGAAACAGTCTAATACCTCATTACTCACACACTGGGGTCGGGACATATTCAGGGCTCTATCTACTATATGTCCCTCAGCTCTATCATGCTACTAGAGTTGTTGCGTGGATCCAGAAAAACAAAACGACAACAGATCTGGAGCGCAGCTGTGTCCGCAAGCTACAACCCTACATTCGGATGCAAGGTGTCTCAAGAGCGCCCTCCAGTGGTGTATGGTTTAGTACCCCACCTTAATTATAAGATAAAAAAAGCCAGCTCAGCAAGAGAATAAATGCCCAAATATAATTAATAAATATAATTTTTGCACGAACTAACTTGGGACAAGGCAGGGAGGCGTCCAAAATACAAACTAGTCCAGCAGCAAAATATATGCGAAAAATGTAAAAACAGGCACTTTATTAATGCATTTAAATAGATTTACAACATATTTTCACATGATGGAGATGGGTCGTCCACGCGGGTCGGACTTTATTCTGAACATGAACCTGGGCAAAATACTAAGCCTATATGAGAGTCCAGTAACACCAAATGATTATCGTTATTAGAGCTCAGTCGTTTACATTCGCTGCATCAGTGACGGAAAAGGACCGCTGGTTAACCCGAACGATGAGTGAACGAGCCAATGATGCCTTTTGTGCTGCATTATCGATCACTTCTGCTCATTTGAACGATTTTTCTTTTTAAGGACATCGTACCGTCTAAAAGGGCCTTAAGCCGTATTTCCAATCACATGATCCAAAGTCGCTAACAATGTTGAATGACATTATTTTTGGTATAAGGGGGCACAGTTACATTATGGTCATCAGCTCACAAGGTCACAGCCAAAAAATTCATTTGAAGTGCGTTCTGAATCGCAATTTTCAATTCATATCATTTTCATGAACATAATCAAAAAACGTTAAAATTAAGGCCGGCTTCACATGGCTTGCAAGTGTAATACGCAGAGAATAGAACCCATTGAAATCAATAAGTCCCTTCTCATTTCCATTTTTGAGAGTATTTGCGCACCAAAGGACTCATAGAAGTCTATTGGAGTGTAATGCAAAACACAACAGGAGGCGCAAAATAGTGCAAAACCGCGGGGAAAAGAAGGCATCTGGACCTCATTAGGCTAAATAGCCTTTTAAATCAGGGAAGAGAGGGGGGGGGGGGGTGTCCCGCACCTACCGTGGTTCCCGGAAAATAAGACCCTGACTTATATTACTTTTTGCCACAAAAGAGACGATAGGTAACTAGCAGACTCGGTCCAGGTCCCTCCTGCTGCTCTCCGGAGCTCTAACACTTTTCTTGCAGTCTTTGGCCGGCCACAGAAGATCACTTCCATATTACAGGATTCAGGAATTCCGCCTCCAGGAAGCGATGGCTCAGATTGGTTCTGCTCAGCCAATCAAGGCAGTGCTCGATGAACCAATGCGATTGTTGTGATTGGTTCATCGAGCGCTGCATTTATTGACTGAGCAGCACTTGGGAACCAATCCGAGCCATCGCTTCCTGGAGGCGGGATTTATGAATTCCGTAATAAGAAAGTGATCTTCTGTGGGCAGCCAAGGACTGCAAGCAGCATGTCGGAGCTGTGGAGAGCAGCAGGAGGGACCTGCTAGGTAATGTATTCCTTTTTTAAAAGGTAATGCACCTAGGGCTTATTTTGGGGGTAGGGTTATAGTTCAGGTCTCTCTAAAATCCTGAAAAATCAGGGTAGGGCTTATTTTCGGGGGAACGAAATATGTGAGCAGGCCCTGCGTGCACAAAAAAAATACAGTAAAATGCAGCAATATGCACGCAAAAGCGCCTCGTTCACAGCACAAATGCATTGTGCTAAAACGCGCACAATTGCATATACGCTCGTGTGAAGCCGCCCTAACTTCTGAATCAAGAAACAATGCAGAACTTTTTATTAGAGACAGATTATTGCACAAGGTATGACTGTATCAAACAGGACGTTATTTACCATTACTCATTTATGTTTGAACATTAAGGATGTGTAGATTTTATTGTTATTAATGGTTTTTCCAGATTTTATTATTGGTTCCTTTGGGTCATGTGATTGGTAATACGTCTTAGCGTAAACCTAGACAAAAGACCAAGTCCATCTAAGAATAAAGACTCGAGTCCAAAACACCTGAACAGACGTATCATTTCACAATTTTTTATAGATTTTCACAATTTCTGCTGTTGGGCTTGTTTGTATTTTTGGATGGCTCCCTCATTCACCACTTACATGCAGCACTGGTAGAGGGGCGCCAGAATGGAAAGCTCGTCCTGTGAATGCCGTCCAAACCTGTAACATACAAAGAGACATGTTGAGGATCAGTGGCGTATTCTGTATGAGAGGCACAAAACCCTTCAGCAGGGAGGCATAAACCTATTTTTCCCATAGTTCCATTCACAGGAAGTTCCGCTATGTGGAGCCGTAAAAGGTGTGTTTATCGCTCAGAAAATTATTGGATCGTCCAAATTTGAAGGTTAATCGTTTCGTGTAAACTAGGCCAACGATCGAACGATGAACAAGAATTCATTCCCTTACTGTTCATCCATCATTGGTTCATTCACTAGTCATTCAGTTTAAATACTGATTGGTCAGTCGTGCTCATTGACTGGTACAGCGAATGTAAACGACTGAAGCATCTTTTTTCGGCCTGTATAAACAAGCAGACTGGGTCATTATTGGTTTGATTCATCTTTCCTTGTAAGAGCAGCCCAAGCAGAGTCCTCACACAAGGCACTGAACATATGAATGAAACTCCCCAAGCATTGAGCCCTGCAGATCCCGTCATGTCCTTGGGCGTCAGCCTCACCCTCGGGCATTGTCCAGGTGCAGTAATAACCCATCATCTCCGAACTTTGTGAAGATTTCATAATGATGGCGGTCCATGTTTCCTGCATTGGGGCAAATAAGAAAAAAAAAGTTAGAAACCCAAGAGAATAATCGAGAACTACAACATTTTTTCCCCTAGATCTCAGAAAGAAATATCTTCCATCCCTCTCTCAGATGGCCAGAATACGGCCACATGCTAGTGTCTATACTATGACCAACCCCTTCCCACGCATGCAGCTTATACAATCTTGGTCAGAGTCTTGCGACTGTGTTCTGGCCGCCTGAATGAGGCCTAACTGGAAGTATATATGCATCTCATGCCCCCCGATACCATATTTTCCATTCAGCTGGTAAAGAAGGACATGGACTCTACCCATAGACCATAGTTACCTATTAAGAAGTCGAATATGGCCATGTCGATTATGTTTAGAAGCCGCCGAGGGTTAGTGTATGGATGCAGATGCTTTACAGAGTCACAGTAAGAAGGGTTCATCTCCCACCTGAAGAAGAGACACAAGTACGGGTGAGACGTGAGCCAAGGACGATCAATCACTAGGATGAGAGAGAAGACGTCCGGGCCTGTAACACAGTATCCACACAGATGTAGTAGAGGACCGGATGCCTTTCTTGGGTGTAATATTACCAGTTATGGGTGCTAGATTGCTGGAGAAGGGGTGTTCATCCAGGGAGTTATTCTGATTACCATCCTTGGAAGGAGTTTTTTTCCCCACTGAAATGGGGGAAATTGTTTTTTGCCTTCCATTGGATGAAGAATGCAGACTAATAAACTGAACTGGATTTTTGTCCCTTCTTAGCCTTACAAATTATGATACTATATTATAGCTGGCTTGACATGGGCGAGAAAATCATGTGAGAGGTGTGTGTTGCGAGGGGCACAAATATGAACCCAATTCTTGTAAATTAAATTATACACAAGCGATTTTTTTCCCGCACCGCGATGCGATTCAGGAGACAAACTGCGGCATGTCCTATCTTTGGGCGTGCTTTCGCATTGCTCTTCTTATTGTTTTCAATAGGATCAGGGGCAGCATTATGCCACATGCTAGGTGCGAGGTCATGCCAATTTAAAACAATGTGAGATACTCTGCGATCCACCACTAACAGCTGCAGTGGTGGATCGCTTCTTCCCTGAAGTGATGCAAGGCGGTTTTGAAACACCCTGGTCCTTAAGCGGTTAGGAAATGTGATATGCCTTCCTATGTCTTTGGGGCATGCTAAAAACTGAGAACATTTGTGATGAACCCGACTGGGGTAGCGCATTCCAGAGAACTGGTGCAGCTCTGGAGCAATCACATGTCTTGTATATCACATCACATGACCTGGACAGTTGTAGTATATGACATCACATGACAGGATATCCACATATTTGTAGTATATGACCTCGCATGACAAAGAATCCACATAATGGCAGTATAGGACATCATGACAGTACCCACATAGACTTAATAGATGACATGATATTGCACTGCATATACATAGGCATAGTATATTACAACACACTGCATCTATTGTATGCCCACAGTATGAAAAGTCTTAAAGCTCTAGCTCTCATTCTGGTTTAATTTGTGAAGGAAAGTTTGAATTTCAAGGTTTTTGATAAATTTATTTTCCAGGCCTGGATTTTTATGGAACGGTGCACAGGTTGGTAGTGCGAGCTGCTATTTCCTCCTACTCCAGTAAGAGTTCTCTGGATAGTACTCAGAAAGCTCAAGTGAAACTGCTGAGCTCATCCTGGGGCATCCAAAGTTTGCATTTGGCTCAGACTACGTCAGAGAGGCAAGGACACAAGCCTGATGTGGGAAATCTGAGGACTTGAACGCTGGACTTTCTTGAGCTTAAGCATACATGAGGGAGCCTGTTTATGATCCGTTACAGTTCAGACGACAAGCTGTGTATTTGCATTTATTGTATGCTCAAAGTCCTGCACTATTTAATTTGGATTAAAATAAAGTAACATTTGGACTCTTAAACCCATAACTGGTTTAAAAGTCCAATGTTGGTAATGTCACTATGAAGTGTTGGTGCCAACCCCACACCAATTAATCCTGACAATCCCTGGAGCACGCAGGCATGTTGCTATGGTCAATGGCATGACAAAAATGTCATTGCATGGACCAAAAGTTGTGGACATCCTGCTTGACGTTTGCTGTTGTGCTACAAAACCAGCTAAGTTACATGGAGTAGCTAATGAAGCAACTGGTGCGGCCAAAGTGCATTAGCAACAGACAAGAGCAACATGTGAACATGCAATAGCATTGAATGAACAAGGCCAGGCTTAACAGGCTCACAGAGAAAGAAAATAGCTTATAATGGAACAAATTGCTATCCTGAGAGAGATTGTGATGGCTCACCCATAGAAAATGGAGGGAAGGCCTTCTGGGACTTTTAACATGCGGAGGGCCTTGATCCATGCTTTGCAAAAGATGACACCTGACAATGACGTTGAACGAAGGGTTTAAAAGAATGGCTGAACAAGAAAGACTCCCAAGCCATTGGATGGGCAGAAGTTCTCGTACTGTACATGATTGATAAACTTAAAAAGAGTCTATTGTGACCTCAGCGAGGAGGATGTAAAGGACCATGCAAAGTTAAAAGAGATTCTTGCCAATCTAGTGGTTCCAGCTGCTGTTCAATCCAGGAGGTCTATAACTAGACTTACATCTGGAACCTGTCAGTCTTGTCCATGCTGTATGACCTAATCCACGTGATGCAAATATGGCTGGAACTAGAGTCTTGTACATCTGCATGTATCATGGAAGATGTGATTGTGGACCATGATTGGCCCCTTCTGCTGATTTACAATGCAGGGTCAGGCATGGAGACTCTAAGGATGCAGACCAAATCATCACCTGGTTAGAAAGGTTGCGACTGAGGACCTCTGACGCCCCTACAAAACAAGGACCTACCAAGAGATCAGATCTTTCCCTTCTTCTGGTAAGAATGTTCCCACCTATAGGGGAAGAGTGAAGCTAGAGGGAAAAGGTCCCTAGAGGTTTCTTGTGGGTAGAAGACTGGAGATGCCATGAAGTCCTTCATGAACACCAAACTGGATTAGCCCTTCTCGCCTTCACAGGATGTGGGACATATTGACAACTGCCCTCTTACCTCTGAGCCCATGGACAATGTCACTGTCCAGCATCTGTTGCCATTTGCAGAATCTGATCGCATTATATCACCAAGCCTATAGACTGAACTTCCGGTCTACAAATCTATGTGCAAGGATTGTCCTGTCAAGGCCTTGTTGGAATGACCGCCCTGTAATGTAGCCTTGTGACATGGGTTCATGCCTGCCTGGTACCAGCCAAACAAATGAGTGTGATTTATATTCATGGAGATACAAAGGTTTATCCCATAGTACTAGTTAAACTAGAGACTGTAACGGTGTGGATTCTCAGATCTGGGATCCAGTAGAGAAGGTGACTACACAGTTCGCAATCGGAGTCAAACTTAATGTGAAAATACAGCAAGTCTCAACACTAACGCAGCAGAACGGAGTGGCAATTATAAAACAGCTCATTGGATCTGTAGCACAGAATAGCATAACATGGATTTACAGAGGATACAGAAAGAGGAGGTTGCAGCAAAACCACATCCAGGACGCATATTAGCCTTTTACTTCCCACTTCTACACGAGCCAACCTAAACAACCAATCACTGTGAACCAGCCAAACCAAATAACCAATCACCGTGAATGAGTAAATCCAAACAACCAATCAGGTTGTGAATGGTGCAGATTTGGGGAGTAATATAGATATATGCATCCAGGACACGATGTACAGGGTCCAGAACACAGAATACAAGATTCAAGATGCAGGCCCAACTCCAGGCCGTAAGATGCACAACCTGGAATCAGCAGGTTTTAATGGTACTGTAGTATCTTGTTGATACAGGAACTAGGGGGTGGAGACATAGATATGTACAGGAGAAGTTTTGGGTAGCGCCCACAGCTGCCAATTGGCTAGGTGTACACCGCCAGAAGACTGTGTCTGACACTGGTCCGAGAGTAGGTTTGCCACCTTTGTCACGAAAAAATACCAGCCATGGTTTTAAAAGGGGGCGTGTCAGGGGGTGTGGCTTATCACTGCATATTTTTCTTCCTTTATCTCCTGGATCCCGTCCAGCGGCTGTGTGCATGAGCGGGATCCAGGCCAGCATGTTCTCACGAGTAAATGACGTTTAGTGTGATTCATACATCATCTACTTGCGAGAACACCCTGCAGACGCTCGCATACAATCTACACATATATAATTATATACATGAGATACCCATGTTACCCCAGCATGGTCCATATCACTATATACAGGACATATACCTCCCCTGTATATAGTGATACTGATGTAAGGTAGATATGTGCTGTATGTAATTATATGTACAGCTGGTATAACATATACCACCTAAACATACAAGATTACATGCAGTACATGGTGCATACCTCGTACCGCATGTACTGCTCCTCCGCTCTCCTCCTCGGGTCCCAACACTGTCACTGCAGCGCCAGCTGGACATCCATCCTGACCCCCACACATCACACACACACACAACTTCACTACATCCATCCTGATTCCCAGACATCACACAGCTCCGCTCCATCCATCCTGATCCCCAGACATCACACACACACAGCTCCGCTCCATCCATTCTGATCCACAGACATCACACACACAGCTCTGCCACATCCATGCTGATCAACCCTACCCTAGAGTGACAACAGATCACCGTGCCGCTGCCATCATGAGAACGGAGGCCGGGGGCGACAGTGACAGTGGCCAATCACTGCTGTCATGAAAACAGAAGGGCTGGCTTCAGAGGAGAAGGAGGACATATTGCAGCGGAGGCCAGCGGCGACACGAAGCGCTGGGGGAAGTAGTGGAGACGGGTGAGCGACGGGGTGAGTAACGGGAGGAGGACAGATTGAAGCGCAGGCCGGTGGGGACACTCAGGGCTGGAGGCAGGAGGGGACACGAGTGAGCGGCACGGTTACTGACAGGAGGGGACATGAGCCAAGTATGCCAGGATCATTGACAGGACGGGAGGTGGCAGCCCAGCATCGACCAATTCACTGCTGTGGTCGTCTCTGGTTCTGGTCTGCGCATACGCGGCTGTGTGACAGCCGGTGCAGAGCGAGACGCCGGGAGGAGGTGAGCGCCGGATAACTGCAGGGGATAAGCTCGCATCACACTGCGAGAATTCTCACTGCAGGATCCGGCCCGGCTGCCTGCAGGAGGTCTAAGGAAACCATTTGATATCACCTGGATTTCTGCATGGATTACTAATAAAATGTGATATGATTGTTATCCAACTGCAAACAAACACAATCTAACCAAGGTGTTAAGGCACATTTAGACACAACGATTCTCATTTAAAGCCGTCTTTTGAGTGATAACCGTTACGTCTAAATGCATGGCCATTGTGCAGTTTTCGTGCACGAGTCATTCATCGTACAATTCTAGTTTTCTAGAATTGAATGATTAACTCTTAGCAGTGGTGCACGCGGTTATCACAGTCTGCAGCGCTGATTAGATTCTTTCAGCTCGTGTCCCGCTGGTAGTTCACAGCGGGACGCGAGCTGTAATAGCGGAGAACAATACAGCTGTTTGCTTATGCAGCTGTATTGTTCGCCGAGTGATAGCGGTGGTGACCCGCTCCGCCTACATAGCTCTTAAGTAGCTATTTAGCTACTATAGACTATGCAAGGATGATTGCTCAAAACTGTCACTCAAACTGTCATTTGAGCGATCATCTGTCAGTGTAAATGGTTTTTTTAAATTAGTTTAAGGCCCTTTTACATGCAATAATCTAACAGTTTTACTTTCTGTGCTCTATAAAAGACATGAATAGTACAATTCCATAGTGCAACGGTGAAAATTTATGTGAACCTTTGAATTTAATAACTATAGTTCCTCTCTAGCTGCAATTACCTCCACCAAATGATTCCTGTAGCTGAGGATTTTTGGACTATTCCAGAAAGATTTTCAGTTCATCAATATTTCTGGGATGTCTTGCATACGCAGACCTCTTCAGATCATGCCACAGCATCTCAATACAGTTTGGCCATTCCAAAACACAAATCTTCTAGTTCAACCATTCTTTAGTTGATTTACTTGTGTGCTTTCAGTTACTGTCTTGTTGCATCATCAAATATTTCTTCAGCTTGAGGTCATGGACTGCTGTGCTTACAATCTCCTGTAAAATAGTTCTTAGAATTCATTGTTCCCTCTACGATCACAAGATGTTCAGACTATGCAGTGTTCATTTTCTCCAACCACAGTGCTGTGCATTTGTGTGAAATAGTTCCACTCTTGTCTCATCTGTCTATGGAACATTTTCTCAGAAGGCTTTGCAGAACATCCAGGGTAGACGGGCCAAATTTGTTTTTTTGGACAGCAGTGCTTGCTTCAGGAGGTTCTTCCATGAACACTATTCTTGTTCAGGGTTTCTCTAACAGCTGACACATGAACAGACGATTTTTGCAGTTTGTGGAGACTTCTTCTGGTCTTCTGCTGTTGCCCTTGGGTTCTTCTACACCTCTTTCAAAATCACTTGTTGCACTCTTAAGGCTTATTCACAGGTGCGTATATCGGCCGCTGTTTTCATGGCTGGCCGATATACACTACCATCTGAGCTGTCTATCCCCTTCCTTCCCCCTCGCCGGCTCTCTGCCTCTCTCCTCTCCTCTGGCTGTTTGCAATGGGAGGGGGCGGGGGTAGAGCTAATCTCCGCCCCGCCCCTCCCATTGCTGGCTGCAGACGAAGGGCAGACAGGGGGCAGGAGCTTAGCTCTGCCCCACCCTGCCCCCTCCTGTTGCAAACAGCGAGAGGGGAGGAGAGAGGCAGAGAGTCGGTGAGGGGGAGGGAAGGGGATAGACAGCTCAGATGGTAGCGTATATTGGCCGGCTGTGAAAACAGCAGTTGATATATGCTCCTGTGAATAAGCCCTTAGATTGAGCTCAACAGAATGCCCACTCTTTTGGAGAATAGAACAAGTCTTGCATTTTCTCAATTTGTAGATAAGTTGTCTATCCGTGGATTCATGTACATCCAGGACTTTAGCAATGTTTTTGTATTTTTTTTCCAATTTTTATTGCAAAAGTAATAATACCCCACAGTCACAAAACAGAATATTTTTCTCTTTTTACCAACGCCTTAAAGGGGTATGGTCATAAAAAAAAAATTATCTAAACGGACCTATCCCTTCCCTGTCTGTCTCCTTATCCCATCTTCTCCTGGTTGAGCTTCTCCAGTGCCCCAGGTCAGCTCACTGCAGGCTGGGCCCAGCTTGTTATGAAGGCTGCTCATCACAAACTCCTTCCTGCTGGGTCAGTGAAGGTCAGGTCCCTGTGCTGTAGCTTCACTGCCTAGGAAGGAATTGTAATCTATTTCAGAGATAGCTCGCATGAGCAATCTCTGAAGAAGATAGGCAGTCCTCCTGCTGGCCTGTGAGCTGTGACATAAGGTACATTGGCAGACTGCCAACCTAATGTACCTAACCTCACAGGAAGGAGAAGAATCAGGCAAGTGGAGGTAAAGTGAAACCCTGGACTGCAGGAGACAGGAGAAGATGGGGGAGGTGAAGATCTTGTAAGTAGACTGATGGGTAAGGAATAGATAAGTGGAGCATTTTTCTTTTTTAGTGACAGAACTCCTTTAAGTAAAAAAACAAACAAAAAAAACCCATTACTCGCTATTCTGCTCCCTCTCCCACTCCACTGAGTACTATTTATTGACAACAACATTTCTTCACAATATCCAGTCATCCAGGCTTTCCATATATGTGAACAAAAATGTATCACTTTTACAATAAGGTACCAAGTCGTATTGCAAGATGTGATCGGTACATAAAATCCTTCCCCTCTCGGTCAGAATTCCTTAGGCCATCCCATTTTTCCTGGTGATGTATAATAATTTTTTATCTCCCTTAACTTTTCACTGAGGCAAGAATAATCCAAAATTATTATTAGAACCACCTCACTGATTTGGGCCTTAAAACATATCTTTTACTACCGTGTTTCCCCGAAAATAAGACAGTGTTTTATATTAATTTTTAATTAACTGTTAGCCGGGCTTAATTTTGGAGTAGGGCTTATATTTCAAGCATCCTCAAAAAGCATGAAAAATCATTTTGTATCCTCAAAAATTCTGGAAAATCGCGCTAGGTCTTATTTTCAGGGAAACAGGGTAGTATTAAAATTTAAAAACTTGCAGACAGAGATAATACAAAAAAGGATTTTTTTTGTTCTAGATATCAGTTATAGAACGAGGGATATAAAACCTATCAGAAAAAGGGAGGAGAAGTTTTCCCTGTAGTGACTCTCACTTATATATGGACCAATTATGCACGATCCAAAATCAATCTCACTGTAGTGGGGGCCGTGCCACCACTGGTGTAACTATAAGAGGTGCAGGGGATGCGGTTGCACCCGGGCCCAGGAGCCCTAGGGGGCCCATAAGGCCTTTATTTTCCATATAGGGAGCCCAGTGCTATGAATAAAGCATTATAGTTGGGGGCCCTGTTACAGGTTTTGCATTGGGGCCCAGGAGGAGCTTCAAGTTACGTCTCTGGGTGCCACCAAAAGGTTGGCCCGGGGTCCACTTTTGCTCAGTTCTCACTTATATACGTGAGTAAATATAGTCAGTATATTTATGGACTGGTTGTATACTGACCTAAATTAGTCTGACTATGGTAAGTACCATTAAAGGTTAGCCCAAGATGAAATGATGATAATCATCTTTATCTCCCTTAACAGAACACAGACATGTGAAATGATATCAATGACCTGAGATCACAAATCTTTTATCTTTGGCCACTTTCATAACACAGGGGGCAGATCACCAGCGCCAACCTTCAACCTTGTCCCTAAAATAAAATTAGGTTCTTTTTATTATCCATCTTTGCTATAATCTTGAGGCTTAAATAAGACCTATGAAAATATTATATATATATGAGGACTCTATACCTTTTATTTCTTGAAGTCAGAGGAATACGCATCAAGATTCTAGCGGTTTGCCCCTTACTAACTGCTCCACTATCAGGTTGCTCATCTCATTACAATTCTGCTTTTCTCATCTACATATACTTATCCCACTTCTCCGCATATAGTGTGTCTGAACTGATTGGTTATTGTATAAAGTTGATCTTAGTGTCAAAACTTTATAGGTCTCCTTAAGTACCCAAATCGTATATGCTTCTTGAATCAGTCCCCCACCAATTATGTAGGGTACTCTGTTGTTTGTGCTTATAATGTAAGTCACAACCACACAGTCACTGCTGATGAGCAGGGGGACCCTGGAGAAACTGGGTTGCAGCAGCGAGCTCAACTGTAATCCAGCTTTCCTACTAGTCGGCAGCAGAGACTTAATGTGGCTGGGACTTACATTATAATCATAGAGATACTCTGCCTTGATTCTGGAGGGGGCGGGCTGGAGTAGAGCCTGAGTGAGCAGCTAGGTAGGCTGAGCAGTGGGACCCCCACAACGCTGCTATAGAGGCTTATACTCCCCCCCCATCCCAAACATTATATTTTCCCCTCCACAAACACAATTATTTGCCCACTCCAAAAACACATTGTGTATTACTTTTCCTTACCCAAACAGATTATGCAGGGTGAGGCAAAAGTCTGGATGCCCCCCTTTTAATAGGTGTAATAATGAGAAAACTGACTTCCAGTGTGTAAAAGTATTACTTGGAAGGTAAGCTGCTTTTTTTGGGGGGGGGGGGGGGGGGAGATGTTTTTGGTAGCCATTTTGAACTCTGCCATGTGATATATCAATCTTGGCTAGAATTTACCAAGAAACACACTGCGAATGTTAGTTTTTCCCCTATCTGTGTGTGTGTTACAGACCAGTAATAGAATCTGCAGTTCTCTGTGCACAGTGTATAGAACACCTCACAGCAGCCAGGCTCCCCCCATCAGTTAAAAATGCTGAAAATTATACATACTCGCTTCAGAGGGGGAAATAGTGATACAAGTCATATAATGGCCAGAAAAGGTGTTATTTCTGATGTACACAGCTCAGCTTATTTTGAAAACAAGGGACGCTTTGAGTTTATGTGACCCTCCACCGATCCTCCTGAGGAGCAATATCCTGACAGCTGGAGGCACCATGAGTACGCCTCATTGAAGAAGAGTCTCACATCTGCAGCTGCTATGCAGAGCGACTCCTCGGCTCTACACTAGGTTGCAGACCAGATCAGTAACAAATCACTATCAAATCTTGCAGACACATTGGGGTTTTTGATGTTCACTAAATTGCAGGAAAATCCAGCTACTTTGTGACAGTTCTGCAAAAACTGAGGCACATTGCTGTGCTGCTCTACAATTTCATCACTCGTAATTTATATTTAGCAGCTAAATAGTAAATCCCAGATTGGACCGTTAGCCTGACCACACCCCAGTGATCACTGCCCACCAGGGGTATTCGATATACCATGTGCTAATTAGAAAGCGGAATTGTACTAATATACAACATTTCACCCAGCACCATTTACAGGCTCTGCTCAAAGTGGAAGCATGGATGTTTTTGTATAGCATCCACTATGATCTTTTGGGATTTTTTTTCTTCCTTTTGCTTCCTTAGACTTATAATGGATAAGTTCAGATAGAATAATGCAGCTCATTAAAGTGTGACCAAAGCCTTGGCTGTGCCCTCTTCTGCCCCGTGCCCTCTCTGTTTGCCAGCGCACCCTATGCATGCCTGTAGCCATCTGTTGTAGCACTCAATGCATGCTCATAGTCTGTATTACTGCACTCTATATGCCCCGTCTACCTGTGCCCCTATACACTCCCCTGGTCAGCTGCTGTTGCACCCTATACGTGCCTGTACAGATGCAAATGTCCATGCTTAACATAATGCACCGTGTACAGTTCTTGCAGACACTGGCGTAATTATAGGGGATGCAGGGGATGCGGTTGCACCCAGGCCCAGGAGCCTTAGGGGGGCCATAAGTCCTTTCTTCTCCATATGGGGAGCATAGTAGTATGAATAAAGCATTATAGTTGGGGGCCCTATTACAAGGTTTTGCATTGGGGCCGAAGAGCTTCATGTTATGGCTCTGCATTAAGAGAAGTTGGGGGCCACAAGATAAACTTTTGCACTCGGGCCCATGAGCCTTTAGCTACACCTCTGCTTGCAGGATCCAGCTATATATCCCGGTCATACAGTTGTACAATCATGGTCAATCCAGTATATAGCAATATATCAAACTCACACTTACACAACTAGAATGTCAGTTTATGAGTAGCGTCTACATAGGGTTATCTATGTGACATACAAAATACAGGACCCCACAGAATATATTGCATGTCCTCCTTCCTCATTGTGTGGCTAAGCCCCAGTGATAGCGCTGCCTGATGGCCCTGTGGAGTCTCAAGGAGGACAAGTAGTTGCGGGTTCCTTCCGCCAACTCCGGTATGAGACGCTCCAGATGTTTGGCGGAGAAGACTATTTTTTTCCGGTCTTGTGTAAAACATCAAGTAATGTAACCCTTTCACTGCATAATAGTTTCATGACCGTCTCCATCCCTAACAGGGTCAGTTATTATATAGTATACACCTGCTCAGAGGCGTAACAAAGCTGCAGGGCCCCAATGCGAAATGTGGACCTGGGCCCCCAACTATAATGCCTAATCAATAGTAGTAGTTTCCTCATATGCGGAGGAGAGACCCTATGACTCCTGGGCCAAGATGAGACTGCATCCCCTGAAGTTCGGCTTCTGTACCTGGTGCATTCTTCAGCTGCATTGGCCAGTACTGTTGGCACCACCATGCTGGGGGAATAATGATGACGAGTCTCAGGACTTCCATCCACTCGTCCATGGGTTCTGGCATCGGCGCAGCTTTCTGGGGTACCTGTGTTAACTCCCCCTCTCCCTTACAAATGAATTCCATTACTTACTCTTCTTTTCCAGTGAAGGTATAGGATCTGATCCAGGGGTTGGGAACAGAATGTCGGGGTGCATAGCTCAGTGAGGGCAGGTAGGCTGAGAGGGAGCCCTCTATGATGTGGGGATCCCCGCACACGGCGTACTCAGTCTTACACATGTAAAGACATTTGGAGAAGAAACACACATTGTCTGCTGATGAGAGAATGAAGCAAAATATTAGAAGAATATGACCCCTCCCAATGCCATAGCTCCCCCTTATTTATATACTTTAGGGGCGATTTATCAAAATTGGCTAAAAGTAAAACGGTCTCTTGTCTATAGCAACCAATCTGAAAAATGTGATGCCCATTTTATTAAATAAATATTAAAAATGTTGTTAAATGAAGAGGAATGCAAAAAAACAGCAGTTTCATTATTGACCTTTGGGATGTATTTTTAGTGTTCACTGCGGTGTAAAGAATACGCCAACTTTTATGGGTGGTTACCATCATAGCAAAGCCAAAATGTATATAGTTTTTATCATCTTTCAATACTTTTGCACAATAAAAACACTTATTCTTACCATAGAATTAGTTTGTGTTGCTGCATTCCTACTCTTCTGCTTATGCAGCTTGTACTTTGTGTGAAAACTTATAGTTTTCATGGGTCCCATTTAGAGATGAGCGAGCGTACTCGGTTCGGGTGTTTTTGCACTCGAGAACCACTTTTTCCAAGTAACTGACTACTTCGACCAAATGATTCGGGGGGGGCGCCGGGGGTGAGCGGGGGTTGCAAAGGGAGGGGGGGGGGGAGAGCTAAGTTCTGGAACTATCTTTTGGCCAATATAGCCGGAGCGTCCTGTAGACTTCTACTGGACCAGGGAAAGAGGGGGGGGGGGGGGGGGCATTTTTTCAACGTCCAATGCTGCAAAAAGCTTACAGGTGCCTCTATATAGGCATTGGAAGGCATACAGAGGATTTTGGCAGAGCGAGGGTTTTACTGGGTGCGGTGTATCTTTTCTGCTAAAAACAACGCTCATGGCCGTGGTCATGGAAAAACGCCCTCGCAGGTGCTTATACGGAGCGGGCATGAAAACGTAAAAATGCCGTAGCCGTTTATGCACTCGTGTGAAAGAAGCCTTAGGCAGAGAAATGATGATTGCAGCCAGCACCCAGGCTCATCACATTGCTTGAATTGAAAGGTCCAGGTGCCGGCTACAATCATTGTTCATCTGTGTGTTTTGCAGTAGAGAAATGTTCCCACAAGTACTCATCAATTCCCCCCCTCTTTATGGAAAAAAGACCATTCATATATGACAATCATAGAGCAAGTATGCTCTCTGATTGACACAGGGGTGAGAATATAATTCAAATCCCATTATCTGAAAGTTGTACAGGGGTCTGTCATTTTTTCTCTCCCCGTTTGACACCCCCACAGGCTTAATTGAGAGCTGCAAGTTTAATACATTAAACTTTTACTTCGACCTGCTCCATCTCCAGCTAAAACAGGGATAGAAGGCATTCTTCGATTTAAATCAAGATCAAAACCACAGCCCTAGCCCTATTCTAGCCTGAGATGGAGCCTTTAGAACACACTCCCCACTATCACCTAGCCTGAATAGTGCTCAAGCTAAGTTATAAGTTCCTGTTATCCAAGTCCAAGCACTGTCAAGCACAACTATTAGGTGGCTAAGCTGTTCTGGAAAAATGAAAGCTGTGCTTTGATTGGTTGCTGTGGTCATCAATCCGTTTTAATTTTTGGCAGTTTTGCTGAATTGGCCCCATTGTGTTCCCTCCCTCTCCTTTACATGGCGTTTCCTAATACCTGGTGAGAGAAAGAAGACGGTTTGCAGCTCGGAGTTTCCAGCCGCCAGGAAAATGTCTTCTGTTACATTTATGAGACGTCCAGAGACTGGGGGGACTCGCCGGAAATCCAGGATCCTGCATCACGGATAGAAGGGGTTAAAAACATCTAGTAACTATGAGGGTTATACCTGTAGTGTGGTGTGAGTGTATGGGGGTTATGCTTGTAGTGATGTGTACATGTATGTAGAAGGTGGTGGAGGAGCTCCCTGCCCCTCCACGCAAAACAATAATACAAAGGACATTCATTCTATGGCCCACCCACCAGAATGACATACAACATACAGAGGCTCGAACTTCTGACATTCCTTCTTACCGGTCGAGGTGGAAGGCAGCGATCTCTGCATTGTGTCGCTGGAAGTCCACAAAGTAGAAGAAATCTTCAGGCGTTTCATCCTCTCGGTTCTGTCTTGTGAAGGAAGAATTTCTTATCAGACCCCGGTTGAAAAGGACACAAGATGGGACAAGCTCCATCCAGGAAACCTCCCAGCTATGGTTCCCTACTCACTTACTTCATTGGCTTAAACATGGCTTTTCCAAAGTCCTGGAAGCGAAGAACTAACTTCAGATGAGTACCGCTTGGCTTCACAACTGCAAATAACAGAGACATTACCGATCCCATCACGGAGGCCCCAATAAAAGACTACGCCCCGCAGAGGACCTTAGAGATTTTTATATGGTCTACAATAGGAGCCCACAAATATTGTAACAGACCCCCTTGCAGAAGTCCCACAAGTTGTAAGACAACCCTTCCTCTCCGTAGAAGCCCTTAAAGAAATTATTAAACCCTCGTTTGACCCTCTAGTTCACAGAAATTGTAACACAGACCCCTTTACAGATGGTGCCAGAGAATGGATCATCAACCAACTGAAAGAGCCCCCTAAAGTTGCTACAGCCGCGGAAACTGACCTCCAACGAGATCCATCTTCTAACCCCAGTACAGATATGGGAGGTGGGAAAGGGGGTTTTGTGATCATGTAACACGGCATTCATCATCTTGCATTAAGACATATAGAAGGAGGAGAGCACTTACTTGGACTGCAGTCACACTCCCCATTTAGAGCCTTCTCGTCTGGGCTGTAATCTAAAAACAAGAAAGGTCCAATTATTGATGTAAGACTGGAGAAGTTCAACAGGAGGGGCAAGAATCAAGCATGAGGATATCATTCTCTATATTATTGCAGCAAGGGCCATGCATGAGGATGACCTGCTTTGCTACCTCTAGCCACCAGTAAGAATTTTCTTTACACTCAGAGTCATTCACACTTTCAAGCCCGTCACCAGCCATTGCAAAGTCTGCATCACCTGACTGCCTCCCCCTCCTGCTCTCTGAGCACAGTGTGCAGGAGACTGGGGGAGCATTTGTATGATGCACCGAGCACACAGCCAGCGACGGGCTCAGAAATGTGACTATATGAGTATGAAGATTCTCACTGGCTGCTAGGGGATTATCATGTGAGACGGGGGTACCATTACTAAGTGGGGCCCCGATGTAGGGCACCACGGTTAAGCGGGTCACAGAGATGGGCCCTGCTACTTTTTGCGGCCCAGTAAGGGGCACCGTTACTTTGTGGGGCCACATAGGAGACACTGTTACTATGGGGGGCACTGAGGGGCATTGTGCATAGCGGCAAGATGGGAAGTGTGTGCACAGATGAGTCATGGCTAGAACATTCATGCCAGTCTGGACCCAGATTAGAAAAGGAAAGGTCGACATCACCAATCAGAGGAGATGCCACCTGTGATCACTGGAGGTAACTGCACTGCAATCACTATCACTGTACAGGAATTATATCGATTGACTGCAATATTTTGATTTACACTAGAGTCGACCCACTGTATTTAACCCGTATCTTCAGCCGCATCAGTGATGGAACCTCCGATGCAGATGTGAACCAACCTTAGGCAGTACTCTTGGGTAGACTACATGTGCAGTCTTGTTCTCTTTTGCAACTATGTAAAGCTGCCTGAGCCAACTTCAGAGCAGGCGATATACAGTTGTCCGTGAGTGAAGCATGGTTGTTCCAAGTTGACATCAGCAATTTCCAGGGACTGGCCTTGTGCCATGCTAATTGTCATCGCAAAAGAAACTTGGACAGGAAACTAGAGTCTCTTAAAGTGCAATGATTAATGCTTGTCATCATGGATTAGAGGAATCCAAGGAATAAAGACATCTTCAGTCTGAGAAGGTCAGTCAGTATTATAGCCTCAGTCACATGAGGCATGCATTTCAAAGTCAAGTTGCATCTATATTTCAACCTTTTGTGAATATGTTGTGAGAAAGCTAAAACCTTTGGAAGTGCCCAATTTGCCTATGCGCCAAATTTGGTGTAGATTGGTTTAGTCGTGTGGCATTAATGCATTTGGAAAATCTTCAGACCCTTTCACATTTTCTTATGTTGTGGCCTAGTGCAAATAAAAAAAATCATTTTTTCCCAGCATTCTGCATGCAATACTTCATAATGACAAAGTGACAACAGAAAGTTAGAAATGTTAGTTTTTCATTAAAAAAAAATTAAAAACTAACATTTTGCACTGACATAAGTATTCACAGCAATAACAGTAGAAAGATTGCAAGCTCACCTATTCCAACGGCCTATAACTCCACTGCCTCTTTGGAAGCGCAGGTAACACCATAGTGTGCCCCACTATGTAATAGGAGAAAATAATAAAAGGAAGAAAAATCTTTTGCACAGAGAAACCCGGCTTACTTGTTTGTATTCACACCCTGTACTCAGTCTTTAGTTGAAGCACGTTGGCAGTGATTACAACCTCCAGTCTTCCTGGGTATGATGCCACAAGGTTTGCACACATCAATTTGGGGATTTTCTACCATTCTTCTATGCAGATCCTCTCAAGCTCTGTCAGGTTGGATGGGGGTCGTCTGTGGACGGCCATTTTCAGGTCTCCCTAAAGATGTTCAACTGTGTTCAAGTCTTTGGCTGGGCCACTCAAGGACATTCACAGAGTTGTCCTTAAGTCACTCCGTGTTGTCTTGGCTGTGTGATTGGGGTCATAGTCTTGTTGGAAGGTGACCCTTCTGCCCGGTCTGAGGCCCCTCACGCTCTGGATCAGGTTATCATTAAAAATATCCCTATACTTTGCTCCATTCAGCTTTCCATCAACCCTAACCAGTTGCTGAAAAATACCCCCAATATCATTATGCTTCCACTATTATGCTTCACTGTAGAGATGGTATCGGGCAGCTCATGAGCAGTGCCTGGATTTCTGGCTAACACGGTACCAAACCTTTTTTGGATTTCTCCAGGCATGAAGTTTAGAATTGAGACCAAAAAGTTCAGTCTTGGTTTCATCAGACCAGCGAATCTTGTTTTTCACAGTCTGAGAGTCCTATAGGTGTTTTTTGGTAACCTCCCAGCGGCTTTCATGAGTCTTTTACTGAGGAGAGGCCTCTTTCTGGCCACTGTGTCATGAAGCTCAGATTGGTGGAGGCTGCAGTGATGGTTGACCTTCTGGAAGTTTCTCCCATCTGCACACAGGATCTTTGGAGCTCAGCCTGACTGACCATTGGGTTCTTGGTCACCCCTTTTACCGGGGCCCCTTTCCCCAGATTACTTAGTTTAGTGGACTGGCCAGCTCTAGGTCAAGGTTGTTCCAAACTTCTTCTCTTGGGGACTTTCAGTGCAGCAGACATCTTTTTGCAGTCTTCCTCAGACCTGTGCCTTCACACAATCCTGTCTGAGCTCTGAAGGCAGTCCTTTCCTCTTCATGGCTTGGTTTTGCCTCTGATAAGCATTGTGAGATGTGAGACCTTATACAGACAGATATGCATCTTTTAAAATTATGCCCAATCAACTGAATTTACCACAGATGAACTCCAATCAAGGCGTAGAAACCTCTCAAAGATCATCAAGAGAAAGGGTAGGGTCCCAGAGCTCAATTTCAAGTATCACACCAAAGGGTCCGAATGCTTATGCCAATGTCAAATGTTAGTTTATTTTTTTAGTCATTATGTTGTGGAGTACAGAATGATGGGGGAAAACGTGCATTTCTTTTTTAATTTCACAAGGCCACAACAAAATAGAATATAAAAAAGATAAAGGGTCTGAAGACTTTCCAAATGCTGTTTTTTTTCTTTTCTGGGAGAATCTCATTCCAGGTTTTGCTATGAGGCTCCATGAATTCCAGATACATCCCCTGTTATTGGACTGAGGACCAAGCACGATGATGACATTCTCCATACTACTAGAGTGAGGGCTGAGTCTGAGAACACCAAACACTATACTACTGGAGGAAGAGCCGAACATGAGGATGGCATTGTCCATATTTGTGGAGCAAAAGCCAAGCGCGATGACAACATTGTCCGCATTACTGGAGGAAGTGCGGTGTGAGGGCGCCATTATCATTTCGATTGCAGCAATGGTTGAGCAGGAGGGAACAATTCTCCATACAACTGGAGTAAGGACTCAACATGAGGACGCCATTCTCCATACAACTGGTGCAAGCACCAAGTGTAGGGGCAATATTTTCAAGATGAATGCAGCAAATGCCATTATTGCCATGGGGGCATCATTGTCTATACTTTTTTGAGAGGGCCATGCATTGAGACATCCTTTTCCACACCAATGGAACAAGGACTGAGCGCGAGGACATCCATCACACTGCTGGAGTGAGGGTTGAGCACAAGGACGTCATTCTCCATTCTACTGGAGGGCTAAGCACGAGGACGGCATTTTCCATATTACTGGATCAAGAGTAGAATGCGAGGATGACATTCTGCAGTCTACTGAAGTGAGGGCACAGAGGGTGCATTCCTGCTGGAATACTTTTTATTATGTTTTAAGGCGTTAATTGTCTGAAATTGTGTTTATTTTTAAGTATAGGTCGTTCTGGTGGTGGTGATACTAATTGTGTGCAGTTTTGTAATTTTTTTTATAATAAAACATTACGTAAGGGGAAATAAAGAATTCTGCAAACAATTGTTTTTTTACATTCCTGAACATGTGATCCGCTGATCACATATATTATACACTACAATAGGTCTGTGTAAATGACCGGTAGTCCACTAGGTCCTGCCTTAGGATCCTACACATGGCAGATCTGTGGAGCTGGGGCTCTCTCCAAGCTGGTAACCCACCAGAAAATCCAGTTTTTACATGAAGAGGCCAGTGCCAGTATCTTTTATCAACAAGAGCAAAGTGCTGAAAATTTTAAATGTGTGGTCAGATTACTTCTTACTTTGTCAACGCCAAACAGTTGGGCTATAGCTGCGGTTCCCAAGCTGAGCAGCAGTCACGGGCTCCGACCGAGGGTCTCCGTGGTGGTGAACCTGAGGCACGCGTGATGGAGGGGGCATGCATGCCAACAGCTGCTCACCGCTGTAGCGATTACCAGCGGGGCTGCCACAGCTCCCCACCGATAATAACACAGTGCCGCTGATCCCAGTGCACACTCTGATGTCAGTGTGCAGCCGGGATCCTACTCACCCAAGTCCTCTACTCCTTCCGCAGGAGAGGACAGGGGAAGAAACGTTCCTGGCTCACACACTGACAGTGTGCACCCAGGCTCAGCGCCGAGAAAAGGAGCAGCGGCGCTGACTGCAAGGAGGAGGTAAGTATATGGGTATGAGGAAAGTGTGTGTGTGTGTGTGGGGGTACCGAGGGGGTTAATATGACTTTGGCTACTGAGGGGGTTCATATTATTACTGTGGCTACTGTGGGGTTAATATTACTGGGGCTAATATTGCTATTGAGCGGGGTTAATACTACTGGGGCAAATATTGCTACTGAGGTGATTAATACTACTGGGGCACTGTGGGGTTCACCCATCACTACTGGTGCCACTGTGGGGTTCACTCATCACTACTGGGGCCACTGTGTGTGTGGGAGTCACCCATCACTACTGGGGCCAATATAGGAGATGCTATTACTACTGGGGCCCCCAATATAGGGAGTCACTATTACTACATGGGGTGGATTTGCTATGGAATTCACAGCAACTATAGCAGCAAAGTGGATGAGAGTTTGAAAATCATCCCCATGCTGTGAAAAAAATCTGCACAAAAACCCGTGTGGACACTGACATGTGATGCGGGATTTAATTCAGCAATAGGTTAATTTTAAATATAATATATATCAATAGCCCATCCAGCGCTCCTCCTATATGTTGTGATAAACCACGCCCCTAACCCCTCCCCTGACCACACCTTGGGGATCCACAAGAAACTTTTGCTTCAAAATGGGCTCCATGGTCTATAGCTTGGATAAAATATCACACAGGGGGTAGAGAATTGTATCTTGGATACACGTCTATAGCCCATTTTTACCAAAGCCCCTTTTACCCAGGACGATTATTGTGTAAATCGCTCTTGGATCGAGTGGTTTGCACAATAATTGTGCAGCGTGAATACATGCAGTTATACATTGCTGATCAGAGCTTTCATGCAGACAATAATTCGTTGTTCTGTTGCTGCATCCTTAAAGGGGTTGTCCCGCGAAAACAAGTGGGGTTATACACTTCTGTATGGCCATATTAATGCACTTTGTAATGTACATTGTGCATTAATTATGAGCCATACAGAAGTTATTCACTTACCTGTTCCGTTGCTAGCGTCCCCGTCTCCATGGTGCCGTCTAATTTCAGCGTCTAATCGCCCGATTAGACGTGCTTGCGCAGTCCGATCTTCTCCCTTCCGAATGGGGCCGCTCGTGCCGGAGAGCTGCTCCTTGTAGCTCCGCCCCGTCACGTGTGCCGATTCCAGCCAATCAGGAGGCTGGAATCGGCAATGGAGCGCACAGAGCCCACGGTGCACCATGGGAGAAGACCCGCGGTGCATCGTGGGTGAAGATCCCGGCGGCCATCTTACTAAGGTAAGTAAGAAGTCGCGGGAGCGCGGGGATTTGGGTAAGTACTGGACGTTTTTTTTTTTTACCCCTGCATCGGGTTTGTCTCGCGCCGAACGGGGGGGCTATTGAAAAAAAAAAAACCCGTTTCGGCGCGGGACAACCCCTTTAAGTTGCAACAGGCAGTCGGTCATTTATGAACAACTGCCTGTTTACTGTGTATGGAGGTGTGCGACCCGAAATGATCTTCAGCCCACTCCGCCTCATAGAATGGTAGAGTTGGAAGGGACCTCTAGGGTCATCAGGTCCAACACCCTGCTCAGTGCAGGATCACTAAATCATCCCAGACAGATGTCTGTCCAGACTTTCTTTGAACACTTCCATTGAAGGAGGAGAACTCACCACCTTCTGTGGTAACCTGTTCCACTCATTGATCACCTCACTGTCTAATATCTAATTTGTGTCTCCTCCCTTTCAGTTTCATCCCATTGCTTTTAGTCTTTCCTTGTACAGATGAAAATAGGGCTGATCCCTCTGCACTGTGACAGCCCTTCAGATATTTGTAGACAGCTATTAAGTCTCCTCTCACCCTTCTTTTGTGCAAGCTAAACATTCCCAGATCCTCTAGCCGTTACTCAGGAGATGATTTGCAGACCGCTCACCATCTTGGTAACTCTTCTCTGAACTTGCTCCAGTTTGTCTATGTCTTTTTTAAATTGGGGTGCCCAGAACTGGACACAGTATTCCGGATGAGGTCTGACTACGGAATAGTAGAGGGGGATAATGACCTCACATGATCTAGACTCTATGCTTCTCTTAATACATCCCAGAATTGTGTTTGCCTTTTTGGCTGCTGCATCACATTGTTGACTGATGTTCAGTCTATGATCTATTAGTATACCAAAGTCTTTTTCACATGTGCTGCAGCTTAGCCCAATTCCTCCCATTTTGTATGTGCTTTTTTCATTTTTCTTGCCCAGATGTAGGACTTTGCATTTCTCCTTGTTAAATACCATTCTGTTAGTCGCTGCCCACTGTGCAAGCTTTTCTAGATCTTTTTGAATACGCTCTTTCTCTCTTTCCTAGTGTTAGCTATCCCTCCTAGCTTTGTGCTGTCTGCAGATTTGATCAGTTTCCCATCAATTCCTCCTCCAGATCATTTATAACAATGTGGAACAACACTGGGCCTAGGACAGAGCCTTGTGGTTCCCCACTTGATACATTCTTCCACTTGGATGTGCAGCCATTTATGACCACTAGAGATGAGCGAACGTGCTAGTTTAAGACAATTACTCGATCGAGCATCACTTTTTTCGAGTAACTGCCTACTTGAGCGAAAAGATTCAGGGGGCTACGGGAGGAATAATACCTCTGCAGCGCCACCTATTGGCAGCATTCCTTCAATTCAATGTCAGACCCTTTATACAGGTCTTTATAACAATGATTGTGAATAGGAGCAGAGACTGCGGACAATGCCCCTTAGGGATAATCAACAGGAAGAATCTGGAAATTATCTCTCATTTGTGTCCAGTAAGAGGATTTCTCCTGTGGAATATGCCATTTTCCTTTCTCGGGTATTTCACCCTACTGGATTATAGTCTATGCCGTGGACTGTTCCTTTACCATATAGTATTTTGTTCCCCAGGCTTAATTTTCGAAAGCGCAAATAAACTTCATTGTTGCTGTTCCCTCATCACTTTTTCTGTTGATTGTGTAAAGAGTCAACAAACCTGTCACAACAGATGGCAGCACCATAGAGAGCACCCGCCAAACGACCTCCTGCCATGATTCTCAAAAGCCAACGGATAGTGTGGTATGAGGAGGAAATGGCAGTTCTAGGTCTCAATGCTACTTGGGAGGATACGTGTTAAAGAGTTCACAAGGCACAATAGTGGCAAGCTGCGATGGAAGACACATGAGAAAGGAATGTGACTTGAGTTAAAGAATAGAGAACCTTTAAGGCTCACCTGGAAGCACTTCAAGCTGTTTAATGAGGCAATTGGTGACGTGGAAGGGTTCTACAGGACTTTGAATAGCAGTGCACCCTACTTGATGTATCCTCTGAGTGTACAGGTTTGTTGGTGGAGCTCTTTGAAGTTGGACAAGCGGAACTGAGACAATGACATTGTAAAACAAGCTACTCTGAATCCCTATACAGTCACCTCAGACTTGCATGGAAGGCCTGGAAATTGGGTCAGATACATTGAAAAAAAACTGTTTTATGCCAAATTTCCCTCACCGGTATGGCAAGGAGAAAATTACCTTCAGGCTTGAGTGGAAAAGGCTGTTAGAGATGAAACCTCACCCTGCCCCATTACCCACGCCTCCTGCAATACTAATAGCCCCTTAACCCAACAGCTAAAAATTGTCAGGAACTTTAACCTCTGCCCAGTTGAGCCATTTTGTATATTCTGTCTTGTGTGACACGTTACCTTCACCCTCACCAGAGTAGACTACTAAACTCTGTATTTTATTGACCTCATGAATGGAAAAAAAGCCTCTTGAACACAGTTACACAGAGTAAAGACAATGCCATTTGCTGGACATTTTAATTCATGGACGCAAGGTGAAAGGCTCTAGAGATATAGGGATGTTTGTGACCATCGTTGACCTCTGTGTGGTTCAGATGGAAGCTATTCATCAATACGCGGGGATATCGAAAGTTAGGGGGTAGTTGCAGATTTATACAGAATGGTTTTGTATATTGGGACTATGGTGACAGGGAAAACCTGTGTTGGATTAGAGTCACGGGAGGCCTCCCAGCCCATATTCTCTCCAATATAATATAGGGGAGTTGTAATGCTAGTTTTTAGGCAACATCACTAGAAACTAAACTGCCCAAACCAAGAAGAACCTAGAAATATCTGTGATTAGCCTCAGTGACCACCAGAAAAGTTGACAGAACTGGCAAGCCTGGCACCCACTGTTACTGTGATGCTACAGTCTTGGAAAAAAGATGCTCCATCCCCAGTATTACTGCCTGACTTCAACACCATTAAACCCCCAAATGTGTTCCCATTCACATCACAAACAACCTTAAAATCATCCACTTCCATGACTGTAGGACCAGCTTCAACATCACCAGAGCCATTTCTACATTAGATGGAGGAAGGGAAGGCCCTGTATTAGTTGTGCTGCACGTCACACTACATGCCATATACTGACCCTTTAATGGTCCTCCATTTTCTCCTCCTCAAAGAGGAGGAGGAAGCAGAGCATGACTGAATATACTCAGGCTGCCCTGCCCTGGGTAGTGCGAGTAGCAGAACTCTTGCAGTGCACTCAACTAATAACAGTACTTTCAGGGCGAGCCACAAATTAGGCATAATTGGGAGTGGAGGGCATATTGGGGGTGGAGGCATTATTGAGAGGTGACCCCAAAGGATGCATTATGGAGGGGGCCTACGAATCAGGCATTATTCGGAAAAGGCACAAAGAGGGCATTGCTTTGGGTCCACAAAAGGGGTATCATTGTTAAGGCACAGAGGAGGCTTCTTACTTTGTGGGGGACAAAAGAGGGCACTATTACTCTCTGTGAGGGGCAGAGGTAGCAGGAAGATGGGAAGTTTGTGTGCAGAGACAAGATTTGACTGGAAGATGTAGTCATGGTGGTCTGCACCATATAGAGAAGAAAAGGGAAAGTGGATGACTCTAATCAGAGAAAAGGACTCACTGGAGGCAATTGCACCATACTGTATAGAACTGCTATCTGACTAAATTATTTGGCGATTGCATTATTTATAGGCAAACCACCAAGCATATGCTACTACATCTAAGGCTGCCATGTTATAAAAAATGTTGAGGGGAGGTAAAGAGAAAAGTGTACAACGACGTTCTGCATCAGTGAGGTGTGCATTATGAGCTTCTACGGCAGCTTCGATGTGTACTATGAGGTTTATTCCAGAAGTAGGATGGTGTAATTAAGGTGTTAATCTCCTTTTGCACTGAAAGGCCATCCTTCAGAATATCAATAGATTGCACGAAAGGGAACGATAATCATTCATCGTTCAGTGTAAATGCTGCCAGTGACTGAACGACGAACAGTAATTAATTTGCTTAGCGTTCATTGTTCAGCTTCTGCAGGCATAAAAATCAAATGCCGATCGGCCCGTGTAAACAAGCAGTATCATCTATGGAGGCTGGCGGTCGGAAGCCATCTACAGCCGCGGCACCTCCATTCACTGAACAATAATCACTGGAAGGACTTAAGCGCTTGACAATCATCCGGTCTACAAGGACCCTTATCTGGGGACGATCCGTCAACCAATCCTGATAAATAAGAAGGCATAATGATCTCCCCCGATTCCGTCCACCAATCCTGTTCTTCCTGTGCGCAGTTTCGCACTTGTCTTCACTTGTAGTTGCAGTGAGCAGGTCAGTGACACCAGGGAGATGTGACCACTGCAGCCAATCAACAACTCACTTCCGCCAGCAATTACATTGTCAGGAGATCATCGCTGCTTCAGCTGGAAGATAAGGGAGTTGTCCAGTCCTCTCCTTAGAAACGGCCATCAATAGTAGATCAGTAGGGGTCTTCTGCCCGGGTTCCCCAACAATTAGCTTTTCAGTGGGTCGGTGTGCTCATAAACGGAGCTGATACTGGAGGAAGCAAACAGCTCCATTCCCACCACAGTGGCCAGACTGGGTATTACAGGCAGAGTTCCCATTGAAGTGAATGGGTGTAATACCAAGGCTGACAAGTTCAGCGAGAACAGTTACATAGTAACATAATATGTTAGGCCGAATGAAGACAATGTCCAGTTATCTGCTCCTTGCGGAAATCCGCTCAGTGCACGAACGCATTGGCCCTGAGAACAGCTGATCTGTGGGGCTACCTGGCCCCCATTGATCTGCTGTAGATGGCCTTTTGTAAGGATAGACCATCAGCAGTTTATAAGTGGACAACCCCTTTAAAACCAAAGGCACTGGTTGATTGGGAATGGCAGGGGATCGAATGAGAGGAGCATGAATTCTTTTATATTTTTATTGCAGATTGAACTTTGAAAAATGTTTTGGCCTTAGAGAATCCCTTTAAGTCAAGAAAAGTTATGTTTTGTTTTTTTTAAATTGATGTCTTGAAAATTAACATGATGGACTAAACAGTGATAAACTTAGTTGCATTGATTTAAAGGGACACAATTATCACCTTTGAGCACCATAAACTAAGTTATTGTTCTCATAGGTGAGGGAACATGGAGTCATGGGAGGTGAGTTTCATACTCGCCCAGTCCCTCGTTCCAGTGCTGGGTACCCACGAAGTTCACGCCTGGCAGCAGCTTGACTCTTTCTGCATGCGCACCTCCAATAGAGATGAATGGGAGGTTGGCGTGCAGAAAAAGTCAAGCTGTGCTGGTGAATATGAAAGATGCCTCCCCGGACTCCCCGTTCCATCACTTTTGAGCCCCATAACCTAGTGATGACCCTTTAACTATGCAGCATTATTATTAACATTATCAGCATTACTTAATCAGGGAAAGGGGACTTTTTTTGATTTTTACCCAGTCTACGAGGAGGGAAACCCCTGGCCACTTACCTGCATGGATTATAGTCAGGTTGCTTATTTTCTCCAAGAGCTGCTCCACCACCGGACTTGAGCGAGGATACAGAGCATCTTTACTGATCCCCAAGTGGAACTGCAGCCATGGGGTGTAGAAGTCAAAATCGGCATTTATGAATTGGCTTGTGCCGTTCTGCTCCACGTGATGGGAGCGCCGTCGCCTGCATGTTAAACACATGAATATGAAAGGAACAAAGGGCTAAATTAGTAATCTCACCACCATCACACTTATCAGTATTTAGGCCCGTTTACACGGAACGATTATCGTCCAAACGAGCAAAAATGAACAATAATTGTTCAGTCTAAAGGCAGCCAATGACTAAATGACGAATTATTCACTTTTTATTCATGGTTCGTTTTATGCAGCAGAAAAAGCATTGTTGGCTCGTTCACTAATTATAATCGTTCCGTTTAACCAGCGCTCAGTCGCCCTCCGTCACTTATACAGCGAAGGTGAATGACTGAACGATTTCTTGTGTGAAGGAGCCAACGATGTATCTGCTGTATAAACCGGCTGCATGAGCAACTCTAATATTGTTTGCTCATTCAAACAATAAATGGGCTAATCTAAACAGACCCTTCTCAGTACCATTATCACTATCATCCTCATTATCAAGACGGTTATCTTCATCATCTTAATTACTACTGTCAGCATCATCTTGTTATCATCTTAACACCTGTGTCTGTAAAGATTGGAGCTGTATATGCACTATATCGCCAAAAGTAGGTCTACCCATGATCATCACACCTACATAAGCTTGTTGGACGTCCCATGGGCACAGTATAGGGGATGCAGAGGATGCAGTTGCAACCAGGCCCAGGAGCCTTAGGCCTCATGTTAACAGGCACGCATGGATTAAAATCCGCAGAAAATGGAGCATGCTGCATTTTTTTCCCGCACGTGCAGTTCGCACGCCGGGAAAAATTACATCCGCTGGTATTTAATTACTTGTGGATGGTCAATGATTGTCTATGGGGCATATTGAACTGCGGATCATCCACAATTCAATTATGCCCGTAGACATGAGGCCTTAGGGGGCCCATAAGACCACTCTTTTCCATATAGGGAGCCCAGTACCATGACTAAAGCATTATAGTTGGGGACCCAGTTCCAGATTTTGCACTGGGGCCCAGGAGCTTCAAGTTATGTCTCTGGTAGGCTCTATGCATTCTGTTAGGTAGCATTCTTCAGACATCAATCAAAGCAAAATTCAACCACTATCAGACTGCCAGATAGTTACTCATCACTCCAGAGAACATATTTGACATACTTTACACCCTTCAGCCCAAGCCTGGCATTGTGCAGGACTATCTTGTAGCTGCGTCAGAGTCCAGTGACAAGGTGCTTCATAGCAATCCAACCGAAGCTTGACATTGTGCGTGCTGATGGTAGTCTAGCGTACCACTGCTCCTGAGTCATAGATGACATGCACTACACAAATCTTGGCTTTGACCATGCTAATCTTAGGCTTACGGGCAGCTGCTCCGTCATGGCAACTCATTTCATGAATCTCCCAACCCATCTGGATGCCACCTCCAGTTGGCAGTTCGAAACTCTGTAGTGAATGATTTAACATAGGACAATCTTACTTACAGCTGACCGGGGCAGATCAGAAATTTTACAAGCTGCGTTGTGGCATACTGTGACAATACTACATACAGTCCTTCAATTATTCAGAAGGGAGGTCCACATGCTTAGGCTATATAGTGCGTGTATGTATATAATTTTATGTACAGTTACAGATGAAATCAAAATTAATCGACCCTCAAAGCAAATTAGGTTTGTTAAATTTAGAAACGGTCAATTGTTTCCAAGACAAAAAAATAAATAAAAATGAACAATTTAAAGGGAACCTGTCACCTGTGAACAGCACCATGAACTGAGTTCCAATGCTGTTAGGGGAGGTGATGGAGGGATATATATAATTTTTTTTCCCCACTCACCTACTCCCCCTTTCCTGCGCTGTCTAGTGGTACCATCTGTTTGCAGTCTGAAACTCTGTCTTTTATTTAGGCCACTGATGTGCGCAAAAAAAAAAAAAAAGCACGTCTTGGAACCATTGGCTTCCTATGATGTGTTCACATGTCCGTCTTTTACATCTTTTGCAAAAGATAGGACATGCGTGTGCAGGCAAGTTCCGTGCTGTGCATAAATATTCCCCGCGGGGAGTCCCCTCATCACTGAACAATGTGACAGCACTGTCACAGTGTTCAGTGACAAGGGGACTCCATGCAGGGATGAAGGAATCCCCCGCGACAGCTGTGACAAAGGACTGCTATAGCATCCCATTGCTTTCAATGGGGCCGGCGCTACTGTCTGGCTTCCCCGACACTTCTGAAGCTTCTTCTCCTGCCGGAGATTTAAAAATCACAACCTCCTGAAAGGGCTGTGTCTGATTGGCTGAGTTATTCCCCCCTTCACAACAAGCGTCTTTAGTACTTAGAGCACCTTTTGCTGTTCTGACCTGCTGCAAACATGATGCACAGCCAGACACCGGCTTCTCACAGCATTCCTAAGGAATTCATAGGCCTTTCAAGAGCAATGGCCTCCAGCCATTGGGTTTGTGTGCTGCCACTGCCTTCTTCAAATCCCAATAAAGATTTCTTAGGCATTTGAAGTCAGGTAACTGACGCCCACTTCAAAATCTTACAGGGCTTCTCTTGAATCCAAGCCTTGATGGACTCTGGGATATGTTTGGGATTAGTGTCTTGTTAGAAGGTCCAAAGATGCCCAGCCTTCAGCCTCCTCATAGAAGTCGACATTTTCTCCTAGGATTTCCTGATACTTGATTGACTCCATCTCGCCCTCCACACGCTGCAGGTTTCCAGTGCCATAGAAGCAGAGCAACCCGAGAACACCACCGAACCACCGCCATGCTTCACTGTAGGCAACATGTTCTTTTGAGTGTGGACTTCGCTCTTCCTCCTCCAGATATACTGCTGATTCAGAAGCTCAAAAAGTTCCAGTTTAGTTTCATCACTTCACAGAACAGAATCCTAAAACTTTTGTGGCTTATTTATACAGTTTGAGTATATTCTAAACACATTTTCTTGACCTTTTGGGTCAGTAGAATTGTAGGTCTTGGAGTTTGAATATGAAGACTCGCATTTAGACTGGACGAATGTAGGGCAAACGATGGCAGACACTCATCCCCGCACATACTTGCTCTCGTGCTGCTGCACAAGAGCTACCGTATCGCTTAGTTACAGTGGGGCGGCTGGAGGAAATTTTTCTCCTCGCTCTCTGCCGCCCCTCTCCATTGACTTAACAAAGTGGCCGTTCAGTACTGAACAGCTGCTATTTACACTGAGCGATTAGCTCATCGTTCATGCATCGTTTATGCTGCATAAACGATGCATGATGAGCAGATTGCTGATTGTTTAATGTAAATAGCAGCTGTTCAGTACTGAACGGCCGCTATTTTAAGTCAATGGAGAGGGGCGGGGGAGAGCGAGGAGAGAAATCTCCTGCAGCCTCCCTGCCCCCCTGCTGGCCGCTCTGTGAGCGAGCCAGTGCTACTAGCTCCTGTGCAGGAGCACGGGATCGAGAACACACAGGGACGAGTGTCTGGCATCGTTTGCCTGACATTCGTCCCATCTAAACGGACCTTTAGTCCCAGTAGGAGATCTGTCAATGAAGCTGGACTGGTGGCTTACGTTTCAGCCCTTATCTCTCCTCTCCTGCTCTTTTTATCAGTTAATTTATGGCCACAACAAAAGACAAACTTTGTTCTGTTCCTAAATTAGCTGAGAAGAAGGTGCAGGAGAGGAGAGAGCAGAGGGGAACTTCATTGAGGGATCTCCTACTAATGGTTCATTTACACAGCACGACCTGTCAGGCAAATGATGGCCAGCAGCTCGTCCCAGTAATGCTCGCTCCTGTGCTATTACACAGGAGCGATTATAGCTGGAATCGTTCAAAGTGCCGCTAGCATAAAGGCGGGGCCATCCGGGGAGCGTTCTCCCCATGTACTGATCCATTCACAGTAAACAGACAGTTGTTCAGAAGGGACCGACTGCTGTTCACACTGAACGACTCGGGGTTCAACTTTCTGCATGCAGAAACTGAACGACTGAACGTAGAAGAGGGGTAAACAGGAAAATGTTAGATAAAAGAATGTGATAAGCCTTCCTAGAGATGTGTTTTTAGGGCACACTACAAACCGAGTATCTTGATACATGATTGACCAAGGTATCAAATTCCTGAGAGCCGGTTCAGCTCTGTAAGTCTTGAAAATGGGAGGGAGAGGTTCAGGTAATCTGAAATACCCATATACACCACACATGCCAAACACAAGGCCTGCGGCCGGATTGTAGCCCACCACCTTATTTTATGTGACCCATCAGCCCTGCAACAACCTAACAGGCATTCCACTCACCCAGCCGGCAGCTTCAGTCGAGCAGAAGTGCAGAGTCTGTGACAGCGGAGCGCTACCCTCCCGTTGTCTGCATGTGCCATCCTGTATGCAGCGCAGATGCCGAGGGAAGAGGCCAGTGGTCACACGTTCAGCAGCAACTACCGCCAGGATGGAGCTGCCGACTGGGTGAGTCAAATGTCTGTAGGGATGCTGTTACTACTGGGACTACTATTGGGGTAATTTATTACTACTGGGGCCAATATGGGCGACACTATTACTACTGGGGCCACTATTGGGGCCACTATTGGGGGTGGGTGGGGGGGGAAATCACTACCGAGAACACTATGGGGCCAATATTACTATTAGGGCCACTATGGGGGTCACTTTTATTTATGCGGTCACTATGGGAGCAGTATTACTACCGGTGACACAAAAGGAGCCACTATGGGGGTCACTCATACTACTTGGGACACTATGTGGGTCATTATTACTAGGGTAACTGTGGAGGCCACTATTACTACTGGGGCAACCAGGTGGGTTCTGTTACTACTGGGACCTTCATGGAAGGGCACTATTATTACTGGGGACACTATGGGAGGGCACTAATACTACTGGGGTCACTATGGGGGTCACCTATTACTAGGGTAAATGTGGGGGCCACCATTACTACTGGGGCTACTATGTGGGTACTGTTACTAATGGGGCTTTCATGGAAGGGCACTATTATTACTGGGGACACTATGGGAGGGTACTATTATTACTGAGGATACTATGGAGCTCACTACTACTACAGGGGCCACTAGTACTACAGGAGCCACTAGGGCTACTGTGGGGGTCATTATTACTACTTGGGTCACTCTGGGGGCACTATTACTACTAGAGTCACCATTATTACTGGGGCTACTATAGAGATACTTTTAGTTATTGGGCCACTATGGGGATCACTATTATTATACAGTCTTACAATTATAAATCGGCCCTTTGAAGGCAACCAAATGACAAAGTCTCTGCACTACAAATGGTTAACAGAAAACCAACAGTCCTGAGGGGTCACTGAGTAAAGGTCACTGGACAAATGACCATGGTGCCATTGTGCAATCACAGCAGTCTCTGCAGCTGAAACATGCAAACCATGTCATGGGGGAGGGAACGGAGGTAACCCACAGAGAAGCCGACCTCCCAGCAGCACAGAGTATTACAGGACGTCATGGGAAGGGGAATGGAGAGAGATGGCAGAGAGGCAGATTCTCCAGCAGCATGGAGTCTGTGGGGGGCAATCCCTCCATCTCTGGCTCATGTTTGTGCCATTGTTCCATCCGCCTCAGGTTACTGTGACCCTGGTACAATGTTGCAACATTTGATGATTACGTAGCGACACAGCAGGCGGATTAATGGTATATTTACTTGTCAGGCATGAGTGCTGATCTGTCATCTCTCGGGAAAACCTGGACTTTCCTGCCGGTCATGTAGACACTCAACCATGAAGCCAATGTAAGGATCTGTCATTAGTAGTGTGCATGCCAACCTGCCAAGTGCATGCCAGCCACCTCCTACACACGTGTCACACGCTAAGGAGAAAGCAACTCATGTAGCAAGGGAACAACATCTAGTCAGTGGTACAAGCGAAGTTGTACTGTGCAAGATCCTAAGAAGCAGTATAAGGGCTTTTTGCATACAGAATACGCAGAGAATATAACCCATTGATTTCAAAGGGTTTGTTCACAATTCCATTTTTTTTTGTGCGCATGAAACACCCCCCCCCCAAAACATAGTATGCTCTACCTATGTACGCATTTGTGCACCAAAAGTCCCCATAGAAGTCTATGGGGTGTGTACAAATGTGCGCGCAATACGCAAGGAGATGCACAATATGCTGCACAATTCTGCGGGGAAAAGAATACATCTACATAGTAACATAGTATGTTAGGCTGAATGAAGACAATGTCCATCTAGTTCAGCCTGTTTCAACCCCCTCGTTGATACAGAGGAAGGCAAGAACCCCAAGAGGCAGAAGCCAATTAGCCCATTTGGGGGAAAATTCCTTCCCGACTCCATAATGGCAATCAGAATAATCCCTGGATCAACCCCTAATAGTTCCTACTTAAATATAAGACTCAGAACTACAAACCCGTTAGTCACCTAATGTCTATATCCTGTTAGATCATAGTGCTCTAGAAAGACGTCTACTGCTCTCTTAAAGGGGTTGTCCCGCGCCGAAACAGGTTTTTTTTTTTTTCAATAGCCCCCCCCCGTTCGGCGCGAGACAAACCCGATGCAGGGGTTTAAAAAAAAAAACGGATAGTGCTTACCTGAATCCCCGCGCTCCGGTGACTTCTTACTTACCTTGCGAAGATGGCCGCCGGGATCCTCACCCTCGGTGGACCGCAGGTCTTCTGTGCGGTCCATTGCCGATTCCAGCCTCCTGATTGGCTGGAATCGGCACACGTGACGGGGCGGAGCTACGAGGAGCCGCTCTCCGGCACGAGCGGCCCCATTCAGAAGAAAGAAGACCGGACTGCGCAAGCGCGTCTAATCGGGCGATTAGACGCTGAAATTAGACGGCACCATGGAGACGAGGACGCCAGCAACGGAGCAGGTAAGTGAATAACTTCTGTATGGCTCATAATTAATGCACGATGTACATTACAAAGTGCATTAATATGGCCATACGGAAGTGTATACCCCCACTTGCTTTCTCGGGACAACCCCTTTAAGCTCCTCCATGGATTTTGCCATCACCACATCCTCAGACAGAGAGTTCCACAGTCTAACTGCTCTTACAGTAAAGAACCCCCTTCTGTGTTAGTGATGAAACCTGCTTTCTTCTAGACGTAGAGGATGCTCTGTTGTTACTGTCGTAGTACTGGGTATAAATAGATAATGGGAGAGATCCTTGTATTGTCCCCTCATGTATTTATACAGAGTAATTTGATCACCCCTTAGCTGTCCCTTTTTCAGGGTAAATAATCCCAGTTTTGGTGCCTCTCCAGGTATTCCAGTCCCCCCATTTCATGTATTAGTTTAGTTGCCCTTCTTTGGACCCAATCAAACACTGTAACATCTTTCCTGAGCACCGGTGACCAGAGCTGTACGCAGTATTCCATTTGAGGCCTGACAAGTGCCTTGTATAGTGGGAGGATAATGTTCTCATCCCTCGCCCCTATACCTCTTTTACTGCACCCCAAGACTTTATTAGCTTTTGCAGCAGCTGACTGGCATTGGTTGCTCCAGTTAAGTCTACAATCCACTAGTCTGCAATTCATTAGGCTAAATATCCATTTAAATCGTGGTGCGGTTGTGTCCTGTGCACAAAAAAACATGGCCCACAGGCGAATAAAGTGCTGTCTAATATGCAGGTAAGGTTGCAAAAAAACCCACTTTTTTACTGTGGAAATATATTGCACACAGACGCGTGCAATTGCATATACGTTTGTGTGAAACCGCCTAAATGGAGGCTTCAGACTGGGTAAAGGAATCACACGATTTCCTAGCGCTGTGAGAAATCGCAAAATTATGAAGCCAATGGCTTCAGCTGGCTCCATGCACGCGTGCGATGCAGCGTTAAAAAACAAAAATACGGCATGTCCATTCTTTTTGCGAACTCGCCCATTCATTGCAATGCGGCCAGCGGACCCTTAAAAAATAATACATGACTGTTGAAAAAAAAATACTAATACATCACCTAGGAAGTGCTGTCCTCTCTGGCGCGTCTTCTTGCAGGTGCCGCAAAACTTCTTCTCCTTGTTGTCCGGCAAGGTATTTAAAAAACCCCGCCCCCTGAAAGCGCTGCCTTTGATTGGCGCTATGACAGAGCTCACTCAATCAGCTGTCATTATTCTGATTGGTGCTGTGACCAATTAGAGTAATATACTGAAAATTACACCAACATACAGGACAAGAGATGTGGTACTGTGTAGTGTCCATAAATACAGAATACGGGAATGTACTGAAAATTACACCAGCATACAGGACAAGAGAAGTGGTACTGTGTAGTGTCCATATATACAGAATAAGGGAATGTACTGAGAATTACACCCAGTATACAGGACAAGAGAAGTGGTACTGTGTAGTGTCCGTATATACAGAATAAGGGAATGTACTGAGAATTACACCCAGTATACAGGACAAGAGAAGTGGTACTGTGTAGTGTCCATATATACAGAATAAGGGAATATACTGAGAATTACACCCAGCATACAGGACAAGAGAAGTGGTAATGTGTAGTGTCCATATATACAGGATAAGGGAATATACTGAGTATTACACCCAGCAAACAGGACAAGAGAAGTGGTACTGTGTTGTGTCCATTTATACAGAATAAGAGAATATACTGAGAATTACACTTAGCCTACAGGACAAGAGAAGTGGTACTGTGTAGTGTCCACATATACAGAATAAGGGAATATACTGAGAATTACACCCAGCATACAGGACAAGAGAAGTGGTAATGTGTAGTGTTCATATATACAGAATAAAGGAATATATGGAGAATTAAACCAGCATACAGGACAAGAGAAGTGGTACTGCGTAGTGTCCATATATACAGAATAAGAGAATATACTGGGAATTACACACTACATACAGGACAAGAGAAGTGGTACTGTGTAGTGTCCATATATACAGGAGAAGAGAATATACTGAGAATTACACCAGCATACAGGACAAGAGAAGTGATACTGTGTAGTGTCCATATAAACAGAATAAGGGAATATACTGAGAATTACACCAGCATACCGGACAAGAGAAGTGGTACTGTGTAGTGTCCATATATACAGAATAGGAGAATATACTGAGAATTACACCCTGCATACAGGACAAGAGAAGTGGTACTGTGTAGTGTCCATATATACAGAATAAGAGAATATACTGGGAATTACACACTACATGCAGGACAAGAGAAGTGGTACTGTGTAGTGTCCATATATACACAATAAGAGAATATACTGAGAATTACAGCCAGCATACAGGACAAGAGATGTGGTACTGTGTAGTGTCCATATATACAGAATAAGGAAATATACTGAGAATTACACCAGCATACAGGACAAGAGAAGTGATACTGTGTAGTGTCCATATACACAGAATAAGAGAATATACTGAGAATCACACCCTGCATACAGGACAAGAGAAGTGGTACTGTGTAGTGTCCATATAAACAGAATAAGAGAATATACTGAGAATTACCCCAGCATACAGGACAAGAGAAGTGGTACTCTGTAGTGTCCATATATACAGAATAAGGAAATATACTGAGAATTACACCAGCATACAGGACAAGAGAAGTGATACTGTGTAGTGTCCATATAAACAGAATAAGAGAATATACTGAGAACTACACCAGCATACAGGACAAGAGAAGTGGTACTGTGTTGTGTCCATATATAAAGTAAAAGAGAATATACTGAGAATTACACCCAGCATACAGGACAAGAGAAGTGGTACTGTGTAGTGTCCATATACACAGAATAAGAGAATATACTGAGAATTACACCCAGCATACAGGACAAGAGAAGTGGGACTGTGTAGTGTCCATATATACAGAATAAGGGAATATACTGAGAATTACACCAGCATACAGGGCAAGAGAAGTGGTACTGTGTAGTGTCCATATATATAGGATAAGGGAATATACTGAGTATTACACCCAGCATACAGGACAAGAGAAGTGGTACTGTGTAGTGTCCATATATACAGAATAAGAGAATATACTGAGAATTACACTTAGCCTACAGGACAAGAGAAGTGGTACTGTGTAGTGTCCACATATACAGAATAAGGGAATATACTGAGAATTACACCCAGCATACCGGACAAGAGAAGTGGTACTGTGTAGTGTACATATATACAGAATAAGGGAATGTACTGAGAATTACACCAGCATACAGGATAAGGGAAGTGGTACTGTGTAGTGTCCACATATACAGAATAAGGGAATATACTGAGAATTACACCCAGCATACAGGACAAGAGAAGTGGTAATGTGTAGTGTTCATATATACAGAATAAAGGAATATATGGAGAATTAAACCAGCATACAGGCCAAGGGAAGTGGTACTGCGTAGTGTCCATATATACAGAATAAGAGAATATACTGGGAATTACACACTACATACAGGACAAGAGAAGTGGTACTGTGTAGTGTCCATATATACAGAATAAGAGAATATAGTGGGAATTACACACTACATAGAGGACAAGAGATGTGGTACTGTGTAGTGTCCAAATATACAGAATAAGGAAATATACTGAGAATTACAACAGCATACAGGACAAGAGAAGTGGTACTTTCTAGTGTCCATATATACAGAATAAGAGAATATACTGAGAATTACACCAGCATACAGGACAAGACAAGTAGTACTGTCTAGTGTCCAAATATACAGACTAAGGAAATATACTGAGAATTACAACAGCATACAGGACAAGAGAAGTGATACTGTGTAGTGTCCATATAAACAGAATAAAGGAATATACTGAGAATTACACCAGCATACCGGACAAGAGAAGTGGTACTGTGTAGTGTCCATATATACAGTATAGGAGAATATCCTGAGAATTACACCAGCATACAGGACAAGAGAAGTGGTACTGTGTAGTGTCCATATATACAGAATAAGAGAATATACTGGGAATTACACACTACATGCAGGACAAGAGTAGTGGTACTGTGTAGTGTCCATATATACACAATAAGAGAATATACTGAGAATTACAGCCAGCATACAGGACAATAGATGTGGTACTGTGTAGTGTCCATATATACAGAATAAGGAAATATACTGAGAATTACACCAGCAAACAGGACAAGAGAAGTGGTACTGTGTAGTGTCCATATATACAGAATAAGGAAATATACTGAGAATTACACCAGCAAACAGGACAAGAGAAGTGGTACTGTGTAGTGTCCATATATACAGAATAAGGAAATATACTGAGAATTACACCAGCATACAGGACAAGAGAAGTAGTACTGTGTTGTGTCCATTTATAAAGTAAAAGAGAATATACTGAGCATTACACCCAGCATACAGGACAAGAGAAGTGGTACTGTGTAGTGTCCATATACACAGAATAAGAGAATATACTGAGAATTACACCCAGCATACAGGACAAGAGAAGTGGGACTGTGTAGTGTCCATATATACAGAATAAGGGAATATACTGAGAATTACACCAGCATACAGGACAAGAGAAGTGGTACTGTGTAGTGTCCATATATACAGAATAAGAGAATATACTGAGAATTACACCAACATACAGGACAGGAGAAGTGGTACTGTGTAGTGTCCATATATACAGAATAAGGGAATATACTGAGAATTACACCAGCATACAGGACAAGAGAAGTGGGACTGTGTAGTGTCCATATATACAGAATAAGAGAATATACTGAGAATTACACCAGCATACAGGACAAGAGAAGTGGTACTGTGTAGTGTCCATATATACAGGATAAGGGAATATACTGAATATTACACCCAGCATACAGGACAAGAGAAGTGGTACTGTGTAGTGTCCATCTATACAGAATAAGGGGATATACTGAGAATTACACCAGCATACAGGACAAGAGAAGTGGTACTGTGTAGTGTCCATATATACAGAATAAGGGAATGTACTGAGAATTACACCCAGTATACAGGACAAGAGAAGTGGTACTGTGTAGTGTCCATATATACAGAATAAGGGAATGTACTGAGAATTACACCCAGTATACAGGACAAGAGAAGTGGTACTGTGTAGTGTCCGTATATACAGAATAAGGGAATGTACTGAGAATTACACCCAGTATACAGGACAAGAGAAGTGGTACTGTGTAGTGTCCATATATACAGAATAAGAGAATATACTGAGAATTACACTTAGCCTACAGGACAAGAGAAGTGGTAATGTGTAGTGTTCATATATACAGAATAAGGGAATATACTGATAATCACACCCTGCATACAGGACAAGAGAAGTGGTACTGTGTAGTGTCCATATAAACAGAATAAGAGAATATACTGAGAATTACCCCAGCATACAGGACAAGAGAAGTGGTACTCTGTAGTGTCCATATATACAGAATAAGGAAATATACTGAGAATTACACCAGCATACAGGACAAGAGAAGTGATACTGTGTAGTGTCCATATAAACAGAATAAGAGAATATACTGAGAACTACACCAGCATACAGGACAAGAGAAGTGGTACTGTGTTGTGTCCATATATAAAGTAAAAGAGAATATACTGAGAATTACACCCAGCATACAGGACAAGAGAAGTGGTACTGTGTAGTGTCCATATACACAGAATAAGAGAATATACTGAGAATTACACCCAGCATACAGGACAAGAGAAGTGGGACTGTGTAGTGTCCATATATACAGAATAAGGGAATATACTGAGAATTACACCAGCATACAGGGCAAGAGAAGTGGTACTGTGTAGTGTCCATATATATAGGATAAGGGAATATACTGAGTATTACACCCAGCATACAGGACAAGAGAAGTGGTACTGTGTAGTGTCCATATATACAGAATAAGAGAATATACTGAGAATTACACTTAGCCTACAGGACAAGAGAAGTGGTACTGTGTAGTGTCCACATATACAGAATAAGGGAATATACTGAGAATTACACCCAGCATACCGGACAAGAGAAGTGGTACTGTGTAGTGTACATATATACAGAATAAGGGAATGTACTGAGAATTACACCAGCATACAGGATAAGGGAAGTGGTACTGTGTAGTGTCCACATATACAGAATAAGGGAATATACTGAGAATTACACCCAGCATACAGGACAAGAGAAGTGGTAATGTGTAGTGTTCATATATACAGAATAAAGGAATATATGGAGAATTAAACCAGCATACAGGCCAAGGGAAGTGGTACTGCGTAGTGTCCATATATACAGAATAAGAGAATATACTGGGAATTACACACTACATACAGGACAAGAGAAGTGGTACTGTGTAGTGTCCATATATACAGAATAAGAGAATATAGTGGGAATTACACACTACATAGAGGACAAGAGATGTGGTACTGTGTAGTGTCCAAATATACAGAATAAGGAAATATACTGAGAATTACAACAGCATACAGGACAAGAGAAGTGGTACTTTCTAGTGTCCATATATACAGAATAAGAGAATATACTGAGAATTACACCAGCATACAGGACAAGACAAGTAGTACTGTCTAGTGTCCAAATATACAGACTAAGGAAATATACTGAGAATTACAACAGCATACAGGACAAGAGAAGTGATACTGTGTAGTGTCCATATAAACAGAATAAAGGAATATACTGAGAATTACACCAGCATACCGGACAAGAGAAGTGGTACTGTGTAGTGTCCATATATACAGTATAGGAGAATATCCTGAGAATTACACCAGCATACAGGACAAGAGAAGTGGTACTGTGTAGTGTCCATATATACAGAATAAGAGAATATACTGGGAATTACACACTACATGCAGGACAAGAGTAGTGGTACTGTGTAGTGTCCATATATACACAATAAGAGAATATACTGAGAATTACAGCCAGCATACAGGACAATAGATGTGGTACTGTGTAGTGTCCATATATACAGAATAAGGAAATATACTGAGAATTACACCAGCAAACAGGACAAGAGAAGTGGTACTGTGTAGTGTCCATATATACAGAATAAGGAAATATACTGAGAATTACACCAGCAAACAGGACAAGAGAAGTGGTACTGTGTAGTGTCCATATATACAGAATAAGGAAATATACTGAGAATTACACCAGCATACAGGACAAGAGAAGTAGTACTGTGTTGTGTCCATTTATAAAGTAAAAGAGAATATACTGAGCATTACACCCAGCATACAGGACAAGAGAAGTGGTACTGTGTAGTGTCCATATACACAGAATAAGAGAATATACTGAGAATTACACCCAGCATACAGGACAAGAGAAGTGGGACTGTGTAGTGTCCATATATACAGAATAAGGGAATATACTGAGAATTACACCAGCATACAGGACAAGAGAAGTGGTACTGTGTAGTGTCCATATATACAGAATAAGAGAATATACTGAGAATTACACCAACATACAGGACAGGAGAAGTGGTACTGTGTAGTGTCCATATATACAGAATAAGGGAATATACTGAGAATTACACCAGCATACAGGACAAGAGAAGTGGGACTGTGTAGTGTCCATATATACAGAATAAGAGAATATACTGAGAATTACACCAGCATACAGGACAAGAGAAGTGGTACTGTGTAGTGTCCATATATACAGGATAAGGGAATATACTGAATATTACACCCAGCATACAGGACAAGAGAAGTGGTACTGTGTAGTGTCCATCTATACAGAATAAGGGGATATACTGAGAATTACACCAGCATACAGGACAAGAGAAGTGGTACTGTGTAGTGTCCATATATACAGAATAAGGGAATGTACTGAGAATTACACCCAGTATACAGGACAAGAGAAGTGGTACTGTGTAGTGTCCATATATACAGAATAAGGGAATGTACTGAGAATTACACCCAGTATACAGGACAAGAGAAGTGGTACTGTGTAGTGTCCGTATATACAGAATAAGGGAATGTACTGAGAATTACACCCAGTATACAGGACAAGAGAAGTGGTACTGTGTAGTGTCCATATATACAGAATAAGAGAATATACTGAGAATTACACTTAGCCTACAGGACAAGAGAAGTGGTAATGTGTAGTGTTCATATATACAGAATAAGGGAATATACTGATAATCACACCCTGCATACAGGACAAGAGAAGTGGTACTGTGTAGTGTCCATATAAACAGAATAAGAGAATATACTGAGAATTACCCCAGCATACAGGACAAGAGAAGTGGTACTCTGTAGTGTCCATATATACAGAATAAGGAAATATACTGAGAATTACACCAGCATACAGGACAAGAGAAGTGATACTGTGTAGTGTCCATATAAACAGAATAAGAGAATATACTGAGAACTACACCAGCATACAGGACAAGAGAAGTGGTACTGTGTTGTGTCCATATATAAAGTAAAAGAGAATATACTGAGAATTACACCCAGCATACAGGACAAGAGAAGTGGTACTGTGTAGTGTCCATATACACAGAATAAGAGAATATACTGAGAATTACACCCAGCATACAGGACAAGAGAAGTGGGACTGTGTAGTGTCCATATATACAGAATAAGGGAATATACTGAGAATTACACCAGCATACAGGGCAAGAGAAGTGGTACTGTGTAGTGTCCATATATATAGGATAAGGGAATATACTGAGTATTACACCCAGCATACAGGACAAGAGAAGTGGTACTGTGTAGTGTCCATATATACAGAATAAGAGAATATACTGAGAATTACACTTAGCCTACAGGACAAGAGAAGTGGTACTGTGTAGTGTCCACATATACAGAATAAGGGAATATACTGAGAATTACACCCAGCATACCGGACAAGAGAAGTGGTACTGTGTAGTGTACATATATACAGAATAAGGGAATGTACTGAGAATTACACCAGCATACAGGATAAGGGAAGTGGTACTGTGTAGTGTCCACATATACAGAATAAGGGAATATACTGAGAATTACACCCAGCATACAGGACAAGATAAGTGGTAATGTGTAGTGTTCATATATACAGAATAAAGGAATATATGGAGAATTAAACCAGCATACAGGCCAAGGGAAGTGGTACTGCGTAGTGTCCATATATACAGAATAAGAGAATATACTGGGAATTACACACTACATACAGGACAAGAGAAGTGGTACTGTGTAGTGTCCATATATACAGAATAAGAGAATATAGTGGGAATTACACACTACATAGAGGACAAGAGATGTGGTACTGTGTAGTGTCCAAATATACAGAATAAGGAAATATACTGAGAATTACAACAGCATACAGGACAAGAGAAGTGGTACTTTCTAGTGTCCATATATACAGAATAAGAGAATATACTGAGAATTACACCAGCATACAGGACAAGAAAAGTAGTACTGTCTAGTGTCCAAATATACAGACTAAGGAAATATACTGAGAATTACAACAGCATACAGGACAAGAGAAGTGATACTGTGTAGTGTCCATATAAACAGAATAAAGGAATATACTGAGAATTACACCAGCATACCGGACAAGAGAAGTGGTACTGTGTAGTGTCCATATATACAGAATAGGAGAATATACTGAGAATTACACCAGCATACAGGACAAGAGAAGTGGTACTGTGTAGTGTCCATATATACAGAATAAGAGAATATACTGGGAATTACACACTACATGCAGGACAAGAGAAGTGGTACTGTGTAGTGTCCATATATACACAATAAGAGAATATACTGAGAATTACAGCCAGCATACAGGACAATAGATGTGGTACTGTGTAGTGTCCATATATACAGAATAAGGAAATATACTGAGAATTACACCAGCAAACAGGACAAGAGAAGTGGTACTGTGTAGTGTCCATATATACAGAATAAGGAAATATACTGAGAATTACACCAGCATACAGGACAAGAGAAGTGATACTGTGTAGTGTCCATATAAACAGAATAAGAGAATATACTGAGAATTACACCAGCATACAGGACAAGAGAAGTAGTACTGTGTTGTGTCCATTTATAAAGTAAAAGAGAATATACTGAGCATTACACCCAGCATACAGGACAAGAGAAGTGGTACTGTGTAGTGTCCATATACACAGAATAAGAGAATATACTGAGAATTACACCCAGCATACAGGACAAGAGAAGTGGGACTGTGTAGTGTCCATATATACAGAATAAGGGAATATACTGAGAATTACACCAGCATACAGGACAAGAGAAGTGGTACTGTGTAGTGTCCATATATACAGAATAAGAGAATATACTGAGAATTACACCCAGCATACAGGACAAGAGAAGTGGGACTGTGTAGTGTCCATATATACAGAATAAGGGAATATACTGAGAATTACACCAGCATACAGGACAAGAGAAGTGGGACTGTGTAGTGTCCATATATACAGAATAAGAGAATATACTGAGAATTACACCAGCATACAGGACAAGAGAAGTGGTACTGTGTAGTGTCCATATATAAAGGATAAGGGAATATACTGAATATTACACCCAGCATACAGGACAAGAGAAGTGGTACTGTGTAGTGTCCATCTGTACAGAATAAGGGGATATACTGAGAATTACACCAGCATACAGGACAAGAGAAGTGGTACTGTGTAGTGTCCATATATACAGAATAAGGGAATGTACTGAGAATTACACCCAGTATACAGGACAAGAGAAGTGGTACTGTGTAGTGTCCATATATACAGAATAAGGGAATGTACTGAGAATTACACCCAGTATACAGGACAAGAGAAGTGGTACTGTGTAGTGTCCGTATATACAGAATAAGGGAATGTACTGAGAATTACACCCAGTATACAGGACAAGAGAAGTGGTACTGTGTAGTGTCCATATATACAGAATAAGAGAATATACTGAGAATTACACTTAGCCTACAGGACAAGAGAAGTGGTAATGTGTAGTGTTCATATATACAGAATAAAGGAATATATGGAGAATTAAACCAGCATACAGGACAAGAGAAGTGGTACTGCGTAGTGTCCATATATACAGAATAAGAGAATATACTGGGAATTACACACTACATACAGGACAAGAGAAGTGGTACTGTGTAGTGTCTATATATACAGAATAAGAGAATATACTGAGAATTACACCGAGCATACAGGATAATAGAAGTGGTACTGTGTATTGTCCATATATACAGGATAAGGGAATATACTGAGAATGAATTACACCATCATACAGGACAGGAGAAGTGGTACTGTGTAGTGGACATATATACAGAATAAGAGAATATACTGAGAATTACACCCAACATACAGGACAAGAGAAGTGGTACTGTGTAGTGTCCATATATACAGAATAAGAGAATATACTGAGAATTACACCAGCATACAGGACAGGAGAAGTGGTACTGTGTAGTGTCCATATATACAGGATTAGGGAATATACTGAGAATTACACCCTACATACAGGACAAGAGAAGTGGTACTGTGTAGTGTCCAAATATACAGAATAAGGAAATATACTGAGAATTACACCAGCATACAGGACAAGAGAAGTGGTACTGTGTAGTGTCTGCAGATACAGAATAAAGGAATATACTGAGAATTACACCAGTATACAGGATAATAGAAGTAGTACTGTGTAGTGTCCATATACATAGGACAATAGAGGTGGTACTGTGCATTCCAATCATATTATGCTCTCACAGCCATGTCTTGCATTGCACTTGAAATCTCCGTTCACCACAGCCAGGATCTATCCTTAACACTTGGTGTGCTGAGCAGTTTTCTGCACTGCCCACACAGGCCTGGAGTTTAGTGGTTTTCTTGGCTGCGCCTCATCATATCCTTCAGCCTGGACACCTTCACCCTCTCATGTCAGCTCAGAAAGTGATGACATAAAGGTCTTACTGAAGCGCCCTAATCCTGCTGACTGGTGTTGACCCCATTTCCAGGCTGACAACCACATGCCGCACTCCGTAGCTAATGGGTGTAGGAGATCTACAAAGAGAATTAACTTCCCAGGAGAGATGGGTGTAGGGCAAGGCAAGAGCCCCGGTACCCCACATCCCCACAACTAAGACTGGTGTACGGCCAGAAAACAGCCATCCTCCCCCCTCCGCCCATTATTGCACATATTTCTGTCATGAGTAAAACATCTGATGTTTCCCAACAATCCTTCCAGCTTCAGGTTCAAGAGAAGAAGAAAAAGAATACTGTGCAGTCTCTACATACATCAGTGTGGGCCGGGGGAGAAGTGATAGTGTGCAGTCTCTCTACATACATCAGTGTGGGCCGGGGGAGAAGTGATAGTGTGCAGTCTCTCTACATACATCAGTGTGGGCCGGGGGAGAAGTGATAGTGTGCAGTCTCTCTACATACACCAGTGTGGGCCAGGGGAGATGTTATACTGTGTGGGCCGGGGGAGAAGTTATAATGTGCAGTCTCTCTACATACACCAGTGAGGGCCGGGGGAAGAAGTTATAGTGTGCAGTCTCTCTACATACACCAGTGTGGGCCGGGGGGAGATGTTATAGTGTGCAGTCTCTCTACATACACCAGTGTGGGTCGGGGGAGAAGTTATACTGTGTGGGCCGGGGGAGAAGTTATAGTGTGCAGTCTCTCTACATATACCAGTGTGGGCCAGGGGAGAAGTTACAGTGTGCAGTCTCTCTACATACACCAATGAGGGCCGGGGGAGAAGTTATAGCGTGCAGTCTCTCTACATACACCAGTGTGGGCCGGGGGAGACGTTATATTGTGCAGTCTCTACATACACCAGTGAGGGCCTGGGGAGATGTTAAAGTGTGCAGTCTCTCTACATACACCAGTGTGGGCTGGGGGAGAAGTGATAGTGTACAGTCTCTACATACACCAGTGTGGGCCAGGAGAGAAGTAATAGTGTGCAGTCTCTCTAGATACACCAGTGTGGGCTGGGGGAGAAGTGATAGTGTGCAGTCTCTCTACATACACCAGTGTGGGCCAGGGGAGATGTTATACTGTGTGGGCCGGGGGAGAAGTTATATTGTGTGGGCCAGGGGAGAAAATATAGTGCGCAGTCTCTCTACATACATCAGTGTGGGCCGGGGGAGAAGTTATAGTGTGCAGTCTCTACATACACCAGTGTGGGCCAGAGGAGAAGTTATATTGTGCAGTCTCTCTCTATACATCAGTGTGGGCCAGAGGAGACGTTATAGTGTGAAGTCTCTCTACATACATCAGTGTGGGCCAGAGGAGAAGTGATAGTGTGCAGTCTCTCTACATACACCAGTGTGGGCCGGAGGGAAGTTATAGTGTGCAGTCTCTACATACATCAGTGTGGGCCAGGGGAGAAGTTATAGTGTGCAGTCTCTACATACATCAGTGTAGACCAGGGGAGAATTTATAGTGTGCAGTCTATCTACATACACCAGTGTGCGCCGGGGGAGAAGTTATACTGTGTGGGCCGGGGAAGAAGTTATAGTGTGCAGTCTCTCTACATACACCAGTGTGGGCCGGGGGAGAAGTTATAGTGTGCAGTCTCTCTACATACACCAGTGTGGGCCGGGGGAGAAGTTATAGTGTGCAGTCTCTCTACATACACCAGTGTGGAATAGGGGAGAATATATAGTGTGCAGTCTGTCTACATACACCAGTGTGGGCCGGGGGAGAAGTTATAGTGTGCAGTCTCTCTACATACACCAGTGTGGGCCGGGGGAGAAGTTATAGTGTGCAGTCTCTCTACATACACCAGTGTGGACCAGGGGAGAAGTTATAGTGTGCAGTCTCTCTACATACAACAGTGTGGGCCGGGGGAGAAGTTATAGTGTGCAGTCTCTCTACATACATCAGTGAGGGCCGGGGGAGAAGTGATAGTGTGCAGTCTCTCTACATACACCAGTGTGGGCCAAGGGAGAAGTTATAGTGTGCAGTCTCTCTACATACACCAGTGTGGGCCGGGGGAGATGTTATAGCGTGCAGTCACTCTACATACACCAGTGTGGGCCGGGGGAGACGTTATATTGTGCAGTCTCTACATACACCAGTGTGGGCCGGGGGAGAAGTTACACTATGCAGTCTCTCTACATACACCAGTGTGGGCCAGGGGATAAGTTATAGTGTGCAGTCTCTCTACATACACCAGTGTGGGTCGGAGGAGAAGTGATAGTGTGCAGTCTCTCTACATACACCAGTGTGGGCCGGGGGAGATGTTATAGTGTGCAGTCTCTCTACATACACCAGTGTGGGCCGAGGGAGAAGTTATACTGTGTGGGCCGGGGCAGAAGTTATAGTGTGCAGTCTCTCTACATACACCAGGAGAAGTTATACTGTGTGGGCCAGGGGAGAAGTTATAGTGTGCAGTCCCTCTACATACACCAGTGAGGGCCGGGGAAGAAGTTATAGTGTGCAATCTCTCTACATACACCAGTGTAGGCCGGGGGAGACGTTATATTGTGCAGTCTCTACATACACCAGTGTGGGCCTGGGGAGATGTTATAGTGTGCAGTCTCTCTACATACACCAGTGTGGGCTGGGGGAGAAGTGATAGTGTGCAGTCTCTACATACACCAGTGTGGGCCGGGGGAGAAGTTATACTGTGTGGGCCGGGGGAGAAGTTATAGTGTGCAGTCTCTTTACATACACCAGTGTGGGCCGGAGAAGTAATAGTGTGCAGTCTCTCTAGATACACCAGTGTGGGCTGGGGGAGAAGTTATAGTGTGCAGTCTCTCTACATACATCAGTGTGGACCAGGGGGGGAAGTTATAGTGTGCAGTCTCTACATACTTCAGTGTAGACCAGGGGAGAATTTATAGTGTGCAGTCTCTCTACATACACCAGTGTGGGCCAGGGGAGATGTTATAGCGTGCAGTCTCTCTACATACACCAGTGTGGGCCAGGGGAGATGTTATACTGTGTGGGCCGGAGGAGAAGTTATAGTGTGCAGTCTCTCTACTGTGATAGACATGGTAATTATTTAGTATAAAATGTCTATCGATATTTGTATATAACCCAAATGTATTTTGCTATTGTAATGACTTTCAGCTCTGAGGAGTCTAAAGGACACACACAATCTAATCATGGTATTTGCTAGCCAATGGATGGGTGATGTATTTGCTCTAAGTACATAAGAAGTTGCTCAACCAGTTTATGTGTAGATCTGTGTCCAATACTGAGTGTTTATCTAGCCCCCCTTCCACTCCCATCCTGAAACTTCTACAACAAAGGAATTGCTTCAGCCTGAGCACGTTGATAAGGTTGTCTGCATGCTAAAGAATACAAAGTCCATACTATGGCGGACGTGAGAGAGGGTGGGCAGAGAGGTGGGGGATTCTGTATGATCCGACAAATGAGAATCCTATATGTTACTGATGTAACCTGTTGCACGCCCATTGTGTGTCTGTACAATAAAAGGCCCTGTCTGGCTGTTTCTGGACGGAGAGCCATTTTTAACATGAGATTCATACCTTGTGTTTGACTTGGTCAGTGTGCGCATACTGCTCCCACACAATTAGGAAAGCGACAAAATACCCCAAAGCCTGCTGGAGAAATCATATTCCAGATCAGTGTCGTTCCTGGGTGAGCGAGTGGATCTGTGAGGTTACAGCCTGGAACGTATGGAGATCGGCAGATGGCACGCAGAACTCAGGGGCCCGAAAATCTACAGAACACGGTAAGATTGCTTTATGTAAATCTACCGATGTGATCTGGGTTCTGACTGCTAAATCTGCCTATATCTGATCCAGACTGGACCTTCACTGAAAGACAGTTCTGTCCACTCGGTAAAACCACCACGTTACCTGTCTAGGGGTATTTTGTACGCTGTGTATATTATGTCTGAGACGGTTAAAAATTGTGTATACAAGACCAAGAGATAAATTCTGTGAGGGTTAATGTGTCGGGAGGGCGGACTCGGCTGTTTAAGTCTGAGGGAACACGCCAGTGACACGTGCTCCTAGGTAAAACTAGTGTGAGGTTAGGAAGATTTATGATACGTATACTTACATTTATGATTGAGCGTGTTATGTTCTCATATGTGGAAAGGTATTTACGGGTGAATATAGCCGTGGTGTGACGGCTGGCTCCAGAAACTCTTGGTCATTGAAAATAATCGTCAGTCTCTGTGTATAGCTAAATGTCCTGTCTAGATCGTGTACAAGAAGTGCTCTTGGGGATTACTAGACGGTGGGTTGTTAAAAAAGGTAGATGAGATATATATATATATACCTTGAGCCGTTGTGGGTATTCTCCAGTAATCCCGTCTGTCTGGTATTATAGAAACAATGTGCAGTGTTGATTATTGGGGGAGGGGTGCTGGTAAGAGAGTGAACTGAAAGCTTTTTCAATTAACCCTTTCTGTTTCCTTTGTCTTTTCTGAGTGGGAAAGAGGGGTTATATGGGAAGGATTTGAAGAAAGCAGATTTTACAAGAGAAACACTACTGTGTCTTCGAATAGAATGAATAGAAACTTTGAATAGAATAGAATAAGCAGGTAGCATAGAGTTGAGCAAAGTGAGCAAGGACAAAGGTCATAGAGCTTGTGATTTGGTTACTGAACAATGGGAAAGGACCAGGAAAAGTTGCAGAAAGAAATGTTAGGTCATGGACAGATAAGATAGGCTGTAGAAAGTTTTCAGAAGATGAGCAGGAAGCCTAGCAGAAAGAAAGGTGTTTTTAGATTGCTAGGAGAAGGTATAATGTAGTCAAGAGATTGAAGAGGGGAAAGCATGTAAGGGGGTATGTGTATTGCTAATGAACAATGTAATGTCTTTGTGCTCACTACAGCCCCTCCCTGTAATGGCGGCTGGCTTGCAATGTTTACAATCCAACATAGTGTGACTCTGCAGTAAATGTAGTGAGGCCTGCCCCCACCCTGAAGTTACTTCCCCCCATGTGCTCACTTTCAGGGTGTGTGATGTTACTTCCGGTCCCTCCCCATCCGGGACAGGACCTGGCCCCGCCCCTTCCTCCTCCAGCGGCCATCTTGCCTCACCTGGAAGTGCTGCTACTCAGCGGCCATCTTGCCTCACCTGGGAGTGCTGCTGCCCCTGGCCCCGCCCGTTCCTCCGGCAGCCATTTTGCCTCACTTGGGAGATTTGTAGCCCCGCCCCTTTCTGCCTCTGGCAGCCATTTTGCTGCACTTGGGAGGCCTATATTTCCCAATGCCACTGTATCCAGTGCTAACATCATGATTGTCTGAAGTAAGGTTTTGTTTGACCAGACTTTGTTACGCTCCAAGATGTGGCCACTTTGGATGTGTGATAAGTTCAGGGAAACAAACCTTTGTGGAGATACAGCTTGGGACATAGTAGATGACTAAGCTGGTTTATAGTGCATGGAAGATTGGAGTTGATGCATGGGGGGCAGAGACCAGGAATACATGACAGGGGACGCTCTCTCATGTTCCCAGGGGCTCTGTTTTCCACTGCCCGCTTCTCCAATGGATGCTCAGACAGATGATGTTATGGAAGGCTCCTACAGATGGAATAATTTCCCTACAGTCACCCAGCAAACTTTTTCATGCAATTTGGTGAAGTAATTTTACTTTTTATGTGAAGAAAGAGGGACTGAATTGCCTAGAGTAGGATGTTAATTCATCCGTATTCTTTAGTTTTTCTTTAAGCCTTTTGTATATTCTAGTGTCAGTTTACACTGAAGCTATAATTATATTCCGACAGGAGAGTAAAAGCTAAACGCTGGCCATACCCTGAAATACTATTACACTGGGTGACGTAAAATTTGAATCGTGTGGCGCCCCCTTGTGTTAAAAAAAACTAACTGCGACCTGAAAGGGAAAAAAAAGAAAAAATTTTTTTTTTAAGGAGATTTTCGCTCAGACTTCGCTGCATACAATGTCACCTTGACCTACAAAGTGCTTGTTTTTGTGCCTCTTGGTTTACTAGTTTGAACGCAATGACTTTTTTTCCATTGAGTATTGCGGTTCAAAAGGGGGGAGGCATAGGTGATCTGGGTCATAGATGATCTAGGTGTTGTAGATCAGCTATTGGGTTTGAAAAAAAAATAAATAAATGATTTTGTGCTACAAGATTCCGAGCCATGTGAAATAGAACATCAGAACGATTATTTAGTACTAATTCAGTAAGAAACTGCAGATATGCAAACAGTTACCAGAACCCCTGTTGATAATGCATATGTTGAGCTTTTTGCAGATGGTACCAGGGTGAGGATTGATGACTCCACATCGGATATGCAGTGGTCACACAACAAGATGTCCTAGAAGCAGAAGCTCTGCCTCCGCATGTCACAGTACAATAAGCGGAATTGAAGGCCCTCACTGAGGCGAGTAGAGTGGCGAGAGGTAAGACCGGCAACCCTTTACACTGACTCCTGGTATGCATTTGGCACAGCTCATGATTACGGCCCAATATGGAAGGCCAGACAGTTTTTACCTTAGCAGGACAACCAATTGAGTATGGTGCAGCGGTGCAGAGTCGCATGGAGGCCCTACTTCTACCTGACAAAGTTGAGAGTTCGCACCGAGTCCTACACTGGAGAGGCGAGAGACGACACCCTCGCTGACAGCGCAGCAAAGGCAGCGGCCCTCAAGCCGTGGAAGAAAGAAGAAAGATACTGACAGCATGAGTCAGTGGTAAAAAACTTTGGACATTGACAAAAATTTGGACTTTGATATGCTAAAGACTTTTACAGTTACAAGCCAGCAAGGAAGAAAAGAATAAATGGACTAATATGGGAGCAGCAGAAACAGGACAGCGTGTGGTGAACAGTCAACAGCACTTGCCCACCACAGTTCCTGTATCCCATGATGGCCCAGCTGATGGACGCAAAGACCCACCTAGTAAAGCAGTAATGACGACGACGCTTGAAAGAGGTTGGGCGACTTCTAGATTCTCTGTAGCTGCTGCATCATTTGTCCGGTTTAGCATGATCTATGCCATGGGTAAGTCAGGGCAGAAGTAAATTTGCCACACCACACTTGCCGGGACCACTCTACCCATTTCAGGGATTGCAAATTGACTACGTTCAGCTCCCACTTGTTGGGAAGTATGACTACGTGCTTGTTGTTGTTGATGTCTTTGCAGGTTGGAGGCCGACCCTGTTACCAAGGTAAACAAGTAGGTAACCGCAAAGAAGCTCATGAACGAGGTAAACTGTGAATATGGGGTACCAGAGGTGATTCAGAGTCAGACAGAGGTATAAACTTCGCAGGTGAATGTAACATGTCATGTCTGCTCTGGGTGTATCCCAGGCCTTTCACACACTCTACCATCTTTAGTGTAGTGGAAAGGTGGAGAGACGTAGTGGCACGCTAAAAAGTAAGATACTTAAAAATGACGCCACTTTGGAAAGACTGTCATCCAATAGCCTTATACAGTGTTAGATATGAACCCAGGGGGGATTATACATTATCTCCCTATGAGATTGTTTGGGCTAGCCCCAAGGCTAGGTCGTTACTATCCTCAGTGGTTACAATTACAATCTGATGTGTTGACTGAGTATGTGATTTCCGTTGTTAAAGAACTAACCAAAGCCTATGCACAGGTGTTCTCTTCCAGACTCAGAGGCAGACACTGGGACACATATCTTGCAGCCTGGGGATTGGGTGTGTGTCAAGAAGTTCCCCAGGAAGCACCCTCCTGAGCCCCGATTTGATGGCCCCTACCAGGTGCTTCTGACTACTGCCACAGCTGTGAAACTAGCCGAAAGACTTACATGGATCCACGCTTCATACTGTAAGAAAGCTTCAGATCCGGGAGACCAGTCTTAAGTTGTGCCAAAGACATTACTCTGGTTAGGGCTAGTAAGAGAGGAGGGTGGCAACCGGAATCATTAGTCGGAAGAATATGAGGGTATGGTTACCTTCTAGTATAACTCGTCCAATGCTCAAGTAGCCGCATATTCCTTCGACTATTGTACTGTGGTCCCGTGTCTAGGCGCAAGATCCCACCGCAGGCCAGATTTAGCCCAGTCCGGCTGGTTATATGACTTATATACCCGGGGAATACAATATGTTTGCGCCACTGATAACGTCTGGGGAGAAGACTTCCGTAATTGGGGATTAGTGGGATGTAACGCAGGAACAGACTAGTCCTATAAACCGCGAAGTGCCTTAAATAAGAAAGATAAGAGCGGGAAATCCCTAATTAGTCGTATAACCCTCCTTGAGAATAATAAGGACAGCAGGTATTGGAAGGCTGAACTTAGTATGTTGCTTGGTTTTAATGCGGTTTTTACATTAACCATGGGAGATCCAAGCCCGGGGGACGGGGAGACTTATAGTCTGGGGACATACCGGTACGGGAGGACAGATCCCTTAGGGAAGTTTAAAATAAGGGATATGGTAGATGCAGCCGAATGGAAGCCTTCACTTAGTCCCGTGCCCATAATTAACCCCCTCCGCCGTAAGATAAAGACCTTAACGAACATGATGATTATAGCCGACCCTACCTTTGAGGACACCTTGACAGTAGCGACTGGCTACTCTGACCAGAATCTCTGGTTGGAGTTGATGAGGTACAATGCTAACAGGAGCAACAAGTCTAACTGTTGCGTGTGCGGTAGTGCCCGACTACACTCGGGGATGGTCCCCCTAAATCTCCCTGTAGATGCTGAAGAGTGGTTTATTAGTCTCTTCACGAACATTTCCGCTAATTTCACTGTCCGTGAGAAATGGAAGAAGGAATACTCTATAACTACTTAAGTGCTTTGCACCGGAGAGAGTATTACTGACTACCCTGGAAACTACACCTGCCGGGCAAATAGGCAGGGTGGAGGGAGATTTTTGGGGAACTCACCAACGGGTATTGCTCCTCCTACAGTATGATAGGAGGGGAATAGATGCAGAATCAGGTCCAGTCCTTAGGAGACGTTTACTGGCTTTGTGGAGACATGAGGTAGAGGACCCGCCTGGAGGGTAATTGGACAGGGGAGTGTGCCTTAGTAAAGCCCTTATGCTCCTCCACATCCTGTCAGACACCAACGTTTCCCTTGTTTGAAAAAGATGAAGAGCCGGTTCCGATAATGCCAACCACATACGCTACCAAATAAAAGGAGAAATGTACTAGTACTGCGCCTGCCCCGATCTCCTAAGATGGATTGTCAGTGGAATTCCCATTTGCCAAGGGATAGTGCAGAAGACCTTAGGTTCCGGCGAGGGCACACCCTGTGGGGTGTTAACTTGTACAGATAGAGGGTATGGATGCCCGGAAATGAGCCCAGGGAATCCATGGCCTCCCTCTGAGGTGAGGTAGGGATCCCCCCTCTTAGGAGTAGGGACTTACGGGCAGTGGGAAAACCCTGACGCAAGGGTGAAGCGACTTGGACGTGTTCACCATTAGGACTATCTCCAGGAGGGACATTGGTGTGGGTGAAGATTAGGGAGTCCCACGCCGTGCGTACCTGTTCACGCTACTAGTATTGTAACATTATACTAGAGCGAGAAGAGAGACCCCTGGTGGTAGTTTTGATCTACACGTATACATTGACATCATAGGATAGCCAAGGGGGGTACCTGACGAGTTTTAAAAATTAGAGACCAAGTTAAAACTAGATTCGAGTCCATTTTCCTGATCATTAGGGTAAATAAATGTTGACTGGATTAATTATGTTTATTATAATTAGCAGTGGTTTATAAATTATACTAGAGACGCCTTATAGGGACTAGTCGACCAATAGGACCTACCTCGACTATGACTTTTTTTTTTTAAAAATAGAATGGCCTTAGAGACGACTTTAGCTAAAAAAGGGGAGTGTCTGAAAGATGATAGGGGAGACTTGTCATACCTACATCCTAGACGACACGTGACCCGCGGGTAAAGACGCAGTTGCTATTAAGAAGCTGACCACACTAACTAAAAAGAGCTAACTTTTGGGACCAGCACTCGCCATGGATGAGCGGGTGGTAAAGGATCCTGGCACAGACGGGCGTCGCTGTTGTATGTGAACTGATGGTTACCTTTTCTGTTCTAGTCTGCTGTGTTATCCCCTGTGTCAGAGAGACCTGTGAAACTGATGCAGGAAAAGCCGCTCCCACCATGAGTTTGCTGAATGCATCCCCAGAAGGAGTGGACAAGTCCTACACCCCCTTGAAGACCCTAAAACGAACCTTCAATGCGCTCCGGTTATAGGCTCATGCGCAGAAAACTGTGAAAATTAGATAGAGAATTAGAGGATAGACATTTTAAGGGGGGATTGTGATAGACATGGTAATTATTTAGTATAAAATGTCTATCGATATTTGTATATAACCCAAATGTATTTTGCTATTGTAATGACTTTCAGCTCTGAGGAGTCTAAAGGACACACACAATCTAATCATGGTATTTGCTAGCCAATGGATGGGTGATGTATTTGCTCTAAGTACATAAGAAGTTGCTCAACCAGTTTATGTGTAGATCTGTGTCCAATACTGAGTGTTTATCTAGCCCCCCTTCCACTCCCATCCTGAAACTTCTACAACAAAGGAATTGCTTCAGCCTGAGCACATGTTGATAAGGTTGTCTGCATGCTAAAGAATACAAAGTCCATACTATGGCGGACGTGAGAGAGGGTGGGCAGAGAGGTGGGCAGAGAGGTGGGGGATTCTGTATGATCCGACAAATGAGAATCCTATATGTTACTGATGTAACCTGTTGCACGCCCATTGTGTGTCTGTACAATAAAAGGCCCTGTCTGGCTGTTTCTGGACGGAGAGCCATTTTTAACATGAGATTCATACCTTGTGTTTGACTTGGTCAGTGTGCGCATACTGCTCCCACACAATTAGGAAAGCGACAAAATACCCCAAAGCCTGCTGGAGAAATCATATTCCAGATCACTACATACATCAGTGTGGGCCAGGGGAGATGTTATAGCGTGCAGTCTCTCTACATACACCAGTGTGGGCCAGGGAAGATGTTATAGTGCGCAGTCTCTCTACATACATCAGTGTGGGCCGGGGGAGAAGTTATAGTGTGCAGTCTCTACATACACCAGTGTGGGCCAGAGGAGAAGTTATATTGTGCAGTCTCTCTCTATACATCAATGTGGGCCAGAGGAGACGTTATAGTGTGCAGTCTCTACATACACCAGTGTTGGCCAGAGGAGCAGTTATATTGTGCAGTCTCCCTCCATACATCAGTGTGGGCAAGAGGAGAAGTTATAGTGTGCAGTCTCTCTACATACATCAGTGTAGGCCGGGGGAGAAGTGATAGTGTGCAGTCTCTCTACATACACCAGTGTGGGCCAGAGGAGAAGTTATAGTGTGCAGTCTCTCTACATACACCAGTGTGGGCCGGGGGAGAAATGATACTGTGCAGTCTCTACATACACCAGTGTGGGCTGGGGGTGAAGTTATAGTATGCAGTCTCTCTACATACATCAGTGTGGACCAGGGGGGGAAGTTACAGTGTGCAGTCTCTACATACATCAGTGTGGGCCAGGGGAGAAGTTATAGTGTGCAGTCTCTACATACTTCAGTGTAGACCAGGGGAGAATTTATAGTGTGCAGTCTCTCTACACACACCAGTGTGCGCCGGGGGAGAAGTTATAGTGTGCAGTCTCTCTACATACATCAGTGTGGGCCAGGGGAGATGTTATAGTGTGCAGTCTCTCTACATACACCAGTGTGGGCTGGGGGTGAAGTTATAGTATGCAGTCTCTCTACATACATCAGTGTGGACCAGGGGGGGAAAGTTATAGTGTGCAGTCTCTACATACACCAGGGTGGGCCGGGGGAGAAGTTATAGTGTGCAGTCTCTACATACACCAGTGTGGGCCGGGGGAGAAGTTATAGTGTGCAGTCTCTCTACATACATCAGTGTGGGCCAGGGGAGATGTTATAGTGTGCAGTCTCTCTACATACACCAGTGTGGGCTGGGGGAGAAGTTATAGTGTGCAGTCTCTCTACATACACCAGTGTGGGCCGGAGGAGAAGTAATAGTGTGCAGTCTCTCTAGATACACCAGTGTGGGCTTGGGGAAAAGTGATAGTGTGCAGTCTCTCTACATACACCAGTGTGGGCCAGGGGAGATGTTATACTGTGTGGGCTGGGGGAGAAGATATAATGTGCAGTCTCTCTACATACACCAGTGTGGGCCGGGGGAGAAGTTATACTGTGTGGGCCAGGGGAGAAGTTATAGTGTGCATTCTCTCTACATACACCAGTGTGTGCCGGGGGAGAAGTTATAGTGTGTGGGCCAGGGGAGAAGTTATAGTGTGTGGGCCAGGGGAGAAGTTATAGTGTACAGTCTCTCTACATACACCAGTGTGGGCCGGGGGAGACGTTATATTGTGCATGCTCAACATACACCAGTGTGGGCCGGGGGAGAAATTATACTGTGTGGGCCGGGGGAGAAGTTATAGTGTGCAGTCTCTCTACATACACCAGTGTGGGCCGGGGGAGAAGTTATACTGTGTGGGCCGGGGGAGAAGTTATACTGTGTGGGCCGGGGAAGAAGTTATACTGTGTGGGCCGGGGGAGAAGTTATAGTGTGCAGTCCCTCTACATACACCAATGAGGGCCGGGGAAGAAGTTATAGTGTGCAGTCTGACTACATACACCAGCGTGGGCCGGGGGAGACGTTATATTGTGCAGTCTCTACATACACCAGTGAGGGCTGGGGAAGAAGTTATAGTGTGCAGTCTCTCTACATACACCAGTGTGGGCTGGGGGAGAAGTGATAGTGTGCAGTCTCTACATACACCAGTGTGGGCCGGAGGAGAAGTAATAGTGTGCAGTCTCTCTAGATACACCAGTGTGGGCTGGGGAAGAAGTGATAGTGTGCAGTCTCTCTTCATACACCAGTGTGGGCCAGGGGAGATGTTATACTGTGTGGGCCGGGGGAGAAGTTATAATGTGCAGTCTCTCTACATACACCAGTGTGGGCCGCGGGAGAAGTTATACTGTGTGGGCCAGGGGAGAAAATATAGTGTGCCGTCTCTCTACATACATCAGTGTGGGCCGGGGGAGAAGTTATAGTGTGCAGTCTCTCTCCATACATCAGTGTGGGCCAGAGGAGAAGTTATAGTGTGCAGTCTCTCTACATACATCAGTGTAGGCTGGGGGAGAAGTTATAGTGTGCAGTCTCTCTCCATACACCAGTGTGGGCCAGAGGAGAAGTGATACTGTGCAATCTCTCTACATACATCAGTGTGGGCCGGGGGAGAAGTAATAGTGTGCAGTCTCTCTACATACACCAGTGTGGGCCGGGGGAGAAGTTATAGTGTGCAGTCTCTCTACATACATCAGTGTGGACCAGGGGGGGAAGTTATAGTGTGCAGTCTCTCTACATACACCAGTGTGGACCAGTGGAGAATTTATAGTGTGCAGTCTCTCTACATACACCAGTGTGGGCCAGGGGAGATGTTATAGCGTGCAGTCTCTCTACATACACCAGTGTGGGCCAGGGGAGATGTTATACTGTGTGGGCCGGAGGAGCAGTTATAGTGTGCAGTCTCTCTACATACATCAGTGTGGGCCAGGGGAGATGTTATAGCGTGCAGTCTCTCTACATACACCAGTGTGGGCCAGGGAAGATGTTATAGCGTGCAGTCTCTCTACATACACCAGTGTGGGCCAGGGGAGATGTTATAGTGTGCAGTCTCTCTACATACACCAGTGTGGGCCGGGGGAGAAGTTATAGTGTGCAGTCTCTCTACATACATCAGTGTGGACCAGGGGGGAAAGTTATAGTGTGCAGTCTCTCTACATACACCAGTGTGGACCAGGGGAGAAGTTATAGTGTGCAGTCTCTCTACATACACCAGTGTGGGCCGGGGGAGAAGTTATAGTGTGCAGTCTCTCTACATACATCAGTGTGGAGCAGGGGGGGGGGGGGGGGGGAGTTATAGTGTGCAGTCTCTACATACTTCAGTGTAGACCAGGGGAGAATTTATAGTGTGCAGTCTCTCTACATACACCAGTGTGGGCCAGGGGAGATGTTATACTGTGTGGGCCGGAGGAGCAGTTATAGTGTGCAGTCTCTCTACATACATCAGTGTGGGCCAGGGGAGATGTTATAGCGTGCAGTCTCTCTACATACACCAGTGTGGGCCAGGGAAGATGTTATAGCGTGCAGTCTCTCTACATACACCAGTGTGGGCCAGGGGAGATGTTATAGTGTGCAGTCTCTCTACATACACCAGTGTGGGCCGGGGGAGAAGTTATAGTGTGCAGTCTCTCTACATACATCAGTGTGGACCAGGGGGGAAAGTTATAGTGTGCAGTCTCTCTACATACACCAGTGTGGACCAGGGGAGAAGTTATAGTGTGCAGTCTCTCTACATACACCAGTGTGGGCCGGGGGAGAAGTTATAGTGTGCAGTCTCTCTACATACATCAGTGTGGACCAGGGGGGGGGGGGGGAAGTTATAGTGTGCAGTCTCTACATACTTCAGTGTAGACCAGGGGAGAATTTATAGTGTGCAGTCTCTCTACATACACCAGTGTGGGCCAGGGGAGATGTTATAGCGTGCAGTCTCTCTACATACACCAGTGTGGGCCAGGGGAGATGTTATACTGTGTGGGCCGGAGGAGAAGTTATAGTGTGCAGTCTCTCTACATACATCAGTGTGGGCCAGGGGAGATGTTATAGCGTGCAGTCTCTCTACATACACCAGTGTGGGCCAGGGAAGATGTTATAGTGCGCAGTCTCTCTACATACATCAGTGTGGGCCAGGGAAGATGTTATAGCGTGCAGTCACTCTACAGACACCAGTGTGGGCCAGGGGAGATGTTATAGTGTGCAGTCTCTCTACATACACCAGTGTGGGCCGGGGGAGAAGTTATAGTGTGCAGTCTCTCTACATACACCAGTGTGAACCAGGGGAGAAGTTATAGTGTGCAGTCTCTCTACATACACCAGAGTGGGCCAGGGGAGATGTTATACTGTGTGGGCCGGGGGAGAAGTTATAATGTGCAGTCTCTCTACATACACCAGTGTGGGCCGGGGGAAAAGTTATACTGTGTGGGCCAGGGGAGAAGTTATAGTGTGCAGTCTCTCTACATACACTAGTGAGGGCCGGGGGAGAAGTTTACAGTCTCTCTACATACACCAGTGTGGGCCGGGGGAGTTGTTATAGTGTGCAGTCGCTCTACATACACCAGTGTGGGCCGGGGGAGACGTTATATTGTGCAGTCTCTACATACACCAGTGTGGGCCGGGGGAGAAGTTATACTATGCAGTCTCTCTACATACACCAGTGTGGGCCGGGGGAGAAGTTATAGTGTGCAGTCTTTCTACATACACCAGTGTGGGCCGGGGGAGAAGTTATAGTGTGCAGTCTCTCTACATACACCAGTGTGGACCAGGGGAGACGTTATAGTGTGCAGTCTCTCTACGTACACCAGTGTGGAACAGGGGAGAAGTTATAGTGTGCAGTCTCTCTACATACACCAGTGTGGGCTGGGGGAGAAGTGACAGTGTGCAGTCTCTCTACATACACCAGTGTGGGCCGGGGGAGAAGTTATAATGTGCAGTCTCTCTACATACATCAGTGAGGGTCGGGGGAGATGTTATATTGTGCAGTCTCTCTACATACACCAGTGTGGGCCGGAGGAGAAGTTATAGTGTGCAGTCTCTCTACATACACCATTGAGGGACGGGGGAGAAGTTATAGTGTGCAGTCTCTCTACATACACCAGTGTGGGCCGGGGGAGAAGTTATACTGTGTGGGCCAGGGGAGAAGTAATAGTGTGCAGTCTCTCTACATACACCAGTGTGGGCCGGGGGAGATGTTATAGGGTGCAGTCACTCTACATACAGTGTGGGCCGGGGGAGACGTTATATTGTGCAGTCTCTCTCCATACATCAGTGTGGGCCAGAGGAGAAGTTATAGTGTGCAGTCTCTGTACATACATCACTGTGGGCCGGGGGAGATGTTATAGTGTGCAGTCACTCTACATACACCAGTGTGGGCCGGGGGAGATGTTATAGTGTGCAGTCACTCTACATACACCAGTGTGGGCCGGGGGAGACGTTATATTGTGCAGTCTCTACATACACCAGTGTGGGCCAGAGGAGAAGTTATATTGTGCAGTCTCTCTCCATACATCAGTGTGGGCCAGAGGAGAAGTTATAGTGTGCAGTCTCTCTCCATACATCAGTGTGGGCCAGAGGAGAAGTTATATTGTGCAGTCTCTCTCCATACATCAGTGTGGGCAAGAGGAGAAGTTATAGTGTGCAGTCTCTGTACATACACCAATGCGCGTCGGGGGAGAAGTTATAGTGTGCAGTCTCTCTACATACACCAGTGTGGGCCAGGGGAGAAGTTATAGTGTGCAGTCCCTCTACATACATCAGTGTGGGCCTGGGGAGAAGTTATAGTGTGCAGTCTCTCTACATACAGAAGTGTGGGCCGGGGGAGAAGTTATAGTGTGCCGTCTCTGTACATACATCACTGTGGGCCGGGGGAGAAGTTATAGTGTTCAGTCTCTCTCCATACATCAGTGTGGGCTGGGGGAGAAGTGATAGTGTGCAGTCTCTCTACATACACCCGTGTGGGCCGGAGGAGAAGTTATACTGTGTGGGCCGGGGGAGAAGTTATAGTGTGCAGTCTCTCTACATACACCAGTGTGGGCCGGGGGAGAAGTTATACTGCGTGGGCCGGGGGAGAAGTTATAGTGTGCAGTCTCTACATACACCAGTGTGGGCCAGAGGAGAAGTTATATTGTGCAGTCTCTCTCCATACATCAGTGTGGGCCAGAGGAGAAGTTATATTGTGCAGTCTCTCTCCATACATCAGTGTGGGCCAGAGGAGAAGTTATAGTGTGCAGTCTCTCTACATACACCAGTGTGGGCCGGGGGAGAAGTTATACTGTGTGGGCCGGGGGAGAAGTTATAGTGTGCAGTCTCTACATACACCAGTGTGGGCCAGAGTAGAAGTTATAGTGTGCAGTCTCTCTACATATACCAGTGTGGGCCGGGGGAGAAGTTATAGTGTGCAGTCTCTACCTACACCAGTATGGGATGGTGGAGAAGTTATAGTGTGCAGTCTCTACATACACCAGTGTGGGCCAGAGGAGAAGTTATATTGTGCAGTCTCTCTCCATACATCAGTGTGGGCCAGAGGAGAAGTTATATTGTGCAGTCTCTCTCCATACATCAGTGTGGGCCAGAGGAGAAGTTATAGTGTGCAGTCTCTCTCCATACATCCATGTGGGCCGGGGGAGAAGTGATAGTGTGCAGTCTCTCTACATACATCAGTGTGGGCCGGGGAGAAGTGATAGTGTGCAGTCTCTACATACACCAGTGTGGGCCAGAGGAGAAGTTATATTGTGCAGACTCTCTCCATACATCAGTGTGGGCCAGAGGAGAAGTTATAGTGTGCAGTCTCTGTACATACACCAATGCGCGTCGGGGGAGAAGTTATAGTGTGCAGTCCCTCTACATACATCAGTGTGGGCCGGGGGAGAAGTTATAGTGTGCAGTCTCTCTACATACAGAAGTGTGGGCCGGGGGAGAAGTTATAGTGTGCCGTCTCTCTACATACACCAGTGTTGGCCAGAGGAGAAGTTATATTGTGCAGTCTCTCTACATACACCAGTGTGGGCCAGAGGAGACGTTATAGTGTGCAGTCTCTCTCCATACATCAGTGTTGGCAGGGGGAGAAGTTATAGTGTGCAGTCTCTACATACATCAGTGTGGGCTGGGGGAGAAGTGATAGTGTGCAGTCTCTCTACATATACCAGTGTGGGCCGGGGGAGAAGTTATACTGTGTGGGCCGGGGGAGAAGTTATAGTGTGCAGTCTCTCTACATACACCAGTATGGGCCGGGGGAGAAGTGATAGTGTGCAGTCTCTCTCCATACATCTGTGTGGGCCGGGGGAGAAGTGATAGTGTGCAGTCTCTCTACATACATCAGTGTGGGGCAGAGGAGAAGTGATAGTGTGCAGTCTCTCTACATACATCAGTGTGGACCAGGGGGGAAGTTATAGTGTGCAGTCTCTCTACATACATCAGTGAGGGCCAGAGGAGACGTTATACTGTGTGGGCCGGGGGAGAAGTTATATTGTGCAGTCTCTCTACATACATCAGTGAGGGCCAGGGGAGATGTTATACTGTGTGGGCCGGGGGAGAAGTTATATTGTGCAGTCTCTCTACATACATCAGTGAGGGCCAGGGGAGATGTTATACTGTGTGGGCCGGGGGAGAAGTTATAATGTGCAGTCTCTCTACATACACCAGTGTGGGCCGGGGGAGAAGTTATACTGTGTTGGCCAGGGGAGAAGTTATAGTGTGCAGTCTCTCTACATACACCAGTGAGGGCCGGGGGAGAAGTTATAGTGTACAGTCTCTCTACATACACCAGTGTGGGCCAGAGGAGAAGTTATAGTGTGCAGTCTCTACATACATCAGTGTAGACCAGGGGAGAAGTTATAGTGTGCACTCTCTACATACATCAGTGTGGGACGGGGGAGAAGTTATAGTGTGCACTCTCTACATACATCAGTGTGGGTCGGGGGAGAAGTTATAGTGTGCAGTCTCTCTACATACACCAGTGTGGGCTGGGGGTGAAGTTATAGTGTGCAGTCTCTCTACATACATTAGAGTGGACCAGGGGGGAAGTTATAGTGTGCAGTCTCTCTACATACACCAGTGTGGGCCGGGGGAGAAGGTATAGTGTGCATTCTCTACATACATCAGTGTGGGCTGGGGGAGAAGTGATAGTGTGCAGTCTCTATATACACCAGTGTGGGCCAGGGGAGATGTTATACTGTGTGGGCCGGGGGAGAAGTTATAGTGTGCAGTCTCTCTACATAAACCAGTGTGGGCCGGGGGAGAAGTTAAAGTGTGCAGTCGTTCTACATACACCAGGGTGGGCCGGGGGAGATGTTACACTGTGCAGTCTCTCTACATACACCAGGGTGGGCCGGGGGAGATGTTACACTGTGCAGTCTCTCTACATACACCAGGGTGGGCAGGGGGAGAAGTTATAGTGTGCAGTCTCTCTACATATGGAAAGATGGAGAAGCTCTAGTGCGATGGAGATTAATGGATAAACTCTCACAGGTCCTACTAGTTGGTTATTGCTAATATTGTGGATAAGTAAGTACTCATATCCGACCGTTAGCATTTTCATAGCAGCTCAGTTATTAAGGGCTTCAATGGTGGATCAATTGGTTATGATCATGGTAAGCCAGTAGGTGAGGGTTTCCATAATGGATCAGTGGGTATTCGAGAGATGGGCTTATGAAGCAGATCAATAGTAAATAATCATAATGGATCAGTGGGCAAGTATGAAGGTAGGTTAGTGAGGATTTACATGGCAGATAAGTGGGCTAGGATAGTTACATACTGTATTTGACACATGGGTCCATGAAGTCCAACCTATAATGTACTGTTTGAATCTAGAGGGAGGCAATGAAAGGATAGTGATAGATCGCAGGGGGAGTACTCTCATAGCAAGATGGTGGTAGATCAATGGCTCTTTTACACGGAAACCTGAGCAGAAATCATCCCGTGTAAACGCATGCAGCGACTGCATGACGGAACGAGAGTGGTTCAGCCGTTCGGTTTCTGCACGCAGAGAACTGAACCAACATGCCATTCAGCATAAACAGCAGTCGGTCACCTTTGAACGTCTGTCTGCTAACTATGAATGCAGCCCGCTCCACCTGCATTCCTGCAGTGCTGTGAGCGATGCCAACGGTCCTCGCTCCTGCCTAACGGTACAGCAGTGTGCAGCACTGGCACAAGCTGTAGGGCATCATTTGCCCAACAGCTCATCCAGTGTAAAGGGACCATTAGAGGGTTCTCCCACTTCTTATTATTGATGACCTATCATCAGGATAGGTGATCACTACTACATCACTAGGGGGTCTGCCGCTTGTGAACCCTGGTGATCAGCTTGCCAATGTGTGTACGGAGCCATTTTTGTGCCAGAAGCAGACAGCTCTATACATTGCACAGTGGGCTTGACTGTTGCTGCATGCTGAGTCCCATCCACTTCAATGGGACTCGGCATGCAATACTAGCCGGGGCCACTGCGCAATGTACAGCGCTATCTGCTTCTGGTACAAAGATGGCTCCTTACACAAAATGAAAGGCCCTGGGGAACAGCTAATCACCAAGGTTTACAGGCGGCGGACCCCCTGCTGATTTAGTAGTGATGATGTATCCTTATCGAACACCTACATCTGTGGGCCAGTAGATAATAGGTAGGACCTGCAAAATTCGGTGGGTTCAGTCTATCTATACTAATATACATGGCCACCCTTCAGCATCACTCAGAGATGTATGTGCAAGTGGTGCCCGGGAATCTCAGACACAATTCGCATCAGACAGCACAAGAACACACTTGTCTGCCATCCGATCTGCATGGACAATGTGCCTTACATGTCCGTGATACAGAGCAGAAGAGGACATGCTGCGACTTCTCTTTACACGGACCGTCGTCGGTCTATATATTTTTAAATAAATGCAGCCCCATTTAGTTTGATGGCACCACGTGGCGTCCGTGTGCAGCCAGTTACACACATGGACAGCACAATCCACCCGTGTGAATAAGCCCCTAGGGTTGGCATATGGCAGGTGCCTCCGACCTGAACACCTGTCACTCCTGCTCCACCCATAACTGGTGGCACTTCTGGAGCTAATGACAGAATAAACAGAACATCCTTAAACAAACAGCACAAGATGTAAGCTATGGTTAACCCAGAAGTGTCCGGACCTGTGGGCCACGGAGGAGGAGGAGGAAGAAAGAAGGTGGAGCAGATACCAGGGAGAGGGTACATACAGATATAGGGGTGCAGATACCCGGGAGATGTTACATACAGATGTGGGGGTACAGATACCCGGGAGAGGTTACATACAGATACAGGGGTGCAGATACCCGGGAGATGTTACATACAGATGTGGGGGTGCAGATACCCGGGAGAGGTTACATACAGATACAGGGGTGCAGATACCCGGGAGATGTTACATACAGATGTGGGGGTGCAGATACCCGGGAGATGTTACATACAGATGTGGGGGTGCAGATACCTGGGAGAGGTTACATACAGATATAGGGGTGCAGATACCCGGGAGATGTTACATACTGATGTAGGGGTGCAGATACCCAGGAGATGTTACAGACAGATACAGGGGTGCAGATACCCAGGAGATGTTACAGACAGATACAGGGGTGCAGATACCCAGGAGATGTTACAGACAGATACAGGGGTGCAGATACCCAGGAGATGTTACAGACAGATACAGGGGTGCAGATACCCGGGAGATGTTACAGACAGATACAGGGGTGCAGATACCCGGGAGAGGTTACATACAGATATAGGGGTGCAGATACCCGGGAGAGGTTACATACAGATATAGGGGTGCAGATACCCGGGAGAGGTTACATACAGATGTAGGGGTGCAGATACCTGGGAGAGGTTACATACAGATATAGGGGTGCAGATACCCGGGAGAGGTTACATACAGATATAGGGGTGCAGATACCCGGGAGAGGTTACATACAGATGTAGGGGTGCAGATACCTGGGAGAGGTTACATACAGATATAGGGGTGCAGATACCCGGGAGAGGTTACATACAGATGTAGGGGTGCAGATACCTGGGAGAGGTTACATACAGATATAGGGGTGCAGATACCCGGGAGAGGTTACATACAGATATAGGGGTGCAGACACGAAGGAGATGTTACATACAGATATAGAGGTGCAGATACCCAGGAGATGTTACAGACAGATACAGGGGTGCAGATACCCGGGAGATGTTACAGACAGATGTAGGGGTGCAGACACCCGGGAGATGTAGGGGTGCAGATACCCAGGAGATATTACATACAGATGTAGGGGTGCAGATACCCGGGAGATGTTACATACAGATGTAGGGGTGCAGATACCTGGGAGATGTTATATACGGATATGTGGAAGGGTGTTCTATACAGATACTGGATAGTGTTATATATACACAGGCAGAAGAAAGGTGGTATATACAGAAAGGGGAGGGGGTTGCTTCCATTACACTTCTAAGTACAAAAATGAGCTCAGACATCCTCGGAGAGATTTGTCATCAGAAAGTCCCTACTGACCACATCCAGAACACTACAATGAGTAATGGGGGGTGTCATCTAATACACAGGATAGTGGGCAGAGTACACAGGATGGAGGGGCAAAGTGGAAGCAGCATATCATGTACAGAATAAAGAGGTGCCAATGACAATTCAGGGGGCAATGTATAGGGCAGGAGATGTGAAGTTAGGGAGCAGAGTATTATGTATAGGGTGAAGGGGTCATGTTAGTGGGGTTTAGGTAGAGTATTATTCAGTAGGGGCGAGGGCTTGTCATTGGGGCTTGTCACACCTTACCGGTTGAAGCTGATGATCCTCTTTCTGTGGTAGCGGATGGTTTCGTGGGCATTGAGCAGCAGGTGGTGGGCTGGAGGTTTGGTTGGCTGTGCCGTGTACAGATGGTGAGAGAAGAGGTGCTGGAGTTTGGAGCCATTGTAGTCCATGGTGGCAGGGGAGATCATGGCAGCGATGGTGGTGGCCTCCTCCACATGGGATGCAGTGTTGTCACAGTCACAGTCCCAGTCCCGGCCAAGCCGAACCTGAATCTCTGGCCACAGGTGAAAATAAATATCAGCTCCAAGGAGAGCGGACAATGTCAGGACCCACAGCAGCCGATCCCTGCGTAGGAACAACATGCCAACAAGGAACAAAGCTAGGTGCTACAAAGAGTGGCAAGCTACACCCGATGCCTTGTCCTAGGCAGGTGACAGTGCAGGGTCCTCGCAGCGTGACACTGTGGGGCACACACTCCTGGACAGGTGACAGTGCTAAGTTCAGGGTCCTGGTGGGGTGTAGGGTCCTGGCTGGGTGACAGTGCTGGGTGCGCACTCCTAGGCAGGTGACAGTGCTAGGCACACACTCCTGGCTGGGTGACGGTGGTGGGTCCACATTCCTTGGCAGGTGACAGTGCTGGGCACACACTCCTGGCTGGGTGATGGTGCTTGGTCCTGGCTGGGTGACGGTGGTGGGTCCGCACTCCTGGGCAGGTGACAGTGCTGAGTGCACACTCCTGGCTGGGTGATGGTGCTTGGTCCTGGCTGGGTGACGGTGGTGGGTCCACACTTCTGGGCAGGTGACAGTGCTGAGTGCACACTCCTGGCTGGGTGACAGTGGTGGGTCCGCACTCCTTGGCAGGTAACAGTGCTGGGCACAGGGTCCTGAGTGGGTGACAGTAGTAGGTCCACACTCCTAGGAAGGTGACAGTGTTGGGTGCAGGGTCGTAGGCAGCTGACAGTGCTGGGCGCAGGGTCCTGGCTGGGTGACAGTGGTGGGTCCACACTCCTGGCTTGGTGATGGTGGTGGGTCCACACTCCTGGCTGGGTGATGGTGGTGGGTCCACACTCCTGGCTGGGTGATGGTGGTGGGTCCACACTCCTGGGCAGGTGACAGTGCTGGGCACAGTTACCTGAAGGCTCTGGGTTATGCTTTGGGCAACAGCAATGTGCAGATATTGTTGGCATGAATTACTGGGTGACACTATGCAGTGAGAGGGCAGATGAGTGTCACTGTCTGCTGAACCTGCTGGGTGGAGGACTTAAGTAAGGATGGGTGGCACTGAGTAGGTGCTGCCCACACCGAGATTAAACTTAGTCCTGCTTTCCATGTGAGCGTAAAAGTAGCAGGTACTGCAAGTATCAGAACTCTGCGGGTTACAGGCTGGCACTGGATTATAAGGGGTATATAGCGGTACAAAGGGGCACGCCTGGCACTGGGCTATAAGGGGTTATAGGGGCACCGCTGGAGTGCAGACACCGGGAGATCGCGGCTTTGGCTGCACGGATTGCAGGGATCTTCCAGCTGACAGCGCGTCCTCTCCCTAGGCTCCGGATGCATAGCTAAGTCCCGATCCCCGCACAACCCTCCCCGCCGTGCCTCACACCTCCCGCTGACTCCTCCCCATCCAGTGTTATACCTCACACCTCCCGCTGACAGCTACCCGTACTGTGCCTCGTACCTCTCGCTGACTCCTCCCCTCCTGTACATCGTACCTCTCGCTGACTCCTCCCCTCATGTGCATCGTACCTTATACCTCTCAGTGACTCCTCCCATGCCTAGTACATCACGCTGACCCCTCCCCGTCCAGTGCCTCCTACCTGACACCAACGGATGACTCCGCCCCCTGCTGTTTAGTACTATGTCATATCCATCCTGTGCCTCATACCTCATAGCTCCAATTGACTGCGTCCTGTATATTGCCTCATACGGCCATCTGACTCCTCCCAGTGCTCTATAAAAGCAAGCCTCACACCTCTAGTTGACTCCTCCCTGTCCTGAGCGTTATACCTCACACCTCCTGTGGACGCCTACCTGTCCTGAGCCTTGTACCTCACACTCCAGTTGACTCCTCCCTGTCCTGAGCCTTGTACCTCACACCTCCAGTTGACTCCTCCCTGTCCTGAGCGTTGTACCTCACACCTCCATTGACCCCTCTCTGTCCTGAGCCTTATACCTCACACCTCCTGTGGAGTCCTCCCTGTCCTGAGCCTTGTACCTCACACCTCCATTAATTCCTCCCTGTCCTGAGCCTTGTACCTCACACCTTCATTGACCCCTCTCTGTCTTGAGCCTTGTACCTCACACCTCCATTGACCCCTCCCTGTCCTGAGCCTTGTACCTCACACCTCCAGTTGACTCCTCCCTGTCCTGAGCCTTGTACCTTACACCTCCAGTTGACTCCTTCCTGTCCTGAGCGTTGTACCTCACACCTCCATTGACCCCTCTCTGTCCTGAGCCTTATACCTGACACCTCCTGTGGAGTCCTCCCTGTCCTGAGCCTTGTACCTCACACCTCCATTAATTCCTCCCTGTCCTGAGCCTTGTACCTCACACCTTCATTGACCCCTCTCTGTCTTGAGCCTTGTACCTCACACCTCCATTGACCCCTCCCTGTCCTGAGCCTTGTACCTCACACCTCCAGTTGACTCCTCCCTGTCCTGAGCCTTGTACCTCACACCTCCAGTTGACTCCTCCCTGTCCTGAGCGTTGTACCTCACACCTCCATTGACCCCTCTCTGTCCTGAGCCTTATACCTCACACCTTCATTGACCCCTCTCTGTCTTGAGCCTTGTACATTACACCTCCAGTTGACGCTTCCCTGTCTTGAGCCTTTCACCTCACACCTCCATTAATTCCTCCCTGTCCTGAGCCTTGTACCTCACACCTCCATTGACCCCTCCCTGTCCTGAGCTTTGTACCTCACACCTCCAGTTGACTCCTCCCTGTCCTGAGCCTTGTACCTCACACATCCATTGACCCCTCTCTGTCCTGAGCCTTATACCTCACACCTCCTGTGGAGTCCTCCCTGTCCTGAGCCTTGTACCTCACACCTCTAGTTGACTCCTCCCTGTCCTGAGCCTTGTACCTCACACCTCCAGTTGACGCCTCCTTGTCCTGAGCCTTATACCTTACACCTCCATTGACCCTCTCTGTCCTGAGCCTTGTACTTCACACCTCTAGTTGACGCCTCCCTGTCCTGAGCCTTGTACCTCACACCTCCAGTTGACTCCTCCCTGTCCTGAGCGTTGCACCTCACACCTCCAGTTGACGCCTCCTTGTCCTGAGCCTTATACCTTACACCTCCATTGACCCTCTCTGTCCTGAGCGTTGTACCTCACACCTCTAGTTGACGCCTCCCTGTCCTGAGCCTTGTACCTCACACATCCATTGACCCCTCTCTGTCCTGAGCCTTATACCTCACACTTCCTGTGGAGTCCTCCCTGACCTGAGACTTGTACCTCACACCTCTAGTTGACTCCTCCCTGTCCTGAGCCTTGTACCTCACACCTCCAGTTGACGCCTCCTTGTCCTGAGCCTTATACCTTACACCTCCATTGACCCTCTCTGTCCTGAGCCTTGTACTTCACACCTCTAGTTGACGCCTCCCTGTCCTGAGCGTTGCACCTCACACCTCCATTGACTCCTCCCTGTCCTGAGGCTTGTACCTCACACCTTCATTGACTCCTCCCTGTCCTGAGCCTTGTACCTCACACCTCTAGTTGACTCCTCCCTGTCCTGAGCCTTGTACCTCACACCTCCAGTTGACGCCTCCTTGTCCTGAGCCTTATACTTTACACCTCCATTGACCCTCTCTGTCCTGAGCCTTGTACCTCACACCTCCAGTTGACTCCTTCCTGTCCTGAGCGTTGCACCCCACACCTCCATTGACTCCTCCCTGTCCTGAGGCTTGTACCTCACACCTTCATTGACTCCTCCCTGTCCTGAGCCTTGTACCTCACACCTCTAGTTGACTCCTCCCTGTCCTGAGCCTTGTACCTCACACCTCCAGTTGACGCCTCCTTGTCCTGATCCTTATACCTCCATTGACCCTCTCTGTCCTGAGCCTTGTACTTCACACCTCTAGTTGACGCCTCCCTGTCCTGAGCGTTGCACCTCACACCTCCAGTTGACGCCTCCTTGTCCTGAGCCTTATACCTTACACCTCCATTGACCCTCTCTGTCCTGAGCCTTGTACTTCACACCTCTAGTTGACGCCTCCCTGTCTTGAGCCTTGTACCTCACACATCCATTGACCCCTCTCTGTCCTGAGCCTTATACCTCACACCTCCTGTGGAGTCCTCCCTGTCCTGAGCCTTGTACCTCACACCTCTAGTTGACTCCTCCCTGTCCTGAGCCTTGTACCTCACACCTCCAGTTGACGCCTCCTTGTCCTGAGCCTTATACCTTACACCTCCATTGACCCTCTCTGTCCTGAGCCTTGTACTTCACACCTCTAGTTGACGCCTCCCTGTCCTGAGCCTTGTACCTCACACCTCCAGTTGACTCCTCCCTGTCCTGAGCGTTGCACCTCACACCTCCATTGACTCCTCCCTGTCCTGAGGCTTGTACCTCACACCTTCATTGACTCCTCCCTGTCTTCAGCCTTGTACCTCACACCTCCAGTTGACACGTCCCTGTTCTGAGCCTTATACCTTACACCTCCATTGACCCCTCTCTGTCTTGAGCCATGTACCTCACACCTCCAGTTGACACTTCCCTGTCTTGAGCCTTGTACCTCACACCTCCATTGACTCCTCCCTGTCTTGAGCCTTGTACCTCACACCTCCAGATGACTTCCCTGTCCTGAGCCTTGTACCTCACACCTCCATTGACTCCTCCCTGTCCTAAGGCTTGTACCTCACACCTTCATTGACTCCTCCCTGTCCTGAGCCTTGTACCTCACACCTCTAGTTGACTCCTCCCTGTCCTGAGCCTTGTACCTCACACCTCCAGTTGACACCTCCTTGTCCTGAGCCTTATACCTCCATTGACCCTCTCTGTCCTGAGCCTTGTACTTCACACCTCTAGTTGACGCCTCCCTGTCCTGAGCGTTGCACCTCACACCTCCAGTTGACGCCTCCTTGTCCTGAGCCTCATACCTTACACCTCCATTGACCCTCTCTGTCCTGATCCTTGTACTTCACACCTCTAGTTGACGTCTCCCTGTCCTGAGCCTTGTACCTCACACATCCATTGACCCCTGTCTGTCCTGAGCCTTATACCTCACACCTCCTGTGGAGTCCTCCCTGTCCTGAGCCTTGTACCTCACACCTCTAGTTGACTCCTCCCTGTCCTGAGCCTTGTACCTCACACCTCCAGTTGACGCCTCCTTGTCCTGAGCCTTATACCTTACACCTCCATTGACCCTCTCTGTCCTGAGCCTTGTACTTCACACCTCTAGTTGACGCCTCCCTGTCCTGAGCCTTGTACCTCACACCTCCAGTTGACTCCTCCCTGTCCTGAGCGTTGCACCTCACCCCTCCATTGACTCCTCCCTGTCCTGAGGCTTGTACCTCACACCTTCATTGACTCCTCCCTGTCTTCAGCCTTGTACCTCACACCTCCAGTTGACACATCCCTGTTCTGAGCCTTATACCTTACACCTCCATTGACCCCTCTCTGTCTTGAGCCATGTACCTCACACCTCCAGTTGACGCTTCCCTGTCTTGAGCCTTGTACCTCACACCTCCATTGACTCCTCCATGTCCTGAGCCTTGTACCTCACACCTCCATTGACCCCTCCCTGTCTTGAGCCTTGTACCTCACACCTCCAGATGACTTCCCTGTCCTGAGCCTTGTACCTCACACCTCCATTGACTCCTCACTGTCTTGAGCCTTGTACCTCACACCTCCAGTCGATGCCTCCCTGTCCTTAGCCTTATACCTTACACCTCCATTGACCCCTCTCTGTCCTGAGCTTGTACCTCACACCTCCAGTTGACATCTCCCTGTATTAGCCTTGTACCTCACACCTCCAGTTGACTCCTTGCTGTCCTGAGCCTTATATACCTCACATCTCCATTAATTCCTCCCTGTCTTGAGCCTTGTACCTCACACCTCCAATGACTCCTCCCTGTCTTGAGCCTTGTGCCTCACACCTCCAGTTGATTCCTCCCTGTCCTTAGCCTTATACCTTACACGTCCATTGACCCCTCTCTGTCCTGAGCTTGTACCTCACACCTCCAGTTGACGTCTCCCTGTCCTGAGCCTTGAACCTTACCCCTGCAGTTGACGCCTCCCTGTCTTGATCCTTGCACCTTACATCTCCATTGACTCCTCCCTGTCCTCTACCTTGTACCTCACACCCCCAGTTGACGCGTCCCTGTCCTGAGTGTTGTATCTCACACCTCCATTGACTCCTCACTGTCTTGAGCCTTGTACCTCACACCTCCAGTTGATGCCTCCCTGTCCTTAGCCTTATACCTTACACGTCCATTGACCCCTCTCTGTCCTCAGCTTGTACCTCACACCTCCAGTTGACGTCTCCCTGTCCTGAGCCGTGAACCTCACCCCTCCAGTTGACGCCTCCCTGCCCTGAGGCTTGTACCTCACACTTCCAGTTGACTCCTTACTATCCCGAGCCTTGAACCTCACCCCTCCAGTTGATGCCTCCCTGCCCTGAGCCTTGTATCTTACCCCTCCAATTGACGCCTCCCTGTCTTGAGCCTTGTACGTCATACCTCCAATTGAAGCATCCCTGTCCTGAGCGTTGTACCTCATCCTCCAGTTGATTCCTCACTATCCCGAGTCTTGAACCTCACCCCTCTAGTTGACGCCTCCCTGCCCTGAGCCTTGTACCTTACCGCTGCAGTTGACGCCTCCCTGTCTTGAGCCTTGTACCTTACATCTCCATTGACTCCTCCCTGTCCACTGCCATGTACCTCACAACTCCAGTTGATGCGTCCCTGTCCTGAGAGTTGTACCTCACACCTCCATTGACTCCTCTCTATTCTGAGCCTTGTACCTCACACCTGCATTGACTCCTTCCTGTCCTGAGCTTTGTTCCTCACACCTCTAGTTTACTCCTCCCTTTCCTAAGCCTTGTACCTCACATCTCCATTGACTCCTCCCTATGCTGAGCATTGTACCTCACACCTCCATTGACCCCTCCCTGTCCTGAGCCTTGTACCTCACACCTCTAGTTGACTCCTCCCTGTCCTGAGCCTTGTACCTCACACCTCCAGTTGACGCTCCCCTGTCTTGAGCCTTGTACCTCACACCTCAATTGACCCCTCTCTGTCTTGAGCCTTGCACCTCACACCTCCAGATAACGCCTCCCTGTCCTAAGCCTTGCACCTCATACCTCCAGTTGACGCCTCCTTGTCCTGAGCCTTATACTTTACATCTTCATTGACCCTCTCTGTCCTGAGTCTTGTACCTGACACCTCTAGTTGACACCTCCCTGTCCTGAGCCTTGTACCTCACACCTCCAGTTGACTCCTCCCTGTCCTGAGCATTGTACCTCACACTTCCATTGACTCCTCCCTGTCCTGAGGCTTGTACCTCACACCTTCATTGACTCCTCCCTGTCTTCAGCCTTGTACCTCATACCTCCAGTTGACACATCCCTGTCCTGAGCCTTATACCTTACACCTTCATTGACCCCTCTCTGTCTTGAGCCTTGTACCTCACACCTCCAGTTGACGCTTCCCTGTCTTGAGCCTTGTACCTCACACCTCCAGATAACTCCTCCCTGTCCTGAGCCTTGTACCTCACACCTCCAGTTGACGCTCCCCTGTCTTGAGCCTTGTACCTCACACCTCAATTGACCCCTCTCTGTCTTGAGCCTTGCACCTCACACCTCCACATAACGCCTCCCTGTCCTAAGCCTTGCACCTCATACCTCCAGTTGACGCCTCCTTGTCCTGAGCCTTATACTTTACACCTTCATTGACCCTCTCTGTCCTGAGTCTTGTACCTGACACCTCTAGTTGACACCTCCCTGTCCTGAGCCTTGTACCTCACACCTCCAGTTGACTCCTCCCTGTCCTGAGCATTGTACCTCACACTTCCATTGACTCCTCCCTGTCCTGAGGCTTGTACCTCACACCTTCATTGACTCCTCCCTGTCTTCAGCCTTGTACCTCATACCTCCAGTTGACGCTCCCCTGTCTTGAGCCTTGTACCTCACACCTCAATTGACCCCTCTCTGTCCTGAGCCTTATACCTCACACCTCCTGTGGAGTCCTCCCTGTCCTGAGCCTTGTACCTCACACCTCTAGTTGACTCCTCCCTGTCCTGAGCCTTGTACCTCACACCTCCAGTTGACGCCTCCTTGTCCTGAGCCTTATACCTTACACCTCCATTGACCCTCTCTGTCCTGAGCCTTGTACTTCACACCTCTAGTTGACGCCTCCCTGTCCTGAGCCTTGTACCTCACACCTCCAGTTGACTCCTCCCTGTCCTGAGCGTTGCACCTCACACCTCCATTGACTCCTCCCTGTCCTGAGGCTTGTACCTCACACCTTCATTGACTCCTCCCTGTCTTCAGCCTTGTACCTCACACCTCCAGTTGACACGTCCCTGTTCTGAGCCTTATACCTTACACCTCCATTGACCCCTCTCTGTCTTGAGCCATGTACCTCACACCTCCAGTTGACACTTCCCTGTCTTGAGCCTTGTACCTCACACCTCCATTGACTCCTCCCTGTCTTGAGCCTTGTACCTCACACCTCCAGATGACTTCCCTGTCCTGAGCCTTGTACCTCACACCTCCATTGACTCCTCCCTGTCCTAAGGCTTGTACCTCACACCTTCATTGACTCCTCCCTGTCCTGAGCCTTGTACCTCACACCTCTAGTTGACTCCTCCCTGTCCTGAGCCTTGTACCTCACACCTCCAGTTGACACCTCCTTGTCCTGAGCCTTATACCTCCATTGACCCTCTCTGTCCTGAGCCTTGTACTTCACACCTCTAGTTGACGCCTCCCTGTCCTGAGCGTTGCACCTCACACCTCCAGTTGACGCCTCCTTGTCCTGAGCCTCATACCTTACACCTCCATTGACCCTCTCTGTCCTGATCCTTGTACTTCACACCTCTAGTTGACGTCTCCCTGTCCTGAGCCTTGTACCTCACACATCCATTGACCCCTGTCTGTCCTGAGCCTTATACCTCACACCTCCTGTGGAGTCCTCCCTGTCCTGAGCCTTGTACCTCACACCTCTAGTTGACTCCTCCCTGTCCTGAGCCTTGTACCTCACACCTCCAGTTGACGCCTCCTTGTCCTGAGCCTTATACCTTACACCTCCATTGACCCTCTCTGTCCTGAGCCTTGTACTTCACACCTCTAGTTGACGCCTCCCTGTCCTGAGCCTTGTACCTCACACCTCCAGTTGACTCCTCCCTGTCCTGAGCGTTGCACCTCACCCCTCCATTGACTCCTCCCTGTCCTGAGGCTTGTACCTCACACCTTCATTGACTCCTCCCTGTCTTCAGCCTTGTACCTCACACCTCCAGTTGACACATCCCTGTTCTGAGCCTTATACCTTACACCTCCATTGACCCCTCTCTGTCTTGAGCCATGTACCTCACACCTCCAGTTGACGCTTCCCTGTCTTGAGCCTTGTACCTCACACCTCCATTGACTCCTCCATGTCCTGAGCCTTGTACCTCACACCTCCATTGACCCCTCCCTGTCTTGAGCCTTGTACCTCACACCTCCAGATGACTTCCCTGTCCTGAGCCTTGTACCTCACACCTCCATTGACTCCTCACTGTCTTGAGCCTTGTACCTCACACCTCCAGTCGATGCCTCCCTGTCCTTAGCCTTATACCTTACACCTCCATTGACCCCTCTCTGTCCTGAGCTTGTACCTCACACCTCCAGTTGACATCTCCCTGTATTAGCCTTGTACCTCACACCTCCAGTTGACTCCTTGCTGTCCTGAGCCTTATATACCTCACATCTCCATTAATTCCTCCCTGTCTTGAGCCTTGTACCTCACACCTCCAATGACTCCTCCCTGTCTTGAGCCTTGTGCCTCACACCTCCAGTTGATTCCTCCCTGTCCTTAGCCTTATACCTTACACGTCCATTGACCCCTCTCTGTCCTGAGCTTGTACCTCACACCTCCAGTTGACGTCTCCCTGTCCTGAGCCTTGAACCTTACCCCTGCAGTTGACGCCTCCCTGTCTTGATCCTTGCACCTTACATCTCCATTGACTCCTCCCTGTCCTCTACCTTGTACCTCACACCTCCAGTTGACGCGTCCCTGTCCTGAGTGTTGTATCTCACACCTCCATTGACTCCTCACTGTCTTGAGCCTTGTACCTCACACCTCCAGTTGATGCCTCCCTGTCCTTAGCCTTATACCTTACACGTCCATTGACCCCTCTCTGTCCTCAGCTTGTACCTCACACCTCCAGTTGACGTCTCCCTGTCCTGAGCCTTGAACCTCACCCCTCCAGTTGACGCCTCCCTGCCCTGAGGCTTGTACCTCACACTTCCAGTTGACTCCTTACTATCCCGAGCCTTGAACCTCACCCCTCCAGTTGATGCCTCCCTGCCCTGAGCCTTGTATCTTACCCCTCCAATTGACGCCTCCCTGTCTTGAGCCTTGTACGTCATACCTCCAATTGAAGCATCCCTGTCCTGAGCGTTGTACCTCATCCTCCAGTTGATTCCTCACTATCCCGAGTCTTGAACCTCACCCCTCTAGTTGACGCCTCCCTGCCCTGAGCCTTGTACCTTACCGCTGCAGTTGACGCCTCCCTGTCTTGAGCCTTGTACCTTACATCTCCATTGACTCCTCCCTGTCCACTGCCATGTACCTCACAACTCCAGTTGATGCGTCCCTGTCCTGAGAGTTGTACCTCACACCTCCATTGACTCCTCTCTATTCTGAGCTTTGTACCTCACACCTGCATTGACTCCTTCCTGTCCTGAGCTTTGTTCCTCACACCTCTAGTTTACTCCTCCCTTTCCTAAGCCTTGTACCTCACATCTCCATTGACTCCTCCCTATGCTGAGCATTGTACCTCACACCTCCATTGACCCCTCCCTGTCCTGAGCCTTGTACCTCACACCTCTAGTTGACTCCTCCCTGTCCTGAGCCTTGTACCTCACACCTCCAGTTGACGCTCCCCTGTCTTGAGCCTTGTACCTCACACCTCAATTGACCCCTCTCTGTCTTGAGCCTTGCACCTCACACCTCCAGATAACGCCTCCCTGTCCTAAGCCTTGCACCTCATACCTCCAGTTGACGCCTCCTTGTCCTGAGCCTTATACTTTACACCTTCATTGACCCTCTCTGTCCTGAGTCTTGTACCTGACACCTCTAGTTGACACCTCCCTGTCCTGAGCCTTGTACCTCACACCTCCAGTTGACTCCTCCCTGTCCTGAGCATTGTACCTCACACTTCCATTGACTCCTCCCTGTCCTGAGGCTTGTACCTCACACCTTCATTGACTCCTCCCTGTCTTCAGCCTTGTACCTCATACCTCCAGTTGACACATCCCTGTCCTGAGCCTTATACCTTACACCTTCATTGACCCCTCTCTGTCTTGAGCCTTGTACCTCACACCTCCAGTTGACGCTTCCCTGTCTTGAGCCTTGTACCTCACACCTCCAGATAACTCCTCCCTGTCCTGAGCCTTGTACCTCACACCTCCAGTTGACGCTCCCCTGTCTTGAGCCTTGTACCTCACACCTCAATTGACCCCTCTCTGTCTTGAGCCTTGCACCTCACACCTCCAGATAACGCCTCCCTGTCCTAAGCCTTGCACCTCATACCTCCAGTTGACGCCTCCTTGTCCTGAGCCTTATACTTTACACCTTCATTGACCCTCTCTGTCCTGAGTCTTGTACCTGACACCTCTAGTTGACACCTCCCTGTCCTGAGCCTTGTACCTCACACCTCCAGTTGACTCCTCCCTGTCCTGAGCATTGTACCTCACACTTCCATTGACTCCTCCCTGTCCTGAGGCTTGTACCTCACACCTTCATTGACTCCTCCCTGTCTTCAGCCTTGTACCTCATACCTCCAGTTGACACATCCCTGTCCTGAGCCTTATACCTTACACCTTCATTGACCCCTCTCTGTCTTGAGCCTTGTACCTCACACCTCCAGTTGACGCTTCCCTGTCTTGAGCCTTGTACCTCACACCTCCAGATAACTCCTCCCTGTCCTGAGCCTTGTACCTCATACCTCCAGATGACTCCTCCCTGTCCTGAGCCTTGTACCTCACACCTCCATTGACTCCTCCCTGTCTTGAGCCTTGTACCTCACACGTCCAGTTCATGCCTCCCTGTCCTTAGCCTTATACCTAACACCTCCATTGACCCCTCTCTGTCTTGAGCCTTGTACCTCACACCTCCAGTTGACGTCTCCCTGTCCTGAGCCTTGTACTTCACACCTCCAGTTGACTCCTTCCTGTCCTGAGCCTTGTACCTCACACCTCCATTAATTCCTCCCTGTCTTGAGCCTTGTACCTCACACCTCCAGTTAATGCCTCCCTGTCCTTAGCCTTATACCTTGCACCTCCATTTACCCCCCCCTGTCCTGAGCTTGTACCTCACACCTCCAGTTGACGTCTCCCTGTCTTGAGCCCTGAACCTCACCCCTTCAGTTGACGTCTCCCTGCCCTGAGCCTTGTACCTCACACCTCCAATTGAAGCATTCCTGTCCTGAGCGTTGTACCTCACACCTCCAGTTAATTCCTCAGTATCCCGAGTCTTGAATCTCACCCCTCTAGTTGACGCCTCCCTGCCCTGAGCCTTGTACCTCACCCCTGCAGTTGACGCCTCCCTGCCCTGAGCCTTGTACCTCACCCCTGCAGTTGACGCCTCCCTGTCTTGAGCCTTGTACCTTACATCTCCATTGACTCCTCCCTGTCCTCTGCCTTGTACCTCACACCTCCAGTTGACGTGTCCCTGTCCTGAGTGTTGTACCTCACACCCCCATTGACTCCTCTCTATTCTGAGCCTTGTACCTCACACCTGCATTGACTCCTCCCTGTCCTGAGCCTTGTTCCTCACACCTCTAGTTTACTCCTCCCTTTCCTGAGCCTTGTTCCTCACATCTCCATTGACTCCTCCCTGTCCTGAGCCTTGTACCTCACACCTCAATCGACTCCTACCTGTCCTGAGCCTTGTAACTCACACCTCCCGCTGATTGAACCTTATGCTCCTTCCTATTATTCCTATGACCAAATTCTCCATATTCCAGCCCCCAAATAATATGACATACAGTGCCTAAATACTACACCATACACAGCCTAATGCTACACCATACGCAGACCAATACTACACCATACAGTGCCCAAATACTACACCGTACACAGCCTAATACTATACCATATATATGTGCTACTGTACAGTGTCCAAATACTACACCATTCAGTCTAACACTACACCATACAGTGCCTAAATACTTCACCATACAGAGCCCAAATACTACACCATTCACAACCTAATACTACTCCATACAGTGCCCAAATACTACACCATACAGTGCCTAAATACTTCACCATACAGAGCCCAAATACTACACCATTCACAACCTAATACTACTCCATACAGTGCCCAAATACTACACCATACAGTGCCTAAATACTACACCATACTGAGCCGAAATACTACACCATTCACAGCCTAATACTACTCCATACAGTGCCCAAATACTACACCATACACAGCCTAATACGACACCACACAGTGCCCAAATACTACACCATTCACAGTCTAGTACTACTTCATACAGTGCCCAAATACTACATTATACATAGCCTAATACGACACCACACAGTGCCCAAATACTACACCATTCACAGTCTAGTACTACTCCATACAGTGCCCAAATACTACACCATACACAGCCTAATACGACACCACACAGTGCCCAAATACTACACCATTCACAGTCTAGTACTACTTCATACAGTGCCCAAATACTACATTATACATAGCCTAATACGACACCACACAGTGCCCAAATACTACACCATTCACAGTCTAGTACTACTCCATACAGTGCCCAAATACTACACCATACACAGCCTAATACAACACCACACAGTGCCCAAATACTACACCATTCACAGTCTAGTACTACTCCATACAGTGCCCAAATACTACACCATACACAGCCTAATACGACACCACACAGTGCCAATTACTACACCATTCACAGTCTAGTACTACTCCATACAGTGCCCAAATACTACACCATACACAGCCTAATACGACACCACACAGTGCCCAATTACTACACCATTCACAGTCTAGTACTACTCCATACAGTGCCCAAATACTACACCATACACAGCCTAATACGACACCACACAGTGCCCAAATACTACACCATTCACAGTCTAGTACTACTCCATACAGTGCCCAAATACTACACCATACACAGCCTAATACGACACCACACAGTGCCCAAATACTACACCATTCACAGTCTAGTACTACTTCATACAGTGCCCAAATACTACATTATACATAGCCTAATACGACACCACACAGTGCCCAAATACTACACCATTCACAGTCTAGTACTACTCCATACAGTGCCCAAATACTACACCATACACAGCCTAATACAACACCACACAGTGCCCAAATACTACACCATTCACAGTCTAGTACTACTCCATACAGTGCCCAAATACTACACCATACACAGCCTAATACGACACCACACAGTGCCAATTACTACACCATTCACAGTCTAGTACTACTCCATACAGTGCCCAAATACTACACCATACACAGCCTAATACGACACCACACAGTGCCCAATTACTACACCATTCACAGTCTAGTACTACTCCATACAGTGCCCAAATACTACACCATACACAGCCTAATACGACACCACACAGTGCCCAAATACTACACCATTCACAGTCTAGTACTACTCCATACAGTGCCCAAATACTACACCACACAGTGCCCAAATACTATACCATACACAGCCTAATACCACGCCACACAGTGTCCAAATACTACACCGTGCCGTGCCAAAATACTACACCATACACAGCCTAATACTATACCATACAGTGCCCAAATACTACACCATACACAGCTTAAATACTACACCATACACAGCCTAATACTATACCATACAGTGCCCATATACTACACCATACAGTGCCTAAATACTACACCATACACAGCCTAATACTATACCATACAGTGCCCAAATACTACACCATGCACAGCCCAATGCTACATCATACTGTGCCTAAATACTATATCATAAAGTGCCCAAGTAATACATCATACACAGCCTAATACTACACCCTACACAGCCCAATACTACACTATACATAGCCTAAAACTACACCATATAGTGCCAAAATACTACACCATACACAGCCTAATGCCACACCATACTCAGCCCAATACTATACCATACAGTGCCCAAATACTACACCGTACACAGCCTAATACTATATATATGTGCTACTGTACAGTGCCCAAATACTACACCATTCACAGTCTAACACTACACCATACAGTGCCTAAATACTACACCATACAGTGCCCAAGTACTACACCATACACAGCCTAATGCTACACCCTACAAGTCCAAAACTACACCATACACATCCTAACACTACACCATACACAGCTTAATACTACACCATACAGTGCTCAAATACTACACCATATAGTGTCCAAATACTACACCGTATACAGCCTAATACTATACCATATTTATGTGCTACCATACAGTGCCACATACTATCAGTGTCCAAATACTATCAAATGGAGTGTCCCAATGAAACACCATACACTTCCCTAATGCTACCATCCATTGCTCAAAATAGTACACCATACTGGGTCCAACTAACACACCATACAGTGCTCGAGTAATATTCTATACAGTGTCCAATAACACACCATACACTTATCTAATACATCTTATTGTGGCCAAATAACGCAACATACTAAGTTATACAGGCCTCAAATAATACATCATACAGAGACAAAATAATACACCATACAGTGCCCAAATACTAAATCATACACTGACTTAATGCTTATATACAGTGCACACATTCTGCACTGTACAGTGGACAAATAATAAACTATACACTGCCCTAATACAGCCATACAGGATTCAAATAGTACACTATACTCTGTGTGTCCAGGTAATACACCATGCACTGCTATAATACTTACATAAAGAGCCAACACAGTACACCATACAGAGTGGAAATACTACAGTACACAATACTGGACCCAAATAATACATATAGTGCCCAAATATACCATACAGTGTCCAGTAACGCAACATACAGTGCTGAAAGAACACACCATACATTTCTCAAATAATACACCATACACCGATCTAATACTACTATACAGCACCCAAATAACTCATCATACAGTGCCCAAATACTACACCTTACAGCACTCACATAACTCCTCATACAGTGTTCAAATATTGCACCATAATACTCCTATCTCTTCTCCCTCAAACTTTCCTGGGCCTTCTCTCTCTCCCAAAATTTTCTGCCCCCTTTTCTCTCTGTTTGCCCTTTACATTCCCTTATTCTGCCTTTTCTCCTCTTTGCTGCCACTTCTCTTGGTATCACTTTTATTCCTCTACTGCTGCTCCTCCTTTCCTCTCTGCCCCCTTTCCTGCCCATTCTCCTGCTCCTCCTTTCCTCTCTCTTGCCCCTTTCCTACCCTATCTCAAGCTTCCCCTTTACTGCTTCTTCACCTACTCCTCCTTTCCCCTCTCTTCACAATTCCCTGCCTCTTTTTCAGCTCCCTCTTTCCTTAGTCTTATCCTGCTCCCACTTTTCTACCTCTTCTGCTCCTCCTTTACTCTCACCCTTTCCTGCCCCTTCTCCAGCTCCCTTTCCTTCCTCTTCTGCTCTCCTCCCTTTCCTGCCTCTTTTCCTGATCCCACTTTTCTGCTCCTCCTCTCCTCTCTCTCTTCCCTCTTTCCTGACTTTTCTTCTGCTCCTACTTTCCTCTCCTTTCCCTTCTCCTGATCCCACTTCTCTCCCCCTTCTGCTTCTGCTTTCCTCTCCTGCCCTTCTCTAGCTCCCTCTTTCTTTCTTATTCTTCTGCTCCTCCTATCCCCTCCCTAGATCTTCTCCTTCTCCTCCTCTCTGTTCCCCCTTTCCCACCCCCTCTCAAGCTTCCCCTTTCTTGCCTCCTCACCTGCTCTTCATTTCCTCTCTCTTCCCCCTTTCCTGCCCTTTCTCAAACTTCCCCTTTCCTGCCTCTTCTCCTGCTCCCACTCTTCTGCCTCTCGTCCTGGGCATTGTGCAGGGCATGCTCACTAATAACAGGACGGCGCTCTCACCTATAATGCCAGTAATCATATGACAGAGGTGTAATTACTGCTATCTCGTTCTTCTGCTCTACTTGTGGAAATTATATTTATATCAGCAAATGCAGTTATTTAGAGGTTACCTGCTCAGAGGAGTGATTACCAGACCCTCCATGTGCCAGATTAACCCTTCAGCTGCCAAGTATGGCCATTTACATTACATTGCAACCCTCCAGGTGCCAGTGTGACCCTTCAGATGTTAGAGTAATACTCAAGATGCTGGTGTGGCCTTCCAAGTGACAGTGTGACTATTGATGGGTCAGCATAATCCTCCATCTGCCAGTGTGACCCATAAGATACCTTAGTAACTGTGCACGGCTATTCTGGCTTGGCTTACAATTCCCAGTCATTGTTATAAGGCCTGTCTAAAAAGTCTGACGTTGACTTGCAGGAATGCTGGCTTGGCTTCCAATAGGTGGCGCTGCAGAGGTGTTGTTCCATCTTTTTATTTGCATATTTCCCAGAGGAGCATGGATAGCCTCACACAATTTCTAGCTGCTCTCCTCAAGGCTAGATGTTCACGGGCGAGTTGTCATCGCGAGATCCGTGTCGATAAATCGCCTGCGCACCTCGCATGACATGCTTTCCAAAGGAGATCTGTAGAAAGCGCAGCCCGACGTCCACGAGCAAAGAATCATAGCTGCGATTTTCTGCGATGAGCTTATCTATTATTATTCCGTCATGGTCGTGGACAGGCAGCCTAAGGAGAAACGATACTCTTCATGACCCATATGCCAGTGTGACCCTTCAGATGCCAGAGTAACACTCTAGGTGCTAGTGTTGCCCTCCAAGTGACAGTGTAACTGTTGATGTGGCAGAGTAATCCTCCATCTGCCAGTGTGACCCTTCAGATACCAGACTAATGGTCTAGGTGCTAGTGTGATCCTCCAAATGCCTATATGATCCCACAGGAAACAGTGCACTCACCCAGGTGCCAGTGTGACCCTTCAGATGCCAGAGTAACTTTTTAGGTGTCAGTGAGACCCTGGAGCTGTCGTTCTGTCCATTGACATTTTACAGTAACTCTACAGGTGCTATTGTGACCTTCCAGGTGTCAGTGTGGCCCTCCATGGGGCATTGTAATCTTTTATGTGCAGGTGTGACCATTCAGGATGTAAGTGTAACCCTCCAGGTGCCACTGTAACCCTGGAGTTGTAAATGTGACCCTCCAGGTGCCAGCTTGACCCCTCAAATGCTAGACTAACTTTCTGGGTGCTAATATGACCCTCTAATGCCAGTATGATACTTATGATGCAAATGTAAGCCTCAGGTGTTAAAGAACAGTAGGCATTCTCAGTGACCGGTGCAGAGGTCCTTGGATGGAGGGATGAAAAAGTCGAGCTTTCCCCATCAGCTACTGAATTCTGAGGGAGAGTGTTGTTGGCATGCTCAGAGGTCAATGTACAGGAAAGTGTGTGTGTGTGTGGGGGGGGGGGGGGGGGGTAGCTGTCCCCATCACTTTTTGTCTTCTATAGGAGAATGTAGTGAGCATACTCTTTGATATCTACAGAGGTCACTGTGCAGGGAGAGGGAGGAGGTGAGCTGTATACTTCACCTAGTGACTTCTATAAGAGAGTATGGGGGACACCACGTGCAGATGTGTTAGGGACTCTGAGTGTTGACCCACTGTGCTCACCAACCAGCCTGGCTTTTGGACCACACTTGGTGTGGCTGGCCAAAGTGGTACGACCAAGCTCATTGAAACGCTCTGGAACGTCTCCACAAAGATATTTAAGTAACTGACTACAGGATCATCTCACTCCCGAAGAGGGTTTACCCAGGCTAATGCCTCTCTAGATAGGTGAGACATAATAAAAACCACTTTGGTGCGGTCAGTAGGGAACTGATGAAACATTAGCTCAAAGTTTAGCCAGCACTGATTAATAAACCCACAGCATAGTCCAGCATTCTCCCTCATAATGGGGGGGGGGGGGGGGGCAGATAATCGCAGACTGGAACCAGTCCTCGATTATCCTCTGGAACTGTGATAAATACGACAAGATCTGTTCTTCATTCATGCAGCTCTGAAACTCCCCAATCGGAGGGGTGAGCAGGATCCATAGCCTCAGTACACTGTTAGGAACTCTGAGTGTCAACCCACTGTGCTAAACAACCAGCCTGGCTTTTTGGACCAAGCCTGGTGTGGCTGGCAGCTGACCGTAGTGGTCAGATGTAACACTGAAAATAAATTTCAGATGGGAAACTTGCCCTTAGCTACTCAGGAAGATGGGAAGACCTCTGCCTACAAGCAGGGTGATCGTCCCGATAAGGACGGCCCTGCGCTGGAACCTCATGGCTAACTATCTATGACAGAACATAGGGACAATGTATTGAGCATAGGGTGCACAGAACACAGAACAGGACTGACTTACCAAAGAGATGGGAATGATGCACAGACTGGAAAGTAATGGACAAATACTTACAGGCAAAAGCACAAGACAAAGAATATACAGAATAAACAGATACAGAAAACAGGATCAAACAGACAAAACAGTCCTGTAACAGGCGACCTAGATATGCTGAGTGTCTGAAGCAAACACACACCAATACTGAGCTCAAGAGGAGGATTCCCAGCTCCCTTAAATAGAAGGTGATTGCCAGTTAAGCAGCAGCGTGCTGTGAACACCAAGCAGGGTTAACTAGTTCAGTGCTGGTGAAAAATAAAAGAAACAGGTATATTTACACAGAAAGAGCAGAGTGACACCCGAGTCCACCCGGAACAGCAAGAGGGCAGCAGACACGGGTAGCAGACCTAACAGATAGAATAAGAGGTGAAACACATAATCCAAAAGTCAAAAACATGCTATAATTGGTGGCTGTTTCAGTGATTATAGGCACTTAGTTGTACATTCACCTTGAACTCAACACAGTCTGGAATGTTGCAACACAATCTGGAACACTTAAGCAACTGTTACAGCTCTCTGTCCATTGAAGGAACAAGTTACAGGCTTGTTGCAAATTGTAACACTTCTGTAACTTGTCTAGTCACTTACATTGCAGGCCACTTTGGTTACACACAGTCTCTCATTAATTATCAGGTCTCTGGTGGCTCCCTGGGGATTCCACATATCACACAATACTTGAACAATCAGAGTTCTTGTTGTTGATGACACCTTTAGCAAAATAGCAGAATTAATCAGAGCTATAGTATTGTGCAAAAGTTTTAGGCTGGTGTGGAAATATTGCTGTAATATAAGAATCCTTTAAAAAAATAGAAGTGTTAATAGTTTATTTTTGTCAATCAATAAAATGCAAATCGAATGAACAAAAGATAAATTTAAATCAAATTAATATTTGATGTGACCGCCCTTTGCCTTCAAAACAGTATCAATTCTTCTAGGAACACTTACACACAGTCAGACAGAAAGTTTTAAATAAAAAAGTTTGCGCTCGTGGAATATGAAAGCAGATAACCCAAAATGAATCGTCAATCTGGTGAAGAAAGAAATCAGGATGGCACTTACTCCGGAGGAGGGGGGTATATTTTGCAAGAAGCCCCCTCCTTGAAGTGTCAATTCCTCAAGAGTCCTCCCGGTCGCGAATATTACTGCAACAGGCGGATTAAGTCTTCGTTTTTATTACTGGATAATAAGGGCAACGCGTTTCGGTGTGAAACAACACCTTTCTCAAGCAAATACATAAAAATTATACAAAGCATACTCACATTTATGGAGAAGCATGTAGCACTTTCCTTTCCATGGGTGACGCCATCTTCGTGGGCGGGGTCAGTGAGGTCAGCCCACAGCATCCTATTGGGGGGAGGAGCCAATGGAGAGGGATAGTAAAACTTGTGTCTCACACGCTAGTAAATTGGGCGTTATTCAAGCGCCATATTAGGGGGGGGGGACTACAATCTCAGGACTGAGGAGGGGAAAAGGTGGATAGCGTGCAGCTATATGCCAGCGTTGCCTCATTCATATGATGCGGTGGGTGTGTCACATGACGCGGCGGAGGTGGGCGGGGAAGCGTCATACAGGAGCGAGGACACCAGATCCGCAGGTAAGTATTGGGTCCCCTGGGGGGCGCCGTGACGGGCTCCGCCGCGGAATTTCGCGGCAGAGCCCGTCACGGCCGTGTGCAGCCGGCCTAAAGCCCCAATGCTCCCAGCCATCACAATATAGCAATAAAAGATAAATTTTTATTTAATATTTGATTTAAAAAAAACAGAGAAAAGGCTACAAAACAGACGTACAAAGACGAATACTAACCGAGAGGACTCCAAACAGGATGGTAATTATCCAGGTATCCCCATTATATTTTCTCAGTGACACCTAGTGGTTCATCTTTCCCTACATATTGTAGAATACCCACTAGGTTACCTGGATAATTACCATCCTATTTGGAGCCCTCTCAGTTTGTATTCGTCTTCGTATATCTGTTTGTCGGCCCTTTCTCTGTTTGTTTGTTTTTTAAATCAAATATTAAATAAAAATGAATCTTTTATTTCTATTAGGCCGCCTGCAGACGGCCGGGTCGGATCAGTCTGCGAGAATTCTCGCAGCGGGACCCGACCCGAGCGTCTGCAGAGAGCAGCGCGTCACTCACCTGCTCCTGCGGCCCCGGCTGTTTGATGTGACATTCTGTGGGGGCTCTGCGAGCCCTGCACAGAAATAGAGCATGCCGCGGTTTGTTTGCCGTGCGAGATTTCACACGGCCAAATTGCGACTGTCTGCCTAGGATTGCGTTTGTTAATGCAATCCTATGGCAGCTTCCAGGGGTGGAAATTCTGCGGGAAATCCCGCCGCGGAATTTCCGCCCGTCTGCAGGCAGCCTTAGTCTATTCTGTGAAGGGCCTTTTTAGTATAGTTATAGACTTTTTTCTGTCTCTGTGAATGTAGCCATTGCAATGGCTAATTAGTTTAAGGAGTTCCAGGTGTGTTTTTTTCATGTGCAATTACACCATTTTTTTTACACATCTCAGCATTTGCGTATCCCCATTGACTTCTATGGGGACTCTAGGTTAAGTGCGCAGGCAAACAGAACATGCTGCTGTTTCTTTCTTTGCACGACCAAAATGTGCAGAAAAATATGCACATGTGAATGAACCCATTGAAATCAGTTGGTTCTATTCTCTGCTTATTGCATGCACAAGTTTTGCATACGTATGTTAGGGCAAAAACACATGGGGAATCCGCTAGTACTCTAACTGCTACAGAGTGGCCGGCTCTATCTTTTAACGGTCCTCAGAATGCATCACCTATTGTTTTCAATGGGACAGGAAAACACATCACACGGCATGTGAGGTGCAAGCGACTGTAAAAGCAATGTGAAAAATTTGTTGATACTCCGCCAGGATTGCCACACTGGAGGATCGCTACTTTACCTGGGAGGCATTTATAAGAAAAAAAAATGCCATTTGTGGTTAAATCGTATGTTGGTGAGCGCAATATTGGGCTGTGTTTTCCCTTGTGTGTAGGTAGCATAAGTGGCGTAAATATATTACTGTTGGTCCTAGGTTTTAATCCCGCACCATAGTAAAAATATGGAGCAAAATTAAAGCTCCTGTAATCTAACTAGAGCTGTTCGGGTGCTCAGCTGTCAGACACAGCCAAGGACCCAGAGGAGAAGACAGAAGTGTTTTTTTAACTACTCCTGCCTTCTATTTTGCAGGTGCAGCGTCCGAGGAGCAGGCCCTTACACAAGGAGACAGCGGGGTGGAGAAATAACCTTGTCATGGGGCTCTACCATTTCCTCACTACGGTGGCTAGGAACCCAACCTCATTACCACAGGGGGAGGCCAACAATTAGCAACCAAGGTTACCTTAAGTTCTGTTTTGTCACCATGATGCCAACGTTCCATCTTCTGTGGTGGATCACTCAGATAGAATGAAGTAGTCCACACACACAGAGTATTTTCTAAATATGAGCCGGGAACGTTTGGTCCTGTCTATTTACTTAAACTCTTCAGCAGTAACAATAATCCGCAGTCCTAATTATCTGTTGGATCTTTTCTCCCAGTTAAACTCTTTCTCTCTCTGTCTCTCTAATGCCTAAGGCCTCGATCACACGGGCGTTTTTTCCCGCGATTTGCGGAAAGCATAACGGATGCGCATCCGCAAATCGCGTGACCGGGGCCGACGATTCGCTGAAAAAGCTGCACCTAGCAGCGTTTTCAGTGAAACTGCCCCGCACTGCCCGCTATCCTCTGCCACAGCTGTGGCACAGCTGTGGCATAGGAGAACGATGTTCGCCCATTGAATTCAATGGAGCCGGCAATACAGCCGGCTCCATTGAAAGCAATGGGCTGCCGGCAAGAGCGGGATGAATTTTCGGGAAGGGCTTAAAAATATAAGCCCTTACCTGAAAATCATCCTAAAATGTGTAAAAAAAAAAAAATATATATATATATATATATACTCACCTTTTCCCTGCAGACGGAGTTCAGCTGCATCCTGAACTGCTCTGTGCAGTATTCAGCAGGCGGGGATTTAAAATCCCCGCCTGCTGAATGGGCTGCCTCTGATTGGTCACAGCCCTCATTAAATCGGAGGCAGCTCTCACTCACCCATTCGTGAATTCATGAATGGGTGAGTGAGTGCTGCCTCTGATTGGCTGAGCGCAGGGACCAATCAGAGGCAGCTCTCAGCTGTCATTCAATCGATGAATATGAATGGCCCTTCCCGAAAATTCATCCCGCGCTCGCCGGCAGCCCATTGCTTTCAATGGAGCCGGCTGTATTACCGGCTCCATTGAATTCAATGGGCAAACATTGTTCTTCTCTGCCACAGCTGTAACAGCTGTGGCAGAGGAGAACGATCTTTAAGTATATGTTCTCAATGTGTTCGGCGCTGCTGCCGCGGGCCCCATTGAGCGCATATATAGAACACAGCGATGCGCAGAACGCAGATAGGCGTGTTCTGCGAATCGTTGTGTCCTATAATTGATTGCACATCCGCATAAAAAGCGGACATGTGCCTGCTCCCATTGGGATGCATTGGGTCTATAGATCTGCAGATTGCAAGCGTGTCTGCAGATCGGACCAAAAAACGGTCGTGTGACCGAGGCCTAACACTCACTTTTTCTCGCATACTTGCCCTAAGGGCAGTTTCTAGAAGGAGGGTTTTTGGTATGGCTGGGCTCTGGCAGACCATCTCTCTGCTTTCTCCATCTCTCATTTCCAATGCACTTCTCTCCAACTTCCTTCTCACCCACTCACTCATTGACTAACTCACTAACTACAGACACCTCTCACTCAAACCATCACATCAGGTGGACACAGACCAATCAACAGCTAGACAGATAGATACATTTTCCAGACAACACCAGACAGGACCAGACATTAACCTTTTCATGCCTGCAAATTCCAATACACATAACCCTGATGCATTCCATATTTAAGACAGTAATACAAGACAAACATAAAACATATATTCTAAGATGCTGAAGGGGACCCCCAAAAGTCTGGGCCACTACACAGGCTACATAGCACTAAGTGAGTACTATATAGAGAATATAATAATCGGCAGTGCCATTTCCCGCATGGGACCCGCCAATCATGTGATCGCTGGTGACCCTCCACATGTCAGAGCTGCAGAGTCTAAAGCCCCATTTACACACAATGATTATTGCTCAAAATTCACTCAAAAGATAGCTTTAGAGCGATAATTGTTGTGTGTAAATGCTACCATCATTTGCTTTTCAGCTGAACGATGATTTTATGTTGAGTTTAAAATCCATTGTTCGGCCGGAGAGCTGATTGCAGTGACCACACGCTGTCATTCTCCACGGGAGCGCTGATAACATTGTATTCAGCTGCAGTCCCGGGGCAGAACGATGGGGCTGTATGCAGAAAACAGACACCTGCTGCTCTCTGCATACAGATTAGAGAGGCTTATTTACATGCAAATGAAGCTAATAAGCTGCTAATGGGCATTAGTGCCCATTAGCAGCTTATGCAAAATGATCGCTAAAACTGTCATTCATCCTATCTTTTGAACAAATTTTGAGTGATCATCTTTGCATGTAAATGTGTCTTTAGTAGACCTCAGAACAGCACTCACCTTGACTAATGTCACTGTATGGGAGTTTGTTTTCTCCAGTAACTGGGAGGAGGCCCCAGTTATAAGGGAACACTATGAAAATTAAAAAAGAACCTGAGAGGTCTTATATGACATTACGGGTGACATTAAAAAGTTACAAATAAAATTATAGAACACTGTTAAACAAACAAACAAAAAAATTATATATATATCACATATACTCGAGTAGAAGCCGAGTTTGTCAGCACATTTTTTAATGCTGAAAAAGCCCCCTTCGGCTTATACTCGAGTGAGGTAAAAAAAAAACAACGAAAAACCCGCAAAACTCACCTCACAGCCTGCGTCTGTGTCCCTGGCGCGATGGTCTCCCCGGCGGTGCGGCAGGCTGCTTGAGAATTCTCCCCACTGTCATCTCCCTGCTCAGCTTTGAATTCTGCCGTCAGCGCTGTGTGGGTAAGCGCTGTGATTGGATCGAGCGCCAGCCAATCACAGCCGGTGCTCGATCATTCACAGCCATTCAGTGGACGACATCACTGAATGGCTGTGATTGGTTTATCAAGCGCCGGCTGTGATTGGCTGGCGCTCGATCTAATCACAGCGCTTACTTACACAGCACTGATGGCAGGTGAATTGAAAGCCGAGCAGGGAGATGACAGCGGGGAGAATTCTTAAGCAGCCTGCTGCACCGCCGGGGAGACTATCGCGCCGAGGACACAGACGCTGGCTGGGAGGTGAGTATTGCATTTTTTGTTTACCTAGTGCATACTTGAGTCAATAAGATGTACCAGTTTTTTGTGGTAAAACTTATTGACTCGGCTTATACTCGGGTCGGCTAATACTCGAGTATATACGGTATATATATATATATATATATATATATATATATATATATATATATATATATATATAGCAAAGCCACCCCAAAATAACTATATATTAAAAAACATTTTTTAAAAACTTTTTGTACGCATTACAAATTTAAGACAAGAAATGAAAAAAAAATTAGTCAAAAAGGTATTCAAAAACAGCCCTATACATAGTTAAAAAAAAAGAAAGCAGCTAAAACAATTTTGGTAGTCCAGGGAATATTGATTTGAAGCACTGTGCTTTTTAACCCCAATCCTTTTTAGCCTCTCTTCATACAGTGCGGGCGTCAGCTAGTAACCATTTAAATTCTGACAGCGGCGTTTAAATCCCCGAACTATGTTCGGGGGGCCCGTACGGCCCCCCGCGGTGAGATCGGGGGAGCAGTGCAGATGTCATGGCAGCCAGGGGCTTTCTGATAGGCCCCAAGGCTGCCTTAGCAGACTGCCTATCAAGCCATCCCCGTGGGGTGGCTTGATAGACTGCCTGTTTAATGGCAGTATGACATAATGCTATAGCATTATGTCATACTGCAGGAGCAATCAAAGCATCGCATGTTGTAGTCCCCCAGGGGGACTTTAAAGTAAAATAAAAATAAAAAAATCAATAAAGTTTTTTTAATTGTAAAAAAAAAGTTATAAAAGTTTAAATCACCCCCCTTTTGCCATATCTATTATTTAAAAATCTAAATTATAAAATAAAAATATGTATTTGGTATCGCCGCATCCGTAAAAGTCCGATCTATCAAAGTAGTGCATTATTTTTCCCGCACAGTGAACGTCATCTGAAAAAAAAAAAATAAAGAATGCCAGAAATGCACTTTTTTAGTTACCCTATCTCCCAGAAAAAACGCAATAAAAAGTGATCAAAAAGTCGTATGCATTCCAAATTGGTACTATCAGAAATTACAGGACATCATGCAAAAATGAGCTCTCGCTCAACTACATCAACGGAAAAATAAAAAAGTTATTGCGCGCACAAAATGACTGAAAATAATTGAAAAAAATTAAATGTCTTTAAAAAAAAAAAAAGAGAAGTATAGTAAAAAAAAAAAAAAAAACCTATACAAGTTTGGTATCGTAGTAATCGTACCGACTCATAGAATAAAGTTATCATGTCGTTTTTTTTGCAGTTTGTGCGACGTAGAAACAAGACGCACTGAAAGATGGTGAAATGCTTTTTTTTTCATTTTACTCCACTTAGAATTTTTAAAACGTTTTTTCAGTACATTATATGGTACATTAAATAGCACCATTGAAAAATACAACTCGTCCCGCAAAAAACAAGCCTTCATACAGTGACGTCGATGGATAAATAAAGGAGTTACGATTTTTTTTTAAGGAAAAACAAAGATGGAAAAAGAAAAAGGACCTGCGTCAGTAATGGGTTAAAGTGTATGTTTGTCCTGTTTGGATTTTCCAGGAACCAAGCTGGGTAGGTTTCATCACAGTAGCAGGAAGAATCCAAGAATTCTAAATTAACTATTTCACTGGGTAGATTCTATTCTCAATGCTAAAACTTCACTTTTAATACTAATATTTAAAAGTTAGAGAAACATCTGACATACGAAAACATGTATTTACTAAAATAGGGCGAATGAAGGCTGTATTCCTCTAGATTATGACGTGAGTAGAATTAGATCAAGGGCCTATTAAATCTCATGCTGCGAAAAAAACCTAAACCCAAACCCAACAAATTAATAGATGCCGCACAGATACAGAGTTAATTGCATCATTTATAACCAATCAAGGGACCTTATAGTTTTTTGTCCACAGGAAGAATGTTGGATGGGTCTCCTAATGAAAGTGTTTTACTGGTTGGAGTAAGCCGCCTGCAGACGGCCGGGTCGGATCCGTCTGCAGAGAGCAGCGTGTCACTCACCTGCTCCCGCGGCCCCGACTCTTTCATGTGTCGGCTGCCAGCAGCCGGTGCATGTGCAGAGCGGAGCCGGCGGCCGGTGAGTGACGTTTCTGCGAGCCCCGCACAGAAATAGAGCATGCCGTGATTTGTCTGCCGCACGGCCAAATCGCGGCTATCTGCATAGGATTGCGTTTGTTAACACAATCCTATGCAGGCTTCCAGGGGCGGAAATTCCATGGGAAATCCCGCTGCGGAATTTCCGCCCGTCTGCAGGCGACTTAAATTAGTGCTACATTTTCAACATGACAACCATAGCACACAGCACTAAACAGTGAAAGGCCCATGAATCTCCCAATATCAAATTAGAGGTTATTGACAGGTTCACCACAGAATTTTAACCACAACCTCCAGAAAAAACTCTGTGGTTCGGAATCAGAATCTGGGAATAACAAAATTACTTCAGAGGTGCAACGCGTTCCCGCCACAATAGTGTAGCCTCATCAGGAACGTGTAATTTCTATCTAATAATATTTATGAATCAGTTCTAGATGACAGCAGGAGAATTCACCTCAAGGCATGTTTTCTCAAATGTTGTGTATTATAGACTGGTACAGGGGAGCGGAGTTACATAACTCCTAGTATGGTGGTTGCGCCACTCATTGAAAAACCACGTCCCTCCCACCAGACATACACCAAAATAATGAATAAATCAAGTAACAGTGTCTCCAGGCCTTGTGGTAGACTTGACTTAAAATGAGTCTAAATTCTAATTGGTCCACCTTATTTTAAACAACAATTACGTTATAATGCCATTCATATTGTGAACAAGAACTCCGAAGTTCGTAATGCGTTAGTGTGTTGATGCACGTCGCTGTATGCGCCGCACTGCAACAGATTCTAATGTAACGTGAATAAAGAGAGAATTTTATTTGGAAGCGCTGGAGTCACTTTAATATATTCATACATTATATACACATCATAAACATACATGCAAATATTATACAGGCCGCCTGCCCTTCGAATGATCCAGACTCCACATGCGGGAACCCCAAGCGGAATCCGTCTGTGACCCCGGCTACTTCTGCGCTGCAGATGACCTCGGAGGCTCGCCGTCGGTCATGCGTAGTATAGATTTTTCTTCTAAATATTTGTTTTTCCTGCACCATTGCTAGGCGATGACGCGGGTAGCCGCAGCCTATCCACAATGTCAATTGCAGATCGGCTGTGGGTCAGATGGCCTCCATTGTATGTAATAAAGACTGTCTGCACTCCTGGCCCACAGGCCCTCCGGGGGTTCACCGGCACCGGCCAATCCGAGCCTGTGCAGCTCCCATTGATTTCAGTGAGACCCCAGCCTGAAATTACCAGATCCAGCCACTACACAGGGGACGGAGCAACGGTTTTCTCTCCAAACCCTGTTTATAGCGGTGCTGACAGCACGTTCATCTGGGTTCCCGAATGGTAGACCTGAGGATAGGTCATCAATAATATTTGTGCCTGGAGAACACCTTTATCTAGTTTTTTTCCAATTAGTTTTTTGAAAAAAGTCTTATTGAAAGAACTAAAATGTTGTGCTGGGTGAATAGAACACTGATGCAATTTATTTAATTGGGAGTGCTGCGTATTCTTGGACTACATATATGTGTGTATGTTTGTGTGCGCATATACAGTGTAGTGTATTGTATATATGTGTGTATGGTTTTGTGTATTATGTATGGACTGGACTTGGGATCAGCTCTAGGGTTCACAATAGCTGTGTACTCTGACTCACATCCGGCTATGTGAAAGTAATGGCGTTGTAGTTCGTGACACCAATTTGTTGTATGCCGGAGTGATGGCAGCAATATACTTTGACTCCCACCTGGTCATATTACAAATAAGGATGGTGCCCACATCACATCTTGTATCCAAGCTAGAGGCGGTACAAAAGGGTACCAGAGCCTCCATGCCCTCCTGTATCACATCTTGTATCCAATCTACTGATGGTACAACACGGTACTTGAGCCTCCATGCCCACCCGTATCACATCTTGTATCCAAGCTAGAGGCGGTACAACAGGGTACTAGAGCATCCATGCCCGCCCGTATCACATCTTGTATCCAAGCTAGAGGCGGTACAACAGGGTACTAGAGCATCCATGCCTGCCTGTATCACATCTTGTATCCAAACTAGAGGCGGTACAACATGGTACTAGAGCCTCCATGCCATGTATTTTTGTATGCTGATTTCCTTTTTCTAGGGGTTCTTCCGATGACCATGTGGGCGCACGCTTTAGCACTATGTATTTGTGCATGTACCGGCACACAGTGCTGTTTTTTACACCCCCGGTCTGATTTAAAAGACTAGTTAGTCTAATAAGGTCCATGTGTGTTCTGTTTTTCACAGAATTGCGCATGTCCCTGCAATTTGTGTGCGTATCTGCGCACCTCCCGTGGACTTCTATACGCAGAAAGATAGAGCAGGACCTACAGGACCTATTCATTGGCATGGCCACATAATGCAAATAATGTTCAAGGGAACAAACCTATTGATATCAACCCGTTTGATTCTCTGCGCATTGCTCGCGTATATTGTATATGTGTGCAAATACGGATGTGTGAAGAAGCCCTAAGCAGTGGAAGAACATCGCTTGGTCAGATGAATCCAGATTTCTGATTCATCATGTTGACGGGAGAGTCAGAATTTGGTGCGAGCAGCAAAAATCAATAAGCGCTTCTGTCAGATGTCAACAGTTTACGCTGGTGGAGGTACAGTAAGGGCTAAAACAGACTGGCGCATGCGCCAACACACGAATTATCACATGAACCAGGGTCTTTTTTTGAATACTGAAACTCGCAAACATGCAAGTTTAAAAAACAAAAAATCAGAAGATTGGTCGTGCGCTTTCTTTTTTCACACATGTAGAAAAACTATAAGCAAGAAATACAGGGCAAGTCGTCTCTTTTCTCGAGCGTAGTATGAATGTGCAAGCATCTCGCTAGTGAAAACAAAACCGATGAAATCAATGACTTTGTTTTGTGCCGTTTCGCGGTCGTGATTTCCAAGAGCGCAAAATGGAACAAAATCACGGTCATCTATTTAACCCCTAATGGTATAAAATATTTTTTCTTGGTACACCCGGGGTCCAATATTCTGGCAGAATGAATTTAACATCACAATGAATTACTGCAGTTCTGAAGGCCAAAGGAGTCCAGCATGCTACTAGGGGGATGTCCGTAAAAAATTAGCCATTCAGTGTATATACATATAGTACATGGTGCACGTATATGGTATGTGTGTACATAATGTACATATATGTATGGACCATGTGTGTAGAAGGTATATACATATCGCATGTATGTATCTATGGTATATATATATATATGTGTATATGTATATATGTATATTTATATATATATATATATATATATATATATATATATATACACATACACACACACATGTGAATCTATAATGCACAGACACATTTATATATAGTACCTAATCTGCCCACAGCAGCTGCAGCTCGTGGTGACCACATTGTCTGAGCCAGATCCTCTCTGCACTAATTATATCCTTGGGATGAAGTCATTAGGTGTCTGGTAATGGAAACCACATCCTTCCCACAGCAGCACATCCCAGCGCTGATCAGCGACACGAAAATAAGGTGCTGGCTCCCATGAGGTCGCTAAACTAACCAGACAAATAACCACGGAAAACCTGCCTACAATGCGGGGCAATCGTCTCGACAGGGATGACCCCACGGTGGAACCTAGCCACCTCCCTCATTCTAGATGAGCCCACAGTTCACAGTACACGTACAAAACACTGCACAGACACGCAGGAACAGGACACTGTTCACACTGAACAAACAGAGAAAAGGTCAGCAGCCTCTAGCAGAGGAGCTGGTATATATGAGCAACAGACCATGGGGATTGGCTGGCTGGAGCAATCAACACCCAACCAGCTCAATCAACACCATTTGTGAAGCTGTGCTGCCGAAAACCGACGTAGTACAACAGATCCCAACAGCAAATCCTAACAAAGGGTCCTTAGGTCAGATGGCATCATTATGAAATTTCCTTTAGTGTTCCCCACCTCAATCCTGCCAGCATGATTAACATGCACACCAAAAGCCCCCGTAGAAGTGAATAGGGGTGAACAAACGCACGCAAAATATCCTAGGTGAACAGGGTGATGTCATCACGCTGACTGAGGGTTACAGTATCTCAATAGTCTCTATCCTTGTCACTATGGTTGTCAATAGTTTTAGGGGTAGTCTATATCACGTGTTACAGCTATTGTAGACAGCATACGTGTAAACCAAGAGGCTATATACCCTTTGATTAGCGTGAAGGTATGGGCAAGTGCTTCTAATAGAGACTGGCATTCCTTCCGCATGTTGGTTATGTCTTGTTTGTCTTAGTCTTAATTGTTTTTAACTTTTTGTTTCCCCTTCTGTGACGCATTTGTCTTAGTCCCTTATTTTTAGCCTCCTTAGGCATATTTTAACTCTTATTAATAAAAGCTATATTTTAGGGTATCTGGTGAATAAAACAATAACCAAGATTAAGATGAAAGTGGTTTACTTGTTGTCCATATAGTGCAGTCGGTGTGCTAAAAATGCAACAATGTATCAATTATGTGATGTCCCATTCATTCATACAGCCGCACCATTCATTAGAGCCACCATGGTAGCCATTCGTAACCAATGATGGAACCCGTAAATTGTACCTTAACATATACGGCAAGAGTGACAACAATAGGACCACATATCCGAAAATCAAAATATGAAGACCTGATGAGCTTGATGTTTTCCCAAGCACACACAGAATTGTTTGAATCCCCATATACTGATGCCATAATCACACTACACATCACACTTTGAGCGACGCTACTTATATCTGCAGTGCGTCACCACCGGCTCATAATACCCTATGGCTATTTACATTAACTCATGGAGTAGATTATAGTTAGAATATAAATTTTTGCCCCAAAAGAGGCACAGTGTATTATTTTTTTTTGTGGGGGTGGGGGCTTATACTCACCTGGTCGGCGGCATCTGGGTCCCTGGCACTGTTGATCTCCAGCGGCAATGCGGCAGGCTGCCGTGTCCTCGGCATTCACACAGAACTCTGCTTCTGGTGACGGGGCTTTGAATACCCCGCCTCTAGCAAGCAAGTGCTGTGATTGGCTCAGTCAGTGATGTCATTGACTGAATGGCTGTGGATGATTGAGTGCCGGCTCTGATTGGCTGGTGCTCAATCCAATCACAGTACTCGCTTGCTTGAGGTGGGGTATTCAGAGAAGTTCTTGCTGCTTGTGGAATATAAAGGGAGCAACAATACTAAAGGCAGCAATACCAGGCTTGCTGGTTCATGACGATACTGCTGATAATGGCTTCCGAAGTAGGTCATACGTGCATAAAGGCTTCGCTATCCATGACATATTCACACTCTACTGCTGGATTTGTCCCTCAAAACCAAACTGTCACCAGTCTATATTGCCTATTTTGTATCTTAAGGACCAAATGATTTTCATAGTCGCATTGCAAGAGCCATCACTCATTGACATGGCCATATGAGGGCTTGTTTTTTTAGGACGAGTCTTACTTTTTAATGGTACTATGCTGGGGTATATGTAATGTATTTTTTAATTTGCATTATACTTTTTTGGAAAAAGATGTAACCCCCATATATTTAGGGGTCTACTCCAGCACCTCAGAATGCATGTTTTATGTCTGTCTCATGCACTGTCATGTCTGTTGAATGCATCAGTTATGTGTATTGGATGGCTGCAGGCACGAATGCGTTAATGTCAGGTCATGTCTGACGTCTGGTAAATGTATCATTTTATCTAGTGTGTTACAAAAGGGTAGTCACGTGGGAGCCTGGGGAAAAAGCCCTAATAGTTCTAATAGGTTCTAGTGGTGTCAGGTGTCCTTGCCTGAGAGGAAAATGCTAAAAAGAAACCAAGGAGAGTTGAAGAGACATGGTGGAAGCAGAGAGGTGGTTTGCTGCTTCCGCTTGAGCCTAGTCCTTCTGGAGAAAATCTCCCTAAGACCACTATCCAGGAGAAGGAGAGAAAACCGCTAGTAAGTGAGAGATGGGTTGAGTGTCTGGCAGTGGAGAGAGAGTTACCGGGAGAGAGAGGATCGACAAATAACTACGATTGTGGCTGAGTTATTCCCCGGGAAGCCTCCCAGTTCCAGCTCCATTCTCAGGAATGTTGTTTCGTGTTAAGACTGTTACGTTTCTATTGCCGTGAAGAGAAGTTAAGTAAATGGGAAGAACTGAACTTTCCCGAGTTCCTACTCAGAAAAGTATACTTTGTGTGTAGACTATATTATTCCCAGAATAGATGTCGGAGTGATCCACCGCAGAGGACGGAACATTGGTGTCACGAGTCACAAATACTGGACTACAGGTAACCGTGGTTACTATGCCTGTGAACTTCCCCAGCAGTAACCAGGTCGCGGTCCCGGTCCCAAGCTACCCTTAGGGAGGAGGCAGGAAAACCCCCGTGACAAGACCATATATGTTTTTATAGATTTTCTTATTTTTTTCCTACTTTAGTTCACCTTTCATCACACATCCACAGTTTTTGACCCAAACACCCTCAACCCTCGACAAGTCCCAGCTCCTCCCAGGCATCGCGAGTTCTTGCTGATTCTGCATCGCCACATTCTAAAACCAGAACATTTTTATTTTTCCGGCAACAGAGCTGTTTTTTTGCAGGATGAGTCGGAGTTTTCATTGGTACCATTTTGAGTTACATCTATATATATATAAAGATGAAAGCCCTCACTGACTCACTGACTGACTGACTGGCCCCTAATTCTCCAACTTCCCGGTGTCGTAAAAACATGAAATTTGGCACGAGCACGTACAGTACGTAATCTAATTCTCTCACCTCCCGTGGCGTAGAAACATGAAATTTGGCACGGGCATTGATTATGTCATAAATAGAAAAAGCTCATGGGTCCCAACTCGATTATTCAATTCTAGTGCAAAATAACTAGCGTCCAAAGTTTACGCACATTATCTTATTCTCTCACTTCCCGATGTCATAGAAACTTGAAATTTGGCACAAGCATTGATTGTGTCATAAATAGGAAAAGTTAATGGGTCCCAACTCGATTATTGAATTCTAAATGAAAAAGAATTAGTGTCCAAATTTTACATACATAATCTAATTCTCTCACTTCCAGAGATGAGAGAGCATACTCGCTAAGGACAATTGCTCGATTGAGCATTGTCCTTAGCAAGTATGACCCCACTCGGCAGAGAAGGTTCGGTTGCTGGCGCGGGTGACAGGTGAGTTGCGGCAGTGAGCAGGAGGGAGCGGGGGGGGGGGGGGGGAGAGGGAGAGAGAGATCTCCCCTCCATTCCTCCCCGCTCTGCTCCGCCACTCCCTGCGACCCGCTGGCAGCCGAACCTTTTCTCTCGAGCGGGCAGGTGCTCATCACTACTCACTTCCCCATGCAACAAATAATTACACAAATTTTTACCGCACAAATGTGAAATTTGCCATGACCATTCTTTGCGTACTAAATATTGGAAATTTAAAGGGTTGCAACTTGATTATTCAATCCTATGCATAAAAGTAAGTGACCCCCTATGTAATGTAACTAATAACATATCTGTACCCCGCAATATATGAGACAGTTATCTTCTCAGCAAAACTAAACGCATTTATCTAAAGTAACCACGACTTCATAAGATTTTCCATGGGAACACCAGATAAACACCAGTACCAAATTAACTCGGGCGAAGCCGGGTATATCAGCTAGTATGACGTATGGATTACTTTTTATTATGTTTCTTGGAAGGCGACCAAAAGAAAAATAGCAATTCTGGCGTTAGTTTTTACAATTATTTTTATGGTGTTCACCATATAAGATAAGTAACAGAATATTTTGATTGTCTGAGTCATTATGAATGCAGTAACACTCATTACGTGTTGTTTTTTAAAAAGTTTTTGGGGTATTTTATACATTTAAAACAGGTTCTTGTGGCACAAAATGCATTTTTTTACTGTTTTTTTTCTTTTTGGTATACTTTATTGAACTTTTTGGTAGTGACGGTGTCGGGCGTTAAAGCTTAGCCTCTTTTACATCAGCTGCTGCAAAATATTCCCATTAAAAACATGTACTTTATTAAAGAACAGGCAGAACTTACATCCCAATCAATGCCTGTCAGCTGTTTGCAAAGGCAAATAGTCTTGGGGTGCATTAAAAGAGGTATAAGGGCGAGGAACAAGAACATTATCCTCCCACTATATAAGGCACTTGTCAGACCTCACATGGAATACTGCGTACAGTTCTGGTCACCGGTGCTCAGGAAAGATGTCACAATGCTTGAGGGGATTCAAAGAAGGGCAACTAAACTAATACATGGAATGACGGGACTGGAATACCCAGAGAGGCTATCAAAATAAATACATTAGGGTACAATACAAGGATCTCTTCATGAACTACTTATACCGAGGACTATGATGGTAACAAGTGGGCATCCTCTATGTCTAGAGGAACGAAGGTTTCATCACCAACACAGAAGGGGGTTCTTTACTGTTAGAGCAGTTAGACTGTGGAACTCTCTTCCTGAGGACGTGGTGATGGCAAAATCCATAGAGGAGTTTAAGAGGGACTAGACGTCTTTCTAGAGCGCTATAACATTTCGATCCAGGAATTATGGAGTTGAGAAGGAATTTTCCCCCCAAAATGGGGTAAATGGCTTCTGCCTCATTGGGTTTTTTTTTTGCCTTCCTGTGAATCAACAAGGGAAGGAAGGGGAGTGAAACAGGATGAACTGGATGGACATTTGTCTTTTTTCAGCTTTGCATAGTATCTTACTATGATTCCCAGCAGAGGGACCACTAAGTGGCAGAATACCCCGTACACTAAAAAACTAATAATATCTAACAGAGCCCTTAGAACATGAAGGACACCATTTACTCATGATTGTATAACTCAATATTAATCATCGCTGCTCGTCTCCACTCTAAATACTGACAAAAGCAGCGATTTCCATGAATCCATGGAGGGTAGATTATTAATTCAATTTCATCAATTGATGCGGCACGTGCTTTCCCCATAATATCCGCTAGTATATCCTGCCTAACTAGCCAGCGATTGTGCTGACGCCCCGCTCACCGGCGGCTGTCACCGATAATTTACCTATACAATCCTGTACAGGCCAAAGAAAGTTCCATTCCAACACGTCTCCCCCAAGTAGATAGTCACTGGGGTCATCAGGGGGCTAGAAGAGGAGGCAATTCAATAACCCTCCCATATAATGCAGAGACAACAGATAATGACGTCATTGGCAGACTGTCTCTTCACCACATGGGTGGTTTATCGAATTGCCGCCGGTGAGCGGGGCTTCATTTTCAGCGCGATCAATCCACAGTTTATTCTGGAATATTTCTATGTCCAGCGTATGTATTATAGAATCCATGCAGATATTCAGTAACATGGCAGCTGATGGTGGTGATGTCACAAAGCTATGATCAGAGTGCGGGCTCCTTGTTATAGGAGGCTGTGGTCACACTCACATACATCATGATGTCATCATGACTATAGAATGTCAGGAGGTTATATAATCTGTGAGTGCAGTGACACCAGTGCCATTTTTTTGGTTCTGGAAGAGCTAACTAGTGTCTGCTACAGATCTAGTGATACCTTCCATTGGTTCTTACTGATCGTTGATCAAAGCACAATACCATCAGTGCCATCCGAGAACTTAGTTCTGTGTTATTCCTTTTACACGGACTCTGTGAAAAAGCATGAGTTCCCGAGAGCTACGTCAGCTTATAGCTGACAATGAGACATGGCTGAGCCGACCGGAAAATCAGGGTAAGTGAAATACTTGGCGGCAACATTCCCTGCCTATAGGTGCTTTCCTGGGAGGGGTTATCCCTGGGGTCTGATGGGTAATGTTTAGGGACAGTGTATTCTCCACCTCCCATTCCCTAGTCCTTAGTGGCGGTTTTACTTCAATTCAGTTCCACCCCTGCCTTCTGATGTCAACAGCAAAAATACACTGAGACGGTTTTCTCCTTAGAGGAAACACCTGAAGATAGGTCAGCAGTGGAAAAAGGCCAGAAAACACCTTTAAGTTAAAAACGTACCAATCTATACCAGGGATGTCCTCTGCCTAAACCCCATAACACCAGCAGAGTTCAGCCCCATAGCCCAAATGTGTGTTTTTTAAAAATACATTATCATTTCTTTATAGGTCAGGCCATTACCATACAACGGCTGAGGTCTTTACAGAGAGATCATAGAAGACCTACCGGCAGTGATGGACGGGCGAGAGGTTCTCCACCACACAGGGGGCAAGAGGAGACCCGGGAGAGAAGCCGCTCTCCCATAAGACCGGTCCCTGTGGAGCCAGGTAGATCTGCAGGCAGCATCATGGAATTCGAAATCCAGCGACCACTTCCACCCAGCCGCAGATCCAGGGAGATAGCACCATCAAGACCCCCTCCTGTACACCCCCAAGCTCAAGACCGGCTGTTCTCCATCCTCATGCAGTTGCAGGGGAGAGGTAGGAGATCCCCCCCACGACCACCACCACGGGAGCAGCAATGGGCATTTAATCCCCATCTGGGGGTATTGCAGAGGCAGAGCAGGAGAGAAGCGGAGATTCAGCACCTCCCAACAACCGCAATAACACCGCAGGGGGAGCCCCAATCATGCGTGATCTGCCTCGCAGAGTATGAAATCGGGGAGCAAGTCACCATACTACCGTGCCACCATACCTTCCATCAGGGCTGCATCTCCACCTGGCTCCACTCCAACCCCCACTGCCCCCTGTGCCGGCAGCACTGCTTCCAGTGAAGCCCCATTATAACATCTTGGGAAGCTGATAGTAGAAGACAACATCTTATATTCAAGGTAAGGGATCTGCACAGATACTGAAGCAGCAGGATTGTCCAAGGTGGGAAACTAATTCCCCTTTATCTCCGGCCATCGTGGTCTCCCCTTAGCTTACCATCAGCTTTAACATCTCATCAAGCATGAAGGACTATGAACAGGGACATCCCAAAACCCCGGATGGTAAATCCTATAGTCCCCTGGCCTCCCTCCGCTTTGAGATGTAGATTCTGGATCAGGACTACCTGGACTTCAGGTAAGAAGATGTTACAATCTGCTTTCTTTTAGTCTCCTGTTCGTCTGCATGACTTTATGCAGTGAGGTTATAGATGTGATATAATAACATATCGCCTTCTCTTTACAGGAATCTACAAGAAGTTCCATGTCATTTCCATCGTGATCCGTAGATTCCTCATCTGCTTCATAAGGAGCTCCAATTCCATCATGTGCGGCGGCTCCGATAACAGCGGCCGCTCCGGACTACAATGTTACCAGATTCTCCAAGCAGCCCCGATAACAGCGGCCGCTCCAGACTACAATGTTACCAGATTCTCCAAGCAGCCCCGATAACAGCGGCCGCCCCGGACTACAATGTTACCAGATTCTCCAAGCAGCCCCGATAACAGCGGCCGCTCCGGACTACAATGTTACCAGATTCTCCAAGCAGCCCCGATAACAGCGGCCGCTGCGGACTACAATGTTACCAGATTCTCCAAGCAGCCCCGATAACAGCGGCCGCTCCGGACTACAATGTTGTCATATTTTCTATCCACTGACAAATATTCCTATAAATACAGATTATTTACCATCTTTATGTCCGGTTGTTACTTTGCTATCTGTATCATTATGTTACATCTCCTAGTAGTATATAATGATGTGTGAAGCAGGGAAGCAGCAATGGGAGGCGCAGCAGTAACAGTTACACTGGGCCCTATTGCTTGGGGGACCCAAAGGCCGCTATCACATAGGAAGACACCAGGATTATACACTAAATAGTACATGGTGGGTGGGGGGTGGGGCTTATAAATTTGCATTAAGACCTAGGCACTTTAACTCCATAACAACCAAATGTATGGTGGATGGTTGCAGGTGATGAATGACTCCTCACTCCATACCTGGTGGTTGCCGGTTGTCTCTGACTGCTGACACCTGCCTGCTAGGCCATGATCGGAGTTACTTCTGATTGCGGCTATTAACTGTTTGGATGCTGCTATCAACGTTGACAGTTGTCTAAGCAGCCAGCATCAGCCACCCCCCCGCAGCACAATTGTGGAGTGACCATGCATTTACATGGCAGCCCGGAGCCTAATGAACCCTCCCAGAGCTGCCATGCTTTGCAGTCTATTAAGCTCTGCCTGTGTCCGGCTTAAAGTGGTTCTTCAGGATTTGACAAACAAGACTGCTTTCTTCCAAACACAGCGCCACCCTTGTCCATATGGTTGTATGTGGTTTTTCAACTACATTCCAGTGAATGGGAGCTGACCTGCAATATAAGGGCGCCCACCCACTTGCGTTTTTTTACCTGCGTTTGCGTTTTGCGTTTTTCCTGCACAGGCATAGAGATAACATGTGTTCCTGTCCACTGGCGTTTTGCGTTGCGTTTTTTAACATAGGAACTGTCAGTTGCATATGTGTCCTTATTTTTCTCCTAATGCACCCATGAAAGTCAATGGAAAAGCCGCGAAAACGCCGGGAAAACGCGGCAAAAAACGCAGCGAAAAACGCGGGAAAAACGCCGCGAAAACGCGGCGTTTTTCACGCACGAAGATCGCAAACGCCAGTGGGTGGGCGCCCTAAGACACAATATAAGGACAATGGTGGCACTGTATTTGGAGGAAAGCAGACATGTTTTTATAAACAGGGACTACCCATTTAATAGGTTAGATTTAAAAATATGATCGTATGGTTCAGTTCTGCCAATAAAATCGTCTCAGAAGAGAAAACACATGGTTTATGCCACCCAAACGCTGACTGTACACGTGGACATCTCACAATGGCCTCCATCAAAATCTGATTGATTACATCCTGTGTAATTATTGTTGGCGAAGTTCAGTCGTTGCAATAAAAACCTTTCCTGGCACCAACTGCGGCACTGATCATGGACTCCTTGCATCTAAGATCAAGATCAAATCCCATAGCATTAAGAGAGGTGCACCATTGAGAAAATTCAACACCTCTAACATCCCCCAATCACACATTATTGAGGTAGCAAACTGATTTGAACCACTTGACACATCAGAAAAGCATCCAGAGGAACTATGGCACGATATACAATCGACTGTTATGGAAACAGCCAGTAATTCCCATGGGCAGATTTCCGCGACGTTGCCCGCAGCTATTAGATTCTATGGAACCTAATAGCTCAATGCTCATGGTGCAGAATTCCACCATAGAATTCTGCCCCATGAATTCACATGTAATAACCCGCGGCATGTTCTATTTGCCGTGGGCGTACGTACGTACGGCTTCCATTGCAGTCAATGGAAGACGTCCGTCACGCTTTCTTCCACTGTAGCACAGCGGTAGATAGCGTGAAAATGCTATCCCCGGTCACTGACGCCCGTGTCATATGATGCAACCGATGCGTCATATGATGCTGCCGGCGCGTCATGTGACACTGCCGGCGCATCATATGACACTGCCTGCGTGTCACGCGCTGTACTACACATGCGCGCCGGCACAGGATGCGGGACATCGGGCAGCGGATCCAGAGGTGAGTATGGGGTCTCTGGGGGAGCGCCGTGACGGACTCCGCTGCAAAATTCCACTTGCGGAGCCCATCACGGCCGTGGGCACTAAGCCTAAGCATCTCACCTATAAGAAGCAGGAAAAACAATGCTATTTTTTGTCCAATCAAACCCTCAGAATAGCTGATAAAAGAAGATCAGCAAAGGCGACTGGCAACAAAGACAAAGTTCGGCAACTAAATGCCGATTTTTAGCGAGCAGCAAGGAAAGACAAGGAAATGGACTTGAATGAGGGTTGCAAACAACTTGGAGCAAAAGCCCCATGAAAGGCCATATGCGAGGCCTATTCTCACAGGTCAAGATGGCCCAAAAACCTTTCTTGGCACACAATGGCACAATCAAAGGCAAAAATGGGAAGGAACTGAATGGCCAACAGAGTATCAAGGATAGGTGGAGGGAATATTCAGAGGAACTATATGCCTGCAACCACATACCTGGACCATTGTGTGAGGTGGAGCCTGTGGAGCCCTTCATTATGGAGTCAGAAGTAGTTATGGCAATAAAACAACTAGTCAAAAATAAAGCACCAGGCATAGATAATATACCGGCAGAGCTAGTGCTGCCAGTACCAGTGAAAACCATCACAGTGCTGTGCCAGGCAATATGGGCATCCACTCAATGGCCACAGGACTGGAAAAGATCTGTCTTCATCCCTCTACCAAAGAAAGGCGACTCCCAGAATCGCTCCAACTATTGAACAATCGCCCTCATTCCGCATGCAAGCAGGATCCTTCTCTAAACCATACAGGAAAAACTGAGATCAGTAGTTAAAGAGGAGCTCCCTGATGCGTAGGCAGGATTTTGGCGAGGACACGGCACCTGAGACCATATTACAAAGCTGCAATGGACCATGGAAAAAGCTTGGTAATACCAAAAGAATATCTACATGTGCTTCAACGACTACATCTAGACCTTTGACTGTGTCGACCATGACAAGCTATGGCAGACCCTACAAGAGCTGAGTGTATCAGTACATCTAGTTAATCTGAGAAAAATCACTTTGTACCAATCAAGAAGCCAATGTGAGAACACAGTGTGGGGACACAGATTGTTTTGGGATCGGCAAAGGCATCCGACAGGGCTGCATCCTCTCACCCTTCTTGTTTAACCTATATGCGGAAGTGATCATGTGGAAAATGGACCTAGATGAATTGGAAATCAGGGTGAAAATAGGTGGAAGAAGCATCAACAATCTCCGTTATACAGAGGACACAACTCTGCTTGCAGAAAAAGAAGCCGGTCTGAAGCAGCTGATATGGAAGATTAAAACTAAAACTGAAAAAATGGGCCTCTACCTGAATTTAAGGAAGACAAAAATAATAACAACTGCAAAAAAGGCCAAATTCAAATCAAAATCAACAACGAGGTCATAGAATGTGTGCAAGACTTCGCCTTACTTGGCTCAAAAATTGGCCAGGCTGGAGAATCTATGACAGAGATAAAACATAGGATAGCATTGGGACAAAGTGCGATGCTAAACATAGACAAAATCTGGAAAAGTAGGGACATCGGTATAGCGACTAAATGCAGGATAGTGCAAACCACCGTTTTCCCCATAGCCATGTATAGATATGAAAGCTGTACTGCAAAAAAAAAAGCTGATAGGAGGAGGATTGATGCTTTTCAGCTGTAGTGCTGGTGAAAGCTGCTGTATATGCCCTGGATGGCAAGAGGAACTAACAGAGAAGTCCTGAACTGTATAAGACCCGATGTATCACTGGAGGGGAAGATAGCTGGGCTCACGCCTCACGTATTTTGGCCCTGTAATGCGAGCAGAGTTGCTAGAAAAATATATAATGCTTGGAAAGATCAGTAGTAAAAGAAGACCCGGCTGCCAAAGGACACGATGGCTAATATTGTCAGAGCTGATACTGGCATGGATATCACACAACTGAAAGAAGCAGTGCAAAACCGAAAAACATAGAGGGAGCTCATCTTTAGGGTCACCGAAGGTCCTGAAAGATTGCGGTATATTGTGAAAGTGATCAAACATTTATAAATAAAAGTCCCTTATGCAACTAACAAAAAGTAACAATAAGATAAATAAAATTTTTTAAAGTATTACAAAAGGGTTAAAAAAAAAAATAAATTTAAATAATTTTTATTGCCGTGTGCACAAAAGTCCTAACTATTAAAACAAGTCATTTATCCTAGATGGTGAACGTCGTAAGGCAAAAAAATAGTATATATATTCATTCTCGAAAACAATCCCTCCCCTAGAAGAAGTTGTTAGAATTAAATGAAATTTTCTCTCTGTGATTGTAACGTTGTTATAAGTGATTACATGTCAGAGCAAAAGGAGAATTTATTGTGGAAAACTAACCCCTTGTAGGGAGGCTCTAGTACCCTGTTGTACCGCCTCTAGCTTGGATACAAGATGTGGTACAGACAGGCATGGAGGCTCTAGTACCCTGTTGTACCGCCTCTAGCTTGGATACAAGATATGATACAGGCATTTATTAGCAAAAGAGAAGGAGGGTGATGCTAGAAGTCTTGCTATGACTGATTATATGTTCATACACTTACACTGCTCTACTTCACCTAGGTGTCTACCTCTCAAGAGTAGCAGGATGAGAAGCAAGAATTCCATACACAAGAGTGTGTCGAGGATGTCAGCAGCCATTGCATAACAACGTCCCATCAGACTGTGCATCGACTGGTAATGCCTCCCATCAACGGGGAGCCAGGAAATTCTTTTCCCGCTTCAGACTAGTTGCTTGCAGTTTTGAAAAATGGAGATCTTCACAGATTCTTATGCAGTGAAATGCTCATAATGAGACTGCATGGGACTAGGGACAGATAGAGGATAAGGTAAGCATAGCTTAGCAGAGGGGTGGAGCTAGAACAGGAAAGGGAAGGGGAGGAGAGGAAGGAAGAAGAAGTCAGTCCAGCGACGAAAGGAGAAGAAGGAGGACGCACAAGAGAGACAAGCAGCACAAGAAGAAGAAAAGCATTAAGAAGCCAAGAAGACAGGGCAAGAGCATCCGAAGAGCTGAAGATACAGAAGTAGGAAGACGAGCGCTGAAAGAGGGGAGAAAGCGAGAACACAGCGACAGATACAGCGGACGGTTCGGCAGGACGGCACCGGATGACTGGAGGAGCTGCTCGCCACCTGCAGATCGACGTCGGAATCGGAGAGGCCCTCGGCGCCGGAGGTACGGCAGCGGGAAGACGGAGGGAGCGCGGCCCAAGAGCGCGAAACGGAGCGGGGACGCCCGACTAGGTGGAGAAACCCCCCGGCAAGACTCAGTCCGAGTCCAGCGGCAAAGCGGAGCAGCCACAGAGCCAGCCGGGCCAACGAAAGAGCAAGGGAAGCCGGAAGTGGAGGGCGAAAAAAGGCACATGTTTGAATCGCACGGCGGGAAAAACCCCGCGAGGAGCCAACGGTCACCTCCAGCCGGGGGTACAGCGCAACAAGGCGGGCAGCCGGCAGCAGCATCAGCATGCTCCGAGGCAGCAGAGCAGCGCGCGGCAGGGCGCAAGACGCCGGGAAGAAGAGGAGGTGAGGAGCGGCAGTTGGAAGAGGCGGCACCAGGGAGCGCGCGGCATGGCCGCCGGCTCACTAAAGATGGCGGCGCGGCAAACAGGTTAGAGCCAGCAGGATCGCAGTTTGGGGGGGGGGGGGGGACGCAGCAAGGCAGACTGAAAGGGGCCGCAGGAGAGGGGGGGGGGTAGGCTTTCCACAGGGGGGGGGGGCAAGCGTGCAGCCCCACCAGCAGTATTGCCAGCAGTAGGGGTAGCAGGGGATCCAGCGCACAGAGGGGCGAAAGAGGGGGGGTTAGCGTATCTGAGGATAGCAGGTCCCCTCCCTCGGGGCCCAGCCACATACAGCCACCGGGCACCCGCGCCGTTAACCCCGATTATACTTCGGTTTCGGACGGGTCCGATTATTCCCCGATTCCCCGCCCCCGGGCAGCTTCCTCTCGCATTCCCCGCGATTATGTGCAGCGTCACACGCAGCCCAGCCCCGCTCAACCCCTCCCAGCGTACCCCGCTACAACCAGCTCCCATAGACTTTGCCACGTGAACCCTAGATACGTGTTCACGTCCGCATTCCCATCGGGTTATTCTTCCCGTAGCCCCGACAGCCGCGCAAGCAGTAGACGACAAGGCCAGGGCGCAAGGCGTAGGCAAAGGGAAAGGGCTAGGCAAGAAAGGTACTTGCAGGAGCGCAATAGAGAGCAAAGAAGTGCGATATGCGAGAGTAGTAGGGTCAGGCGTAGTGAGCGAGAGCCAGGCAGTAGTGACAGGCGTAGTGCGCATGAACCGGATAACCGCCAAGAAGCCCGACACCAGCAGGCAATCACGCCATCAACAATCCCGAGGGGGGATTACATACGCCGCAGGAGGCACGAGGACTTGCAGGAATGGCTGGAGCAGGGCCTACCCGGGGCGTCGCATTCAAGAAGGGCGCAAGAGGCTCCGCAGTTGACAGTTCGGCAGCCTTCGCCCAGACAGGGCAGGAGCGACAACAGAAGACTGGCAAGGACCACACCCTTGGCAACGCCGGAGGTCGGTCGAGCCAGTGAGTTTCATTATACTAATGCGAGGAATAATGTTATGGATCCCGCGAAGGTAGCTGAGAAAGGTGATTTAGTTACTGTGTTAAAGTCTCTATTGAGCAAAGTGGACTCAAGAGAGGGACTTTCAGTGTCCGGGGTGTCGGCAGGGGGCGAGGGCCCACCTGGAGTTAATGATATGGTTACCGAGGCGGACCCATCGGAGGGGTTAAGATACGCCGATTCGTTATTCTGTGGAGTTGCCCTGCTGGGCGTTGGTTTATCGGATGAGATATTGGAGAAAATTCGTAAAGGTGTGTACGTGAATATTTGGTCCTTGCTATCAGCAGACCACGTGATGGTTGATAAGGAACGTTTATCTGAACGCGGAGCTGAGAAAAAACTGAAAGTTGCCAAAACGTTTGGCAATTGGTTGCAGGCTTACACGGTTTTGGCATATATCATATGCCAGCATCAGCCGAGCAAAGGTCCAGAGATTTTAGTTTACCTAAATACGATTTTTAGTGCTTATAAATTGCATGGCGGTGCTGCATGGTGGCGATACGACGAAGATTTTCGTTGTCGCGTTTCGGGAGCTAATCACATAAGTTGGGCGTCTAAGGCGACCGACGTATGGATTCAGTTGATCCTTGCGCAGCGTCCACAAAGAACACCCTTTCAAGGGGGAGCAGCAGGGGGAAATCAACAGCCCTCTGCGGCCTCGCCACGACCAAACGGCTCTTGTTGGCTATACAACGAGGGCCACTGCAGATTCCATGCCACCTGCAAATTCAGACACGAATGCTCTGTTTGCGGGGGGTAACACGCGGCGATACGCTGCTTCCGTAAGCAGAGAACAGCAACAGTGGTGGGCGGTGCCAGCGGAGCGCCGAACACCAGTGAAAGGCAAGCACCTGCTTCCGTGGCTCGACAAGTACCACAGGAAGCAAAAATCCTTAGACAGGGTTTTTCCGTCGGTTTCGTCATTCCTTTTACTGATCAACCAGCCACCACGTTATGCCGCAATCTGAAGTCAGCTACGGATAATCGCGAACTAGTAAAGAAAAAACTGGCGAAAGAAGTGGAATTGGGCCGAATGGCGGGCCCCTTTCTGGATCCTCCGTTTTCTAATTTGCGAGTGTCCCCACTGGGCTTGGTACCCAAAAAGGAAACCAGGAAGTTTCGTTTGATTCATCATCTATCCTTCCCAAAAGGGGAGTCGGTAAATGATGGCATTTCAAAGGAGCAAGCATCAGTGGCGTACACTTCTTTTGATCATGCAGTTCTGTTAGTTAGGAGCGCGGGTAGGCGGGCTCAGTTGGCAAAAGCCGATATTGAGTCTGCCTTTCGTTTATTGCCGGTCCACCCGGAATCTTTTCACCTATTGGGCTGCATGATCGATAACCAATTCTTTTACGACATGTGCCTGCCTATGGGTTGCTCCATTTCATGTTACTACTTCGAGCTTTTCAGCTCCTTTCTGGAGTGGATTCTCAGGTACGAAACGGGCATCAGGTCGGTGACACATTACCTAGATGATTTTTTGTTCATTTTTTGTTCATCGGAACGGAAACGTCAGGCGTCTGCGGTTTTTTGTTAGATTCCTTTAGAAGGCTGACGCAATATGTGGGGGTCCCGTTGTCGGAGGAGAAGACCATGGGCCCCGTGACCCGTTTAATTTTCTTGGGAATAGAAATCGATACAGAGGAAATGGTCTTCAGGCTACCTATGGACAAAGTAGCTCGGTTGCGCCAAACAGTAGCGGATGTGTCCTGTTGTAAAAAGGCTACGTTGCGACAGTTCCAGGTGCTCATGGGCTTGTTGAATTTTGCTTGCAAAGTCATCCCTATGGGCCGCGTTTTTTCTAGACGGTTATCATTGGCGACGGTGGGGGCCAGAGAGCCCCACCACTTTATTCGGGTTACACGCGGTATAAGAGCGGACTTGCACATATGGCAAATAATTTTGGAAACGTTTAACGGTCAGGTTTTATGCCCGAAGGAGGAGTGGTCGGGCGCTAACATCAATCTGTTTGCTGATGCGGCTGGTTCAGCAGGTTTTGGCATTATATTTAAAAGCCAATGGTGCAGGGAGTCCTGGCCAGGGTTGTGCATACACAGGCAATGGATCAAAAACATTACGTTATTGGAGTTTTTCCCAATAGTGGTGGCGTTGGAGCTATGGGGAGAGGAGCTCCAGGATCGGAAAATATGTTTCTGGTCAGATAATGCGGCGGTGGTGCAGACAATCAATAAGCAGTCTTCGGCGTCTCAGCCGATGTTAGCACTATTGAGGCACGTGGTTTTAAGATGTCTGCACGGAACATATATTTGCGCGCAAAGCACGTTCCGGGTTTTATGAATGGAGCGGCTGATGCACTCTCTCGTTCGCAGATGGACTTGTTCAGGGAACGGCACCCACAGGCAGAGGCCGAGGGGATACATTGCCCACCATTCTTATGGAGTCTGGCCGAGGAGAGCTGCTGAAGCTGGTGGAGGCATCGGTATCGATGGCGACATGGAAAAATTACAATACGGTGTGGTCAACATGGTTGACGTTCACAGGAGGTTGCATAGTGGGAGGCGATGGCGCCCGTTCGGCGACAATGGATATGCTGTCGGTTTTACGGTCATGACAACTGTCATTTGGTGTCGTTAAAAAACATATGTCGGGAGTTGCGTTTTTACTAAAACTGCATAGGTTGGAGGATGCTACTAAGGATTTCGTTTTTTGGCAAATTCTCCGCGGTTGGAAAAAGGACAAAGGGCGGATAGATTCCCGCCGCCCTATTACTTACAAGTTGTTATGCAAGTTGATGGAAGTTTTGGAAACCACATGCGTTAGTAGTTCCGAAACCTCGTTGTTCAGAGCTGCATTTATGTTAACGTTTTTTGCAGCTCTGAGGATTAGTGAATTAGTTCCAGCGAGTAGGAATAAAGAGGGAGGCCTCCGTTTTAACGACGTATTATTAGTAGATGAGTCCTTACGCGTGTGGGTCAGAAAGTCAAAAACAGATATTTATGGCAGAGGTGAGTGGCTGTCAATCGGCAGCCTGGACTCACGGTGGTGCCCAGTGGCCACGGTAAAGCATTACTTGGGTTCCAGAGGTTGTGGCGACCAATTCTTGGTTCATTCCTCAGGCCTCCCACTTACCCGTTTCCAATTTTCGTCGGTTTTACGAACGTCGCTACGGGCAGCAGGTCTCGATGCGTCAGAGTTCGGAACCCACTCGTTCAGAATCGGAGCGGCTACAATGGCAGATGCAGGTGGGATGAATGAAGAGGGGTTAAAAAAGCTAGGAAGGTGGAAGTCCCAGGCATACAAATCGTACGTGAGGCCAGATCTGATGGTCATTTGACGGTTCATTGGTTAACGGGTTTTTCCGTTTTCATTTCCTTTTCGGGGGTTTTTTCTTGTGTTTTCTGTGCTTGTTTCCAGCTGCAGAGCCGTGGAAAGTTTGGATCGTCGGCCACTCATACATATATTGGGCCGAAAAAAGGGCAGCAGTACGGCCAACGGGTCGGAACTTGAGCTTGACCGGGACTGCCGTGGACTTCAATGGCCTAGCTTGCTGCACATTGTAAAGGACATTAGCAGGTGGACCCCCCGAAGAGTCGTTTTGGTCGTTTACACCGGGGGGAACGACCTGGGAAAAATGAAAATGAGAGATTTGCTAGTACTCATGAAGCAAGACATGTTAAGGTTCCGGGATTGTTTCAAAGAAGTTATTTTGGTTTGGTCTGACATGGTGGCTAGAAGGAGTTGGAGAGGAGCGAGAGACCCGGAAGCAATAGATAGGGTCAGGAAGCTAGTGAATCTAAAGATGTCAAAGTTTGTGCAGTCGCTAGGTGGCATCGCGGTCAGACACTGGGAGTTAGAGGACAGGGAAAGAGGAGCATTAAGAGATGATGGAGTCCACTTGAACAAAGTCGGTCTTGATACTTTTCTGTCCGGCTTGCAGGACGGCGTGGAAGCAGCTTTGGCGCGGGTTGGTGGGGTGGGATGGTATGCGTAGTTGTGATACGACGCATCCCGCGTGGCCTGGAGTTTTTTCCATGCTGGATAAGGAAAGTTGAGGAAGGTTAGCAGCCAAAGGACCAGGGCTCACAAACTTCCTCAGGACTGTTACGGAATCAAAAGTTGAACGTTTCACGGCATGGAAAAGGTTTTTTCACTGAAAGTAAAGTTAATAAAGTTTATATAGTAATTGGTTTAATAAAGCTGTGGCTTACCCCACAATTTATACAGCAAGAAGACTGATGGCTTATTTGGTATGGTAAGAGAGCACATAGGTAAGGTTAATGTCTCTAGTCTCTTATGCAGTGAAATGCTCATAATGAGACTGCATGGGACTAGGGACAGATAGAGGATAAGGGTAAGCATAGCGAGCTTAGCAGAGGGGTGGAGCTAAAACAGGAAAGGGAAGGGGAGGAGAGGAAGGAAGAAGAAGTCAGTCCAGCGACGAAAGGAGAAGAAGGAGGACGCACAAGAGAGACACCCGCCCACCCGCCCTGGAGGTAGGGCGAGGAGGGAGTAGCAGAACTTTTGTTTCTCAAAAGAGGGATTTTGGAAGTTGTCACAGCTATGTTAGGCCTGGAGTTTTTTCCATGCTGGATAAGGAAAGTTGAGGAAGGTTAGCAGCCAAAGGACCAGGGCTCACGAACTTCCTCAGGACTGTTACGGAATCAAACGTTGAACGTTTCACGGCATGGAAAAGGTTTTTTCACTGAATAAAGTTAATAAAGTTTATATAGTAATTGGTTTAATAAAGCTGTGGCCTACCCCACAATTTTATACAGCAAGAAGACTGATGGCTTATTTGGTATGGTAAGAGAGCACATAGGTAAGGTTAATGTCCCTAGTCATAAGAAAACCAAGGAATATCTCCGCACTAGTCTTCACTGTCAGATGCATAGGAAGGCCTTATTAAAAGCTATGAAGTCTTCAGTAGAATCAGAAAGAGATGTTTAACATAAACCTAAACATGAAAGATTATTTGATTTGCCAAGAACTGAAGGGTGCGCCATAGTTCCATCTGAGGAGTCCTCTCTGTTGGGGAATACTATGGAACACGAAGCAGAATCCAGTATAAAGTAAGCTTCTGCTTCAGCTGCAGCAACGGTAGCATCAGTCCTAGTGGCCAGAGACCTCCGAGTCTGCTGGAGCTACCTAACAAGGGATTTAAGAATACTTTACAGAGTGCTCGTTTGCTAAATCTGTTTGTACATCCATTGGCTCTCTACTATTTTGTGAAAGTAAGACCAACTTTTAAAAATGTCCATTGAAGAGCCAATGCATTGTATATTTCAGTCTGTGACCGTGTTGGGTAACAGCAACATGTCATACTATGGGCACTTCAGGACCCATTCATTTCCAGATTGTGGAGTAACTTGCAGAGCTGATACTGTGCAATCTGCCAAGGAGAACAGGGAACTGTTTAAAGACTGTCCCCAAGGACGTTTTCACATCAGTGTTGGTACCTCTAGCAAGTTCCGTTAGAGCTTCTGTTCAAAAGCCGGGCAGCTGGGTGGATAACGGACAGACCCCATTATAGTCAATGGAGTCCGTCCAGCGCTGTTTGGTTCCATCCAGAGATGGAGCCGCTTGGGCAGGGGATCCCCCTTTCCTGCTCCCCGAGTGGAATCCCCAGCGCAGATGTGAAACCACCCTTGCACATTATATTATAAGACCTGTTGTGCTTGAATGTCTAGTTGCACTGCTGTTCACATTGGTACAATACAGGATAGACAACTAGACCGGCAGAGCGGAGAGGAGACGCTGAGAGATTCCCGTACAGAGAAATAATCACATAAAGGAACATTTGACTATACAGCAAAATAGTCACCGAACAGTCCCTGTTGGGACCGTGTGAACCCATCCTAGCTTGGAGATAGTGCTTTGCTGATTTTGATCCGCTCACTTGTGGTGGTTTCGGCCCCTGCAGCTTTTGTCCAAAAAATGTGGGCGGGTATCTAGTTACTGAACACAAAAACCAAAGTTCATTCAAATTCAAAATAAGTATATAAATTTCTTTACAATAAGAAGTTTACACATACAAGCTGTAATCTATAGTTTTCTTATGAGTGTGCATGCCCGGGATTAGGATGCATGCGTATCTATAAAATGCACCTGCAGCGACCCTTCTAAACACATTCACAGTACATACAGTGACCTTCCGGTCCTGCAACGATGGCCGCACTAGTCCTCTGACTGCCTGTGCATTGCTAGTGCATCATTAGTCTTAGGGCGCCCACCCACTGGCGTTTTTTTTCCCTGCGAAATTCGCAGCATTTTTTTCTCTGCAGGGGTCTATGGGACTTGTAATGTTAAAATCGCGATCGCGCAAAATCGCGATTTCGCGGTAAATTGCGATTTTGCGCGATCGCGATTTTAACATTACAAGTCCCATAGACCCCTGCAGAGAAAAAAATGCTGCGAATTTTGCAGGGAAAAAAAACGCCAGTGGGTGGGCGCCCTAAGACACTACATGCGGCCCACATGAGCAGTACTAGCCAGTCACAGCAGCATGCAGTGTCTTAGACTACCGATGTATACTAACACACGGTTCAGAGAGGTAGTGCGGCCATTTTTGTTGGTCCAGGACCTGATGTTTGCTTTAACAACATTTCTGTCACTTGTTATAAACTAAATCAGACAGCAAATACAAAAAAGGCAAATTAAATGTAGGTAGGTGCCATAGTCAATGTGGCGCTAATATTCAAAAAGTGGTCAAAAAGTGAACCTGGAAACTACAGGCCGGTAAGTCTTACTTCTATTGTGGGTAAAATGTTTGTAGGGTTTCTAAGAGACGCTGTCCTGGAGGACCTCAAGGAAAATGGCTGTATAACTCTGTATCAGCATGGGTTTATGAGAGATTGCTCCTGTCAAACCAATCTGATCAGTTTCTACGAGGAGGTAAGTTCTAGACTGGATCGGGGAGTCATTGGATCTTGTGTATCTGGACTTTTCCAAAGCGTTTGATACTGTGCCGCATAAAAGGTTGATATATAAAATGACAATGCTTGGTCTGGGCACAAATGTCTGTAAGTGGGTAACTGGTCAGTGATAGAAAGCAGAGGGGGGTTATAAATGGTACGTACTTTGATTGGGTCACTGTTACTAGTGGGATACCGCAGGGGGTGGTATTGGTGGGCTTACGATTACTAGTAGGGTATCACAGCGCGCAGTATTAGTGGGCTTACCATTACTAGAGGGGTATCACAGGGGGCAGTATTGGTGGGCTTACCATTACCAGTGGGGTATCACAGGGGGTAGTATTGGAGGGGTCACCATTACTAATGGGGTACCACAAAGGGTAGGATTGGGCCCTATTCTTTTCAGTATCATAGTAAGCCTGAAAAAAAGACATCTGTCCATCCGGTTCAGCCTATTAACTCCCAATGTCAATCCAGAGGAAGGCAAAAAAAAACCTCAATGATTTAGAAGCCAATTTTCCCCATTTAAAGGGAAAAAATTCCTTCCTGACTCCAATCAGAATAATCCCTGGATCAACAACCCTTTTGAAGTTATTAGTGGCTATAACATATAATATTGCATCACTCAAGAAAGGCATCCAGCCCCTCTTGAACTTTTATTTATCAAATTCACCATCACTATATCCTCAGGCAAAGCGTTTCATAGTCTCACTGCTCTTACAGTAAAGAACCCCCTTCTGTGTAGAAACCTTTCCTCTAGATGTAGAGGGCGCCCCTTTTTTACGCTCATAGTCCTGGGTATAATAGATGATGGGAGAGATCTCTGTATTGTCAACTGATATATTTATACATAGTTATTAGAGTGCCCCCTTGTCACAGTCCTAGGTATAATAGATGATGGAAGAGATCTCTATATTGTCAACTGATATATTTATACATAGTTATTGAAGTGCCCCCTTGTTACAGTCCTGGGTATAATAGATGATGGGAGAGATCTCTGTATTGTCCCTTGATATATTATACATAGTTATTAAAGTGCCAACTTGTGATAGTTACAGTCCTGGGTATGATAGATGATGGGTGAGATCTCTGTATTGTGCCCTAATATATTATGCATAGTTATTAGGTTGCTCCTCAGCCATATTTTTTCTAAACTATATAATGTCCATTTTTATAACCTCTCTGGGTATTGTAGTCTGCCAATTCCATTTATTACTTTAGTTGCCCGCCTTTGTACCCGCTCAAGCTCTGATATGTCTTTCTTGACCAGTGCCCAAAACTGTCCACAATATTCCATGTGTGGTCTGACCAGCGACTTGAAAAGAGGAAGAACAATGTTCTTGTTATGCACCTCTAGACCTCTTTTGATGCATCCTATGATCCTATTTGCCTTGGCAGCAGCTGTCTGGCACTGGTTGCTCCAGTTAAGCTTACAGTTAACTAAAATCCCCAAGGTGTTTTCCATGTCAGTGTTTCCCAGGTTCGTTTCATAATCCCTTTTTGACTGTCTGCTGGAGAAATCCACACCCAGCAAGTACAATTATCCCACACCTGTGAAGGTATGCTCCTGGAAACCAGTAGAACAGATCCCAGGAGCACAACCCAACAAAGTGGTTGTGTATCACACTACTTAATTCAAAATAAAAACTTAATTCCCTTAAAATCCGGGGGTGTATCCCATCAGGATCTGGTAATTTATCTATTTTAATCTTTTTAAGATGGCTTTGCACTTCTTCTTTAGTTAGACTGGTGATACAGTGGTGTCTTGTGTTAAGAGTTTAATTCGTTCCGTGATGAATCTCTTAACCCAAAACACTCTTATCTCAAAACCAGTTTCCCCATTGAAGTGAATGCAAAAGCCATTAAACTGTTCCGGTTCGTGAAGCTCTCCCACTGATTTCAGTGGGGTTGGCGCTGCCCTATTGAAAGCAATAGTACGCCAGCATCCCTGCTGTGGTTTTTGGGGAAGGGCTTTAAATATAAGCCCTTCCCTGAATTCATCTCTAGCTGCAGTAAAAAAATAAATAAAATATATACTCACCTGTCTACCATTGCCGGGGCTCAGGGGCGTCTAGCCGCTTGTTCTCCCTGCACTGCTCTGAAACTTTTCAGCAGGCGGGGATTAAAAATGCAGGCAGAACTAGCGGTGGCTAGACACATCTGAGCCCCGGCAGCAGTAGACAGGTGAGTATATATTTTTAACTACAGCTAGGGATCATTTTCAGGGAAGGGCTTATATTTAAATCCCCTCCCCAAAAATCACTGCAGGGCGTTGTCGGCAGGCCATTGCTTTCAATAGAACCACCTGTTGAGAGCAAGGCTCTCAACCCAAGTTTTTGCTCTTAAGTCAACGCAAAAATTCAGGAGAGAGCCTGCTCTCAAGTCAAAAAGCTTGTAAGTTGAGGCACTCTTAACCCAAGGTATCACTTCACAATTTCACCTACATTATTTATTAAAGGGCCAACACTCTCAGTATTAAAGCGTGAGCAACTAAAGTAATAAATGGAACGGGCGGATTACAAGACCCAGAGGGGTTATCAAAATTGGGATGCAAGATGGAGGAAGCATTTGGTGATATCATCAAGGCACTCTGGCTGCTGATTGGCTGACCTGTGTACCAGACAATTAGAAATTCAATTTTCCCACGATTTTTGCCAAAAATCGGGTCAGACTCACCCAATCCAATTTGATAAACATTGGATGTTTTTACCGCATATCCAATCATAATGAACAACAGTATTGATGACCCCTTCAATAATATGACACACACATGAAGAAGAGCTAGAAAAGTTAGGACTGTTGTAGTTTTTTTTTAGCTTGAATTAATGATAATAAATCATCAAAAGATTCAGAGAATGTAGAGACATTCCTGTGTTCAAGGGACAAGGCTGACACTCAATATCGGATGCTCAAGACATACGTCCCTCAGGCTTCCCTGCATTAAAGCAGGCATAATTCTGTAATGCAGATTACTGCATGAGCTCAGGAATACTATCAGAAATGATTGTCTGTTAATACAGTTCGCAGTGCGAATCCATAAGTGCAAGTTAAAACCGTATCATGCAAAGAAGAAGTCATGTATCAACACAGTCCAGAAACGTGAGCATCTTCTCTGGGCCAAAGCTTGTTTAAAATGGACTGAGGCAAAATGGAAAACGGTTCTGTAGTCAGATGAACCAGAATTTGAAATTCTTTTTGGAAACCAAGAACACCGTGTCCTGTGGACTCAAGCGGAGAGGGACCATTCAGCTTGCACAGTTTAAAAGCCTACATCTCTGATGCTATGGATACCATAATGTTACTGCTACTGCAAGAACTCCAGTGTTCCAAAACGAATATGTAGAGACAAGTTTTACACAGATGCTCTGCAGACCATAGAACTGATTACAGTACAGTTATATCCAATGACACACAGGTGTTTGCTTGGAGTTGCTCACTTTTGTCGCCTTTTCCATCTGGTCCAGAATACTGTTAGGGGGGTCACAAGGGGACCCATCAGCTGATGCTGTCTGCTTCCCAATCAGTTTGAATCATGCGAGTATACTCGGAGAAGACATAAACTGATACCACCAGCAGTGTGTGGATTCAGAATGAGTTCTGCTTTATTCATACAAAAACATTAGATTATATAGACCATAGACCACCTTCTAGACAGGATGAGCCTATCTTTTAGTCAGCACATATAATTGCAAGAACACATTCCTTCTTAATGAGTTATTGTAAAGAGAAAAACTTGAAACAGAGCATCTTGTTACTTTACCACAAATGTCCTTGGTACACTAAGTCCGGGGAGAAGGACAGATAAGCAGACCTTGGATGTCTGAGACAAACTATTTCCTGACCACCTGGTTCCCGCTTTCACTATCTAAGGCCGCCTGCAGACGAGCGGGTCGGATCCGGCAGCGAGAATTCTCGCCGTGGGACCCGACCTGAGAGCCTGCAGGGATGAGCGCATACTTACCCGCGCCTGGCGGCCCCGGCTCTTTCATGTGCCGCCTGCCGCGCAGCCGGCGCATGCGCAGACCGGAGCCGGCGTCCGGGTGAGTGCGAGTCCCGCACAAACATAGGACATGCCGCAGTCTGTTTGCCGCGCGAGATTTCGCGCGGCCAAACCGCGGCCGTCTGCATAGGAGTGCGTATGGTAATGCACTCCTATGCAAACTTTCAGTGGCGGAAATCCCGTGGGAAATACCACCGCAGGATTTCCGCCCGTGTGCAGGCAGCCTAAAGCATACATTTATTTTTCTTACTATTTTGGTAGCTTAGAAACAAGATTAACCCCTTACACATAATAACTTCTTCCAGCCACACCTTGTCTGCAAAATTTGCAACACAGACATCTCTAACTTCTCTAGCACTGTCCCTACCTTTTCCCAACCAACACAAACTTCACATCCTGCTGCTATGCCCAATTCCCTGCCGGTTACTGCCCTACTTGCCCTGAAAAAATGGTGTCAGAACTATAATTACCCTCCAAAAGATAGAGCCACATAGACAACAACCCTTAAAAACAATAATACTAGATAGACAGATAGCGCCCCAGGTGGTAAAAGTGCCATCTTTTGTAGCCCCCATAATAATAATGGGTTTCTTAGTGCCCCCCAACAGTTATAGAGCTTCTGTTTGTACAGAATTGTACAACTTCACATTATTTGCAGCAAAAAACACTATTTGACCACAACAAGGTCTGCATGTACCCTCAACATTCTGTATGCCTGATTTTTTATTAACTAGTTACTTATTAGAGATGAGCGAACGCGTTCGTCCGAGCTTGATATTCGTGCGAATATTAGGGTGTTCGGGATGTTCGTTATTCGTAATGAACACCATGCGGTGTTCTGGTTACTTTCACTTACTTCCCTGAGACGTTTGCGCGCTTTTCTGGCCAATTGAAAGACAGGGAAGGCATTACAACGTCCCCCTGTGACGTTCAAGCCCTATACCACCCCCCTGCTGTGAGTGGCTGGGAAGATCAGGTGTCACCCGAACATAAAAGTCGGCCCCTCCCGCGGCTCGCCTCAGATGCCTGGTGAGTTAGATGAGGGACAGTGCTGTTTGTACCGGAGCTGCTGTAGGGAAAGAATTGGTAGTTAGTGTAGGCTTCAAGACCCCCCAAAGGTCCTTATTAGGGCCACTGATAGCTGTGTGTTGGCTGCTGTTAGCAGTGGCAAATTTTTTTTTTCTCAAAATCGGCAGTGCAGAGCATTGCACCCGGCATTAGGGACAGAAGTGCTGCATAGGCAGGGAGAGTGTTAGGAGTGAGTGTAGCCTTCGAGAACCTCAACGGTCCTTTCTAGGGCCATATTTAACCGTGTGCAGTACTGTCCAGGCTGCTGTTAGCTGTGCTGCATTTTTTTTTGCTTCTCAAAATCGCCTCTGCAGAGCATTGCACCCTCCATTGATACTGCAGGGAAAGAATTGTATAGGCAGGGCCACAACACAGTTGTTATTCATTGAATATACGCAGTGCTGCCTTTTGGTGCCAAAAAACGGAAAATAATTAAATTTGTCCTGCCTCTGTCCGTCCTAACGCCGGTGGACACGTGTGAGCTGCGTCTGCAACCTGTAAAAATCAGACGCACCCAGCTACGCTTTACTGCTGGCTTCGCCATTTGCTTTCCTTAATTGGGAAAAAAATACCTGCTCTGCCAGAGTTATAATAACTCTGCTACCCTCACGTTCTGTGACACATAAGCAGGGACACAGCACAGTTATTAAACTTCTCATGTTCATTGAATATACGCAGTGCTGCCTTTTGGTGGAAAAAAACTGAAAACAAATCTATTTGTCCAGCCTCTGTCCGTCCTAAGGGCTGTGGACACGTGTGAGCTGCGTGAACAACATTGCTAAATCAGACGCACCCAGCTACGCTTTACTGCTGGCTTCGCCATTTGCTTTCCTTAATTGGGAAAAAAATACCTGCTCTGCCAGAGTTATAATAACTCTGCTACCCTCACGTTCTGTGACACATAAGCAGGGACACAGCACAGTTATTAAACTTCTCATGTTCATTGAATATACGCAGTGCTGCCTTTTGGTGGAAAAAAACTGAAAACAAATCTATTTGTCCAGCCTCTGTCCGTCCTAAGGGCTGTGGACACGTGTGAGCTGCGTGAACAACATTGCTAAATCAGACGCACCCAGCTACGCTTTACTGCTGGCTTCGCCATTTGCTTTCCTTAATTGGGAAAAAAATACCTGCTCTGCCAGAGTTATAATAACTCTGCTACCCTCACGTTCTGTGACACATAAGCAGGGACACAGCACAGTTATTAAACTTCTCATGTTCATTGAATATACGCAGTGCTGCCTTTTGGTGGAAAAAAACTGAAAACAAATCTATTTGTCCAGCCTCTGTCCGTCCTAAGGGCTGTGGACACGTGTGAGCTGCGTGAACAACATTGCTAAATCAGACGCACCCAGCTACGCTTTACTGCTGGCTTCGCCATTTGCTTTCCTTAATTGGGAAAAAAATACCTGCTCTGCCAGAGTTATAATAACTCTGCTACCCTCACGTTCTGTGACACATAAGCAGGGACACAGCACAGTTATTAAACTTCTCATGTTCATTGAATATACGCAGTGCTGCCTTTTGGTGGAAAAAAACTGAAAACAAATCTATTTGTCCAGCCTCTGTCCGTCCTAAGGGCTGTGGACACGTGTGAGCTGCGTGAACAACATTGCTAAATCAGACGCACCCAGCTACGCTTTACTGCTGGCTTCGCCATTTGCTTTCCTTAATTGGGAAAAAAATACCTGCTCTGCCAGAGTTATAATAACTCTGCTACCCTCACGTTCTGTGACACATTAGCAGGGACACAGCACAGTTATTAAACTTAGATTATTCATTCACTAGAGGCAGTGGGGCCTTTCGTTTTCCAAAAAGGGCAAAAATTATATTTGGCCTGCAGTCTTGCGCCAATTTATTTCCTGCCTGTGAAATCAAATCACTGGTAATACAGCATGCTGAGGGGTAGGGGTAGGCCTAGAGGACGTGGACGCGGCCGAGGACGCGGAGGGCCAAGTCAGGGTGTGGGCACAGGCCGAGCTCCTGATCCCGGTGTGTCGCAGCCGACTGCTGCGCGATTAGGAGAGAGGCACGTTTCTGGCGTCCCCACATTCATCGCCCAATTAATGGGTCCACGCGGGAGACGGTTATTAGAAAATGAGCAGTGTGAGCAGGTCCTGTCCTGGATGGCAGAAAGTGCTTCGAGCAACCTATCGTCAACACGCAGTTCTGCGCCGTCCACTGCTGCAAATCCGAATCCTCTGTCTGCTGCTCCTCCTTCCTCCCAGCCTCCTCACTCCACTACAATGACACCTGCTCAGGAGCGGGAACACTCCCAGGAACTGTTCTCGGGCCCCTGCTCAGATTGGGCAGCAGCGGTTCCTCTCCCACCAGAGGAGTTTATAGTCACTGATGCCCAACCATTCGAAAGTTCCCGGGGTCCGGGGGATGAGGCTGGGGACTTCCGCCAACTGTCTCAAGAACTTTCTGTGGGTGAGGAGGACGATGACGATCAGACACAGTTGTCTTGCAGTGAGGTAGTAGTAAGGGCAGTAAGTCCGAGGGAGCAGCGCACAGAGGATTCGGAGGAAGAGCAGCAGGACGATGAGGTGACTGACCCCACCTGGTGTGCAACGCTTACTCAGGAGGACAGGTCTTCAGAGGGGGAGTCAAGGGCATCAGCAGGGCAGGTTGCAAGAGGCAGTGCGGTGGCCAGGGGTAGAGGCAGGGCCAGACCGAATAATCCACCAAGTGTTTCCCAAAGCGCCCCCTCGCGCCATGCCACCCTGCAGAGGCCGAGGTACTCTAAGGTCTGGCAGTTTTTCACAGAGACGCCTGACGACCGACGAACAGTGGTGTGCAACCTTTGTTGCGCAAAGCTCAGCCGGGGAGCCAACACCAACAGCCTCACCACCACCACCATGCGCAGGCATATGATGGCCAAGCACCCCACAAGGTGGGACGAAGGCCGTTCAGCGCCTCCGGTTTGCACCCCTGCCTCTCCCCCTGTGCCCCAACCTGCCACTGAGATGCAACCCCCCTCTCAGGACACAGGCACTACCGCCTCATGGCCTGCACCCACACCCTCATCTCCGCTGTCCTCGGCCCCATCCAGCAGTGTAGTTCAGCGCACCGTCCAGCCGTCGCTTGCGCAAGTGTTCGAGCGCAAGCGCAAGTACGCCGCCACGCACCCGCACGCTCAAACGTTAACCGTCCGCATCGCAAAATTCATCAGCCTTGAGATGCTGCCGTATAGGGTTGTGGAAACGGAGTCTTTCAAAAGTATCATGGAGGCGGCGGCCCCGCGCTACTCAGTTCCCAGTCGCCACTACTTTTCCAGATGTGCTGTCCCAGCCCTGCACGACCACGTCTCCCGCAACATTGTACGCGCCCTCACCAACGCGGTTACTGCCACGGTCCACTTAACTACGGACACGTGGACAAGCACAGGCGGGCAGGGCCACTACATCTCCCTGACGGCACATTGGGTGAATTTAGTGGAGGCTGGGACAGAGTCAGAGCCTGGGACCGCTCACGTCCTACCCACCCCCAGAATTGCGGGCCCCAGCTCGGTGCTGGTATCTGCGGAGGTGTATGCTTCCTCCACTAAAGCACCCTCCTCCTCCTCCTCCTCCTCTGTCTCGCAATCAAGATGTGTTAGCAGCAGCATGTCGCCAGCAGTCGGTGTCGCGCGGTGTGGCAGCACAGCGGTGGGCAAGCGTCAGCAGGCCGTGCTGAAACTACTCAGCTTAGGCGATAAGAGGCACACGGCCCACGAACTGCTGCAGGGTCTGACACAGCAGACCGACCGCTGGCTTGCGCCGCTGAGCCTCCAACCGGGCATGGTCGTGTGTGACAACGGCCGTAACCTGGTGGCGGCTCTGCAGCTCGGCAGCCTCACGCACGTGCCATGCCTGGCCCACGTCTTTAATTTGGTGGTTCAGCGCTTTCTGAAAAGCTACCCACGCTTGTCAGACCTGCTCGTAAAGGCGCGCCGGCTCTGCGCACATTTCCGCAAGTCCCACACGGACGCTGCCACCCTGCGCACCCTGCAACATCACTTTAAGCTGCCAGTGCACCGACTGCTGTGCGACGTGCCCACACGGTGGAACTCTACGCTCCACATGTTGGCCAGGCTCTATGAACAACGGAGAGCTATAGTCGAATACCAACTCCAACATGGGCGGCGCAGTGGGAGTCAGCCTCCTCAATTCCTTTCAGAAGAGTGGGCCTGGTTGGCAGACATCTGCCATGTCCTTGGTAATTTTGAGGAGTCTACCCAGGTGGTGAGCGGCGATGCTACAATCATTAGCGTCACCATTCCTCTGCTATGCATCTTGAGAAATTCCCTGCAAACCATAAAGGCAGCTGCTTTGCGCTCGGAAACGGGGGCGGGGGAAGACAGTATGCCGCTGGATAGTCAGGGCACCCTCCTGTCTATTTCTCAGCGCGTACAGGAGGAGGAGGAGGAGCATGAGGAGGATGAGGAGGAGGGGGAAGAGACAGCTTGGGCCGCTGCTGACGGTACACCGGCTGATTGCCTGTCATCCTTTCAGCGTGTATGGCCTGAGGAGGAGGAGGAGGAGGAGGAGGAGGAGGATCCTGAAAGTGATCTTCCTAGTGAGGACAGCCATGTGTTGCGTACTGGTACCCTGGCACACATGGCTGACTTCATGTTAGGATGCCTTTCTCGTGACCCTCGCGTTGCACGCATTCTGGCCACGACGGATTACTGGGTGTACACACTGCTCGATCCACGGTATAAGGAGAACCTGCCCACTCTGATTCCCGAAGAGGAAAGGGGTTCGAGAGTGTTGCTATACCACAGGACCCTTGCGGACAAGCTGATGGTAAAATTCCCAGCCGACAGCGCTAGTGGCAGAAGGCGCAGTACCGAGGGCAAGGTAGCAGGGGATGTGCGTAGATCGAGCAGCATGTACATCCCAGGCAGTGCAACAGTCTTTAAGGGCCTGGCCAGCTTTATGGCTCCCCACCAAGACTGTGTCACCGCTCCCCAGTCACGGCTGAGTCGGCGGGAGCACTGTAAAAGGATGGTGAGGGAGTACGTAGCGGATCGCACGACCATCCTTGGTGACGCCTCTGCCCCCTACAACTACTGGGTGTCGAAGCTGGACACGTGGCCTGAACTAGCGCTGTATGCCCTTGAGGTGCTTGCTTGTCCTGCGGCTAGCGTCTTGTCGGAAAGGGTGTTTAGTGCGGCTGGGGGAATCATCACAGATAAGCGTAGCCGCTTGTCAACCGACAGTGCCGACAGGCTAACACTCATCAAGATGAACAAAGGCTGGATTTCCCCAGACTTCTGTTCTCCACCAGCGGACAGCAGCGATACGTAAGCAATACGTAGGCTGCACCCGCGGATGGAAGCTACGTTCTCTCTCACCATCCAAAACGGGGACATTTCTGCTTCATTAATCTGTGTCTAATATTCCTCCTCCTCCTCCTGCTCCTCCTCCTGAAACCTCACGTAATCACGCTGAACGGGCAATTTTTCTTAGGGCCACAAGGCTCACTCAAATAATTTTTCTGAACAATTTTTATAAGTTTCAATGCGCTTAAAAGCGTTGGAACTTTAACTTGAACCAATTTTTCCTTACACTGGGCTGCCTCCAGGCCTAGTTAGTTACCACTTAAGCCACATTAACCAAAGCGATTAATGGGTTTCACCTGCCCTCTTGGCTGGCCATGGCCAATTTTTGGGATGTACATTAGTACTGTTGATACAGCAATTTTTGTGGGCCCTCGCCTACAGTGTAATCAAATTAATTTTTAGCCCACCTGCATTACAGCTGACGTTGCCTCAGCTGTGTTGGGCAATGCAATGGGATATTTTTGTGTACCGCCGGTGGGTTCCAGGGAGCCACCCATGCTGTAGGTGCACACAGAGTTTTTAATACATCTGTACACTTCTAAAGAACCCCAGTCTGACTGGGGCATGCAGTGTGGGCCGAAGCCCACCTGTATTACGCACAACATTACTACCTCAGCTGTGTTGGGCAATGCAATGGGATATTTCTATGTACCGCCGGTGGGTTCCAGGGAGCCACCCATGCTGTAGGTGCACACGGAGTTTTTAATACATCTGTACACTTCTAAAGAACCCCAGTCTGACTGGGGCATGCAGTGTGGGCCGAAGCCCACCTGTATTACGCACAACATTACTACCTCAGCTGTGTTGGGCAATGCAATGGGATATTTCTATGTACCGCCGGTGGCTTCCTGGCACCCACCCAGGCAGTGGGTCCACAGGGAGTGTAACCTACATGTGTCCACTTGTAAAGAACTCCAGTCAGACTGGGGCATGCAGTGTGGGCCGAAGCCCACCTGTATTACGCACGACATTACTACCTCAGCTGTGTTGGGCAATGCAATGGGATATTTCTATGTACCGCCGGTGGCTTCCTGGCACCCACCCAGGCAGTGGGTCCACAGGGAGTGTAACCTACATGTGTCCACTTGTAAAGAACCCCAGTCAGACTGGGGCATGCAGTGTGGGCCGAAGCCCACCTGTATTACGCACGACATTACTACCTCAGCTGTGTTGGGCAATGCAATGGGATATTTCTATGTACCGCCGGTGGCTTCCTGGCACCCACCCAGGCAGTGGGTCCACAGGGAGTGTAACCTACATGTGTCCACTTGTAAAGAACCCCAGTCAGACTGGGGCATGCAGTGTGGGCCGAAGCCCACCTGTATTACGCACGACATTACTACCTCAGCTGTGTTGGGCAATGCAATGGGATATTTTTATGTACCGCCGGTGGGTTCCAGGGAGCCACCCATGCTGTCAGTCCACAGGGACTTCACAATAGGGAGTTGTATCTGCCTGTGTCTATGAATTAAAAAACGCGGTCTGACTGGGGCATGCAGACACCTTGACAGAATGAATAGTGTGTGGCACATAGGTTCCCCATTGCTATGCCTACGTGTGCAGCTCCTGATGGCGGTGGCACAGGATTCTATTTCTCATTGCTTCTGTACAGCATTGTGGGCTATCGCCCCGCCCCTTTTAAAGAGGGTCGCTGCCTAGCCGTGCCAACCCTCTGCAGTGTGTGCCTGCGGTTCCTCCTCATGGCAGACGCACTTCTAAATAGACATGAGTGTGGCGTGGCATGAGGGCAGCTGAAGGCTGCGCAGGGACACTTTGGTGTGCGCTGTGGGGGGGGGAGGGGGGGCGGTTGGTCAGCATGTAACCCAGGAGAAGTGGCAGCGGAGTGTCATGCAGGCAGTGATTGTGCTTTGTTGTAGCTAGTGTGGTGCTTAGCAAAGGTATGCCATGCTAATGAGGGCTTTTCAGAAGTAAAAGTTGTTGGGAGGGGGGGGGGGGCCACTCTTGCCGGTATTGTGGCTTAATAGTGGGACCTGTGAACTTGAGATGCAGCCCAACATGTAGCCCCTCGCCTGCCCTATCCGTTTCTGTGTCATTCCCATCACTTTCTTGAATTGCCCAGATTTTCACACATGAAAACCTTAGCGAGCATCGGCGAAATACAAAAATGCTCTGGTCGCCCATTGACTTCAATGGGGTTCGTTGTTCGAAACGAACCCTCGAACATCGCGGGAAGTTCGTTCCGAATAACGAACACCCGAACATTTTGGTGTTCGCTCATCTCTATTACTTATTTAATCAAAACTGTGCAAAAGATAATCTACCAACTAGTCCAACTAAAAAAGGGCAATTTAATTGGTGCTGCTTCTAAGGCTATAAGATGGCTAGGACACACGTCTTTGACAACAGTGTTGCAGGCTGTTCGGTGGTGTTCGCTCTGCTGCCACCTTGTATTGAGACCATGGGCAGCAGACTGGATAGTACAGTTTTATGGTACCTATATAATGCAGGGGTGTCAAACTCATTTTCCCCGGTTGTCTTTAAAGGGCCAATGATGAGAACATTGTTCTTCCTTTTTAGCAGTCACTGGTCAGACCACACATGGAATACTGTGGACAGTTTTGAGCACTGGTACACAAGAAGGACATATCAGAGCAGGTACAAAGGTGGGCAACAAAAGAAATAAACGGAATGGGTGGACTACAATACCCAGAGAGTTTATGAAAATTGGAATTAATTAGTTAAGAAAAAAAGATAGCTCAGAGCGACCTAATAATAACTATGTATAAATATATCAGGGACAATACAGAGATCTCTACCAACATCTATTTATACCCAGGACTGTAACAAGGGGGCGCTCTAATAACTATGTATAAATATATCAGGGGCCAATACAGAGATCTCTTCCATCATCTATTTATACCCAGGACTGGAACAAGGGGGCGCTCTAATAACTATGTATAGGTATATCAGGGAACAATACAGAGATCTCTTCTATCATCTATTTATACCCAGGACTGTAACAAGGGGGCGCTCTAATAACTATGTATAAATATATCAGGGAACAATACAGAGATCTCTTCCATCATCTATTTATAACCAGGACTGCAGCAAGGGGGCGTTCTAATAACTATGTATAATATATATCAGGGGACAATACAGAGATTTCTTCCATCATCTATTTATACCCAGGACTGTGACTGTAACAAGGGGGTGACCTCTACATCTAGAGGAAAGAAGGTTTCTACACCAACGATGAAGCTGGTTCTTTACTGTAAGGCTGCCTGCCCACGGGCATTTTTTCATTGCGTTCCCCGTGTTGCTATGGAAAGTGCAGCCCCCCTGTCCACGAGAACCATATTGATTCTCCGTTCGCAGCCGGCAAATCGCAGCATTCCTTCAAGCCAAAGTTAGACTCTTTATACAAGCCTTGTAACAATGACTGGGAATAATGATCAAAATGTCGCATGAATCTACAAATGGTACCATTGGAAAGTATGTCATGGAATATAAAGTGTTAAGTTTCAGAATGCAATAAGTGTATGTTTCTTACCTTGTATTGGACTATTGACCCTTAAATAGAAGACTAAGGCCTCATGTCCACGGGCAAATTAACATTTACAATCCGCAGCGTTTTTCCTGCATGCGGATCCGCGCCCCATAGGGATGCATTAGACACCCGCAGGTAGTTAAATACCTGCGGATGTCATTTTTCCCTGCAGACGCGGGTCCCACGTGCAGGAAAAAATCCGGACATGCTCCATTTTAGTGCGGGTCTCCCACAGAGGCGGCTCCCGCAGACTTCTATTGAAGCCTATGGAAGCCGACCCGCACCAGAATAAACTCACCTGCTCCGGATCTTCCCTTTTTCGCAGTTTGATCTTCTCTCCGTCGTGGACGGATCTTCTTTCTTCGGGCCGGTGGATGTGCCCGGCGCATGCGCACGGCACGCAGCTGGCGTGCTGAGTACATCCGCCGGGCCGAAGAAAGAAGATCCGGCCGCGACGGAGAGATCAAGCCGCGAAGAAGGGAAGATCCGGAGCGTGCAGAGAGGTGAGTAATTGTTATTTTCAGCCCTCATGTCCGCGGAGAATCCGTAGCGGGCCTGATTTTCCCCGTGGACATGAGGCCTAAAACCTATGCTTTGTAGTGCTGGTAACTAGCATTTTAAGGCAAGAAGTCAACAGACAAATTAAATAAAGCTAAGCTATGTTAACAGAGAAGACACACAGCTATAGCAGAAATAGTGTCTAATATATCCTGACTGCACTGATTTCCATGTCTAGGACGAGCCTGAAGAGCTTTGAGACTATTTGGTAGATGTCAATAAGCCTTATGACCAGTAAGCTTTGTCACCTATGTAACACTAGTCTTTGTACCAAGTAACTCTTGAATCCGCCTTCTTCTTCCTGTATAAGAGTTGGTAATGTTGATAATAAAGTAGAATTCATTGAGTTCTCATGGAGAAGTGTCTTGACATAACATGGAGTGATTTCATGCTATTGATGGATAATTGCTAGCAAATCTCATCACGGGCTTCCATATCTACCAATTTGGCACCTGGCAACGAGGTCATCAGATCGGTACCGGTGTGGTCCGATAAGAAGTACAACTCATCCTGCAAAAAAAAACCCTTTCACAACACCGTTGACAAAAAAGGAAAATGTTAGGGGTCTTTGAATGCAGCGATAAACAAGATACATGTTTTTTTTATGAAATGTGAAAAAGTTGCATAAAAAGCCTAAACTATATAAATTTGGTATCTACATAATCATTCTGCTGAACGCTGTTAGAAACAAAATTCCAAACATTTCAGAATTGCAAATTTTGTTAATGTTGCCTCTAGGAAAAAAAAAAAAGGAATAACAAGTAATCACAATGTTGTATGCTCCCAAAGATTGAATAGAGAAGGACATCGCATAAAAAACAACCTTTACAGAGCTCCGTCGATGAAAAAACCAAAATGCCACGGACCTCGGAATGCGGCAACACAAAAGCGAAAAAATAGCGAAACACAAAAAAATTGTACAAATTTGGTATTGGTGGAATCGTGCCGGCCAGATAATAATATTATCACAGTATTTGTTTTGCACACGTGGGCTGCATTCCCACGAACCTATATCGGCTCGGTTTTCACGTCGAGCCGATATACGTTGTCCTCGTGTGCAGGGGGGGGGGGATGGAAGAGCTAGGAGCAGGAACTGAGCTCCCGCCCCATCTCTGCCTCCTCTCCGCCCCTCTGCACTATTTGCAATGGGGATAGGCGGGCCGGGGCGGGGCTAATTATCGGAACTTAGCCCCGCCCCCACCCCACCTCCTCTTATTGCAAATAGTGCAGAGGGGTGGAGAGGAGGCAGAGAGGGGGGCGGGAGCTCAGTTCCTGCTCCTGGCTCTTCCATCCTCCCCCCCTGCACACAAGGACAACGTATATCGGCTCGGCATGAAAACCGAGCCGATATACGTTTGTCTGAATGCAGCCTGAACTCCATAAAAATGAAATCCCCCAAAAAAAACTAATGGCAGAATTTCTTTTTATTCTACAATCCCCCTAAAAAATGAATCATACAGTCATACAGTATATGTACCCAAACATGATGCCATTAACAAATACAACTTGTTCCACAAAATAAAAAGTTTGGCAAACAAACCTAATTTATAACGGGGGTTAAATAAATTAGATTGCAACTATATATCCACTGAGTGCATGCTATCTACTCTATACTGTACACCCCGGCCAGATCTTTTGGGCGCCGTGCGATACTACAGCTGTTATGGGGTTAATCTTCCTGCAGTTTTTGCTCTCTGCAGACTTCATATTCTCCGTCTGTCGTTAATTATCCGTTTATTGTTTTTGTCTTTTAAATGTTTAATTAAAGGCTTAAAAACTCTTTTCCAGCCGGAGCGTCTGGGGATTTGTATGAAGCGTATCATCTGTGTGCCGGATGTGTACATATCATGTAATATACAGGACCGCGTACTTATTATATCAATTAGCTGCTTAAACCCTGCTTCGCCAAAAATAAGACCTACCCTGAAAATAAGCCATACACTGACTTTTCAGGATTTTTGTGGTGGCTTGAAATATAAGCCCTACCCTGAAAATAAGCCCTAGCTGCATTACATTAAAAAAATGAATGCATTATCTAGTAGGCCTGGTCCAGGTCTCTCCCGCTGCTCTCCGGAGCTCTGACGTGCTTTTTGCTGTCCACGACCAACCACAGAATTCACTTCATGGTTACGGGATTTATGGATCCCACCTGCAGGAAGTGATGGCTCTAATTGGTTTTTGAGCGCTACTCAGCCAAGCAATGCAGCGCTCAATGAACCAATGACAGCCATCACGTTGCTTCTTTGTATAATATGACATCCCGCGAAAATAAGACCTAGTGCCTCTTTTGAGGCAGGGTCTTATTTTCGGGTAAACACGTCTGTATTCAGATGGTGCAGTATCGTAACCGACATAATCCATAGAGAGTTATCAACCCGCTAGTGCGAATTTGGCCACTGTGGAATTACTGCAGGTGTTCTGTTGCGGAATGCCCGCAGCGGATCCATCTTCTGAGAAGGCAGCTTTAGGACAGTTTCAGATGGCCATATATACAACTACGCTCGCCAGTATGGAACGTAGTTGTGCATGAACGAGGTTTTTTTTACCTGCGGGGCTGAAGGGATCCCCCGCTGTGGCTGTCACAGAAGAGAATCGACGAGCTCTCCCATTGTTTTCAAAGGGGCGGCGCTGCTGCTGGGATTTTTTTTTCTCCTGCATAGCATTGCATAGTGGTACCATGCAGAAAAACATCAAAAGAATGGGTTTCATATTTGTGTGAGATCTGTGCGTCTCGCAACACACAAATCTTGCACAATTTTCTCGCCGGTGTGAAGGCATCCTACGGGTATGTTCACACGCCAGAATTTGCTGCGGAATTTTCAACTACGAATTCCAACTCAAAAACTGCATCAAAATCCGTGGCTTTTTTCCACGATATTTAGCACTGATCCGCAGCTCTAAAAACCCGCAAAATCGTGCAGAATGCGCACAATGGAAAATTGTGTTTCCGTACATTTGCACATCAAGAATGAGATGTCACTTCTCGATGCAAGAAGTTATTGCGGGTTTATACAACATTTTCAAACTATGACATTTCTGCTTGTAAGGCGGCTCTCACACAAGCGTTAGGAAAACGCAGCATTTTGCCGTGATTTCAAGCTGCATTTTTGAACGCTTTGTGTAGTGGTTTTTAACGCACCCCATCATTGTAATGATACAATGAGTGATAAGGTGCGTTAAAAAGTGCTTAAATGTACAAAAATAGAGCAGGCAGCGTTCGAAAATAGCGGCATTGGAGACACCACATTCAAACGCTACTCTGCAAAGCCCCATTAAAATCAATGGAGGTGTTTTACAGCATTTACCGCGGCGTTTCAAATGCCACGGTAAACACTGTTAGAAGGGTTTGCGTGAGAGCGGCCTAAGACAGAAAGTCAAACCACACAAAATAGTTCATAAATAACATTTACAATATGTCTACTTTATGTACATGTAGTGGCCCGAAACATGTATATCTGGCCCCTCCATAATTATCATACATGTCATGTCTTCAGTGTGGATGCCTGTGCAAAGTGTCTTGTCTGCTGCTATGTGTATTGCACAGCTGCAGCATGTAAGAGGTTAATGTCTGAAAGTGGCTGGGACACGTCTGGGAAAGTATCAATATATGTCTAGTCACGTGATGTCTGTAGTCTATAAATGTGAGTGGTTGGGGTGTGGTAGAGAGTTCCTGATCTTCAACGGTTGGAGTGGAGTTGAGTGCCAGCCACATGGGGGTACCTGTGATGGAAGAAGAGGAGAGGTATACTGAAGTCCTCTATGCCAGGAGCCACCTCTGAAAGAGAGAGTGAAGTGAGGAGTCCACCGTGCAGAGTGTCTTCAAGTACTCAGTGAGTGTCTGTGGAGTGTTTCTACTCCCGTCCTCCTCCGGAGTGTTCCCTTTCCAGGTCTGGTACCTTACAGATAATTTGGCCTGTAGGACCGATGTCATCCTGTGTTCTCCTTTCTGACCTCACATTCTTTGTCTTGCCTGCACTGGTGTGTAAGGGTGGACGCTCACTTGCGATATTTTCTCTCCTGTGCTGCGAGAGCACGAGAAAACTCTCGCCTCGCAGCGCAAGAAAGAGGCTGGTATAGAACCGGCATATTGCAAGTGGTTTCAATGGGGCCAGCGACAGCAGCGCTAGCCCCATTGAAAGTATAGGGAGAATTCCGCGGACTTCTGCCACAGCTGTGACAGCTGTTACAGCTGTGGCAGAAGTCCACGGCATTCTATTCCATTGCTTTCAATGGGATCGGCACTGCTGCCGATCCCATTGAAATCAATGCTTTCTGCCCAGCCCCGCAGAATGATTATTGGGGAAGGACTTGAAATATAAACCCTTCCCCGATAATCATCAATAAGTGGTAAAAAAAATTTAAAAATTATTTCTCACCTCTCCTGCGCTCAGCCGCGTCCTCCTGCTGGCTCCCCTGTACTGCTATTAAGCTCTTTCAGCAGTTGGGGATTTAAAAATCCCCGCCTCCTGAAAGGGCTGTGCAGATTGGCTGAGCGCTCAGCCAATCACACATAGCCCTTAGCTATTCATTCATGAATAGCTATTCATGAATGAATAGCTAAGGGCTATGTGTGATTGGCTGAGCGCTCAGCCAATAGCTGTCAGGACAGTGTCCGGGATATGGGGGTCCCTGAGATATCCCGCAACCCCTGTCCCTGCCTACTTGCCCCCCTGGGCTAACCCCCAGGGCGACAACTGGGCGACGGTCCCTACCCTCACTAGGGAAGCGGGACACGGGAGACAAACAGACACTGAGACAAACAACGGTAGAATGGTCAGACAATCCGGGTAGGCAACAAGAGGGTACGCAGTACAGAGGGGTCAGGCAAAACGTAGTCAAGTCCAAAAGCAGGTGTCAGAAAAGCCGAGGTCACAAGAGCAGTCAGGATAAACGCGGGTGCAGCTGGAGAACCAAACTAACACTGGCAAACCCTGAAAGGAAAACACACATATTTAAATGCTGTCAGTGCTCCCGCCCCAGAAGCTGATTGGGGCGGGGAGCCTGACAGCAGCAGGGCTAATCAGGGAGGTGCTGGGGGCACGCCCCCAGTCTTGCAGCACAGACCGTTACTAGGGAAGCCAGCCTGGTAGTCAAGTGACTAGAAGCACCAGCTGCCTCCCTAGCAACCCGGCGGCGACCAGTCTTACAGCGGCCCGGGGAGATCACCAGAACCGGGGCTCCCCTACGCCGCACTCCTGTAGCCCGGGTGGCAGGACCGGTGGTGCGGGCACGGCGGCCCCGAGAGTTGCAGGTTCTGACAGTACCCCCCCTTCTACGGGGGGACACCGGACCCCCATGGCCCGGTGCGGGCTTAAGCGGGAAAGCCCTGTGGAATGACTGGACTAGGCGTGGCGCATGAACGTCCCTGGCAGGGACCCACGTCCTATCCTCAGGGCCAAATCCTCTCCAGTGGACCAGGTACTGCAGCCCACCTCTAACCCGTCGGGCATCCACAAGCCTTTCTACTTCATACTCCAGTTCCCCCTGTACCAGAGAGGGAGGAGGCGGGTTCTGGGTGGGGAGAACTGGAGTCACATACTTCTTAAGCAAGTTCTTGTGAAAAACCTTGTGGACCTTCCAGGGGTCAGGAAGTGCCAACTTATATGCCACCGGGTTGATAACCTGAGAAACCGTAAATGGGCCAATGAACCGAGGAGCAAGTTTCAGGGAGGGAACCTTAAGTCTCAGATTCTTGGATGATAATAAAACCTGTTCCCCGACCACAAAAGGTGCAGAGATAGTCCGTCTTTTATTTGCGTATTTACGCAGTTTCTCTTGGGAACCCTGAAGGTTCTTACGAACCTGGGCCCAAACTGTGCACAGTTCTTCAGCGGATATGTCAGCGGCCGGATTGTTCGAGACAAAAGGAGTAGAAAGCGAGAACCGGGGATGAAACCCATAGTTACAAAAAAAAGGTGACAGTTGGGTCGACGAGTTACCATGGTTGTTAATAGCAAATTCGGCGAGAGGTAAGTAGTTGGCCCACTGATACTGGTTATCAGAGACGAACAGTCGCAGATACTGGATAAGTTCTTGATTCATCCGTTCCGTTTGTCCGTTACTCTCGGGATGGAAAGCGGAGGAAAAGGACAAATTAACGTTTAGATTTTTACAGAAGGCTCGCCAGAAGCGAGCGACGAACTGAACCCCTCTATCTGACACAATATCCTCGGGGATCCCATGTAACCGAACAATCTCCTTGATGAACATCTCAGACAAAAGTTTGGCGTTAGGCAACTTGCCAAGCGGAACAAAATGAGACATTTTAGAGAAACGGTCAACTATTACCCAAATGACCGTATTCCCCAGCGAGGATGGCAGATCAGTAATAAAATCCATGGACAAATGGGACCATGGCCTGGACGGAATGGGCAAGGGCAGAAGAGGCCCCTCAGGACGTCTCCTGAGGTTCTTCCCCCTTGCGCAAACCGGGCACGCGGACACAAATACCCGTACATCCTTGGCCATGTGCGGCCACCAATAGAGTCTGGCCGCTAACTCCAGAGTACCCCTGATGCCGGGGTGTCCAGCTAGGACTGAAGCATGTGTCTCCTCTAACACTTTCATTCTCAGTGATAACGGGACAAATAATTTGCCTTCCGGAAGGGCTTCAGGAGCCGATTGTTGAGCGGCGTAAATGAGGGGTGAAAGGTCGGAGGAGACAGCAGCGAGGACCACCCCAGGGGAGAGAATGCTCTCAGGCTCCGGCTCGGAAGGTTCCGGAGAACCAAAACTCCTAGACAGGGCATCAGCCTTGACATTCTTAGAACCGGGTCTATAGGTAACAACAAAATTGAACCGAGAGAAAAACAAGGCCCAGCGGGCTTGCCGAGCATTTAACCTCTTAGCGGAATCTAGATAGGTGAGGTTTTTATGGTCTGTGAGTACCGTGATCTGGTGATGGGCTCCTTCCAAAAAATGCCTCCACTCTTCGAAAGCCCACTTAATCGCCAGCAATTCCCGGTTGCCTATATCATAGTTCCGTTCGGTGGAAGAAAACTTCCTAGAAAAATAGGCACACGGTCTAAGGTTGGTGAGAGTGGAGGGACCTTGGGACAGTACCGCTCCCACACCAAACTCAGAGGCATCTACCTCCACCACAAAAGGGCTGGACAGATCCGGTTGTACTAGGACAGGTGCAGAAGAGAACGCCGCCTTTAGGGTATCGAAGGCCCTCAGAGCCTCAGAAGACCAGGTCCTCACATCTGCCCCCTTTCTGGTGAGGTCAGTTAGAGGTTTAGCCACCACGGAGAAGTCTTTAATGAATTTGCGATAGTAGTTGGCGAAGCCGAGGAAGCGTTGAAGGGCTTTCAACGACCCTGGCTGGGCCCACTCCGTGATGGCCTTCACCTTTTCAGGATCCATCTGGAAGTCGCATGGCGTGATGATATACCCCAAAAATGATATCTTTTGTACCCCGAAAACACATTTCTCGAGTTTAGCAAACAGCTTGTTATGTCTGAGTCGAGCTAGCACAGTCTGAACGTGAGTATGGTGACTCGGCAAGTCGGAGGAAAAAATCAAAATGTCGTCTAGATATACAACCACGAACACCCCCATGATATCCTGAAACACTGAGTTCATGTACCCCTGAAAAATGGCGGGGGCGTTACACAATCCAAAAGGCATAACTAGGTATTCAAAATGCCCGAGGGGCGTGTTGAAGGCGGTTTTCCACTCATCCCCTTCCCGAATGCGGATGAGGTTGTATGCTCCCCTGAGATCAAGTTTAGAAAACCATCGGGCACCAGCGACCTGGTTGAGGAGGTCAGGAATGAGTGGAAGAGCATACTGGTTTCGGACTGTGATTTTATTTAGCTCTCTATAGTCAATACAGGGCCGGAGACCCCCATCCTTCTTCTCAACGAAGAAAAACCCGGCACCCACCGGGGATTCTGAGGGCCGGATGTGCCCCTTGGCCAGACTGTCGTGGATGTAGTCCCTCATGGATTCTCTCTCTGGGACCGTAACGTTATAAATGCGGCCCTTAGGAAGTTTGGCCCCAGGAATCAAGTCTATTTTACAGTCCCATTCCCTATGAGGGGGCAGAGCTTCAGATAGTTGTTTGGAGAACACGTCAGAAAACTCGGAGAGGTATTCTGGTAGGGGGGTCCCCTCGCAGGTGGAGATTCCCACCTTCACCGCACAAAGGTGGTTGACACAGCGGGGACCCCACTTTACCAGTTCCAACGTGTCCCAATTTACTACCGGGTTGTGCTCCCGGAGCCAGGGGAGGCCTAGGACGACGTCCACAGACAAATCTCTCATCACTAGAAAGGTGCAGGTTTCCACGTGTAAGGCTCCTATCGTAAACCTTACTTCAGGGGTAACCAGATTAACCACCCCTGCTTGCAATGGAGTGGAGTCCACTCCTGAAACCAGAATCGGAGTCTCTAAACGTAACAAAACTCCGGACAGTTGAGCAACGAAATTAAAGTTAACGAAATTAGCCGCAGCCCCAGAATCAACAAAGGCTTGCCCAGTACGGTGGAAAGCATGAAATTCTAGGGTGCAAGGCACTAACATCTTGGACAACACAGGGAGTACCTTGGCTCCTAGACAGTCCCCCCGACAACTGCCTAGGAGCGGGAGTTCTTCCTGCCGTGGCTTCTTAGCGCAGGTAGCAATGCGGTGACCCGGCTCCCCACAGTAGAAGCAGAGGTTCTTCTTCAGGCGGTGTTCCCGTCGTTGCTTGGGGGTCATGGCTCCCAGCTCCATGGCCTCGGTGGTGGGAGGGTAAAAGGTCGGGTCAGTCGAAGAAGTAGACGTGGGGAGTGGGGTGGTCCGAGCGGCGTGTCTGGCCCTCAAACGTCGGTCGGCTCGAATAGCCAGCGACATGGCTTGCTCCAGAGTTCTAGGCTCTGGGTGGGCCACAAGTAGGTCCTTGAGACCCTCAGACAGGCCGGTCAAAAATAAGTCTTTTAGGGCGGCATCGTTCCACCGGGATTCCGTACAATGTTGACGAAATTGGGAACAGTAGTCCTCCGCCATCTTACAACCCTGGCGCAGGGCCAGAAGTTTGGAGACTGCGTAGCCCGCCCGGTCGGGTTCGTCATAAATTTGACCCAGGGCGGAAAAAAAGGCGTCAAGGGATAGTCGGGCTGGAGAGCCAGCTGGTAGCGAGAAAGCCCAATTTTGGGGCTCTCCCCTCAGGCGGGTAATTACGATTCCCACTTTCTGGTATTCAGTACCAGAGGAGTGGGGGCGGAGATCAAAGTAGAGCTTGCAGCTCTCCCTAAATGCAAAAAACTGATCTCTCTCTCCGGAGAAGCAATCCGGAAGCGTGGCTCGAGGTTCTGACATTGTTCCTGGAGCGGACGAGGGCTGCATGGGGCCTGCAGCTGCCACTTGTTCCCGTGGCTGCAAGCGGGCGGTTAGGTCCTGGGCAAGGGTCGTAAGGACCTGGACCTGGTTCGCTACAGCCGCCACGGCCTCCATCGAGGGGCTCAAAGTCGCCGGGCGGATGCAAGGGTCTGACCTTCGTTCGGCCAGTGTTACTGTCAGGACAGTGTCCGGGATATGGGGGTCCCTGAGATATCCCGCAACCCCTGTCCCTGCCTACTTGCCCCCCTGGGCTAACCCCCAGGGCGACAACTGGGCGACGGTCCCTACCCTCACTAGGGAAGCGGGACACGGGAGACAAACAGACACTGAGACAAACAACGGTAGAATGGTCAGACAATCCGGGTAGGCAACAAGAGGGTACGCAGTACAGAGGGGTCAGGCAAAACGTAGTCAAGTCCAAAAGCAGGTGTCAGAAAAGCCGAGGTCACAAGAGCAGTCAGGATAAACGCGGGTGCAGCTGGAGAACCAAACTAACACTGGCAAACCCTGAAAGGAAAACACACATATTTAAATGCTGTCAGTGCTCCCGCCCCAGAAGCTGATTGGGGCGGGGAGCCTGACAGCAGCAGGGCTAATCAGGGAGGTGCTGGGGGCACGCCCCCAGTCTTGCAGCACAGACCGTTACTAGGGAAGCCAGCCTGGTAGTCAAGTGACTAGAAGCACCAGCTGCCTCCCTAGCAACCCGGCGGCGACCAGTCTTACAGCGGCCCGGGGAGATCACCAGAACCGGGGCTCCCCTACGCCGCACTCCTGTAGCCCGGGTGGCAGGACCGGTGGTGCGGGCACGGCGGCCCCGAGAGTTGCAGGTTCTGACAATAGCTAAGCAGTAGCTGCTATTGGCTGAGCCCTCAGCCAATCTGCACAGCCCTTTCAGGAGGCGTGGATTTTTAAATCCTCGACTGCTAAAAGAGCTTAATAGGAGTGCCAGGGAGCCAGCAGGAGGACGCGGCTGAGCGCAGGAGAGGTGAGTAATAATTTGTTTTATTTTTTACACACTTTTGGCAGATTATCAGGGAAGGGCTTATATTTCAAGCCCTTTCCCGATAATCATTCCACGGGGCTTGGCAGAAAGCAGTGCTATCAATGGGATCAGCAGCAATGGGCTAGAATGCCGCGGACTTCTGCCACAGCTGTGGCAGAAGTCCCCGGCATTCTGCTTCTCTTTCCAATGGGGCTAGCGCTGCTGCCACTGGCCCCATTCAAAAGACTGGCGATATCCCGGCGTGATGCTGGCTTTTTTCTCGTACTGCGATGCGAGACTTTAACTTTAGTCTCGCATCGCAGTGGAGAAAAAAAAACGCCAGTGGGTGTCTACCCTAAAGCTGTAATCTGCAAAGCTTCAGGTAAAGTTCACCGGTCATTGCCCGTTCCCAGTGACCGTGTTATCAAGTTTCAACTGTGTGTGGACTCTCTTCATTTAACTGCCAGGTACAAGCTACGGTGAGAAGGAATGGTGGCGTCACGCGTGACAAATCTAAAGTCTACCAGGCATATACAGGTAACCGCTGTCCCAGTGTCTGGAAGAGGCCTAGCGGTACTTGGGCTGAGGTTGCGTGCATCCCTCCGGGGAAAAGTCTGGTAAAGCCACCATGACAAATGCCAACTCTACCCCGCCAGCTCCTCAGTACAGGCCTCGTGTCTACATGGCTACTGGGACGCTGCATACACATTAGTTTGTGGAATTTGTTAACATTGGGCCAAAAAAATGAAAAATTACAGTTTTTACACTAATAAGCCATATTAGACCTAAATTATTCATTTTTTTTCAGGATGTTTACTAGACACTTCCCATAAACTACCACATTTTAAAAAATGCACTTTCAAAATATTCAAAACTGCATTTGGGAAGTATGTTAACCCCTTAGATGTTACACGTGAATTAAAGACTATTTGACTTTTTAAAAAATGTTTAAAATATTTTTCTGCTGTTTGCAATTCACTTACAGGTGGAGGCTATCCTAAGCAATATTGCGGGAGCTCCTCTCCCAGACTTCTTACGGTACCGTGTTTTCCCCAAAATAAGACACTGTCTTATATTAATTTTGGCCCCAAAAGAGGCAGAGTGTCTTATTTTTCGGAGGTGTCATGTTATACTCACCTAGTAGCCCGCATTCGGGCCCCATGCACTGGGCTGCAGTGTTGCTGCAGACTTCCGTGTAGTCTTTAGCGGTGACAGAGAATTTCTTCCTGGTAACATGGCTTGAATACCCCGCCTCCAGCCAGCGATTGCCCTAATTCGTTCATCAGCCAATCAGAGCCAGTGCTCGATAAACCAATCACAGCCATTCATTGAATGACATAATTGAATGGCTGTTATTGGTTAATCGAGTGCTGACACGGCACTCAGTGAACCAATTAGAGCAATCGCTCGCTGGAGGCGGTCTATTCAAGCCCCACTACCAGGAAGAAATACTCTGTCACCTCTGAGGACTGCAGAAAAGCCCGCTGCAGCACCGCAGCCCAGCGTGAGGGACGCGAACGCCAGCTAGTATGTGAGTATTGCTTTTTTTTCTGTAGTGTAGCTAGGGCTTATTTTCGGGAGAAGCACGGTACCTTGCATAAGCTTGCCACAACTAGCTGTAATGCAACATCTGAAACCCGCCCCTCCATTGCATGTAGTAACTACCGTGTTTCCCAAAAATAAGACACTGTCTTATATTAATTTTTGCCCCAAAAGAGGCAAAGTGTCTTATTTTCGTGGGGAAGAGAAGGGTTATACTCACCTGGTCCGTGGCGTCCCAATGCCTTGCAATGGTCTCCGGCGGTGCTGCGGCAAGCTGCAGCATCCTCCGCGCTGACATATCACTTTCTTTCTGGTAAATGGGGCTTTGAATACCCCGCCTCCAGCAAAGCGAGCGCTGTGATTGGATCGAGTGCCAGCCAATCACAGCGGGCGCTCCATGAGCCAATCAGAGCCAATCAGTGATGTCATTCACTGAATGGCAGTGAAGGATCGAGCGCCAGCTGTGACTGACTGGCGCTCGATCCAATCACAGCGCTCGCTTTGCTGGAGGCGGGGTATTCAAAGCCCCGTTACCAGCAAGAAGCTGAGATGTCAGAGCGGAGGACACTGCAGCTTGCCGCAGTGCTGCTGGAGATCATCGCGAGGCATCGGAATGCCGCAGATCAGGTGAGTATTGTTTTTGTTTTTCATGTAGGTTAGCTTGGGTCTATTTTCAGGGGAGGGCTTATGTTATCGGGGTTTGTCCTATGATCAGGGAAAACCGGTAGCAGTGTCCCCACATCCCTGTCATTAGAGAAGCCAAATGCCTAACCATAGGCAGTGAATTAGAAAGGTGCTGGAGGGGAGACCCCTAGTGGAAGGCACTTCAAACTGGATTTATGTTCAGTGGTGAAACAAAAAAAATTAGGCTGTTAGATGAGCATACTTTGTGTGAAAAATTAGTGTCCAGTTAACCTTTTTGCAGTGTTTTTTTCCTGCATTATATGGGACTATTTTTTAAATAGGTTTTTCATTGAAAGATAAAAAAACTATTTTTTTTAATTTATTGTTTATTTTTAAAATGAGAATATTTACACTAAAATAAAGTACAGGAATGGGTTCCACATTTTGTTTTAGATGTTTTTATGTAATTTGTATAGTCTTGGGCTACAGGGCACATATGGCGACGGTTTGGCTTGGCAGAAACCAAAAATGGCAACAGTACGCAAAATACATTTACTATGAGAGGTATACGTACCTATCAATACTCTAACCACATTACATAATGCAAGGTTCTTGGTATATAATTTGATCAAATTACATTGGCCCATCTACCAACGCCCAGGTGACTGAGCTCTCAGATGGGTCTTAACTAGAGATGAGCGAGCATACTCATTAAGGGAAAATATTCGAGTGAGCATCGTCCTTTTCGAGTACCTGCCTGCTCGTCAGAAAAGATTTGGGTGCCGGCGGGGGTGAGCGGAGGGTTGCGGGAGTGAGCAGTCGGGAGCAGGGGGGAGAAAGAGAGATCTCCCCCAAGTCCCCCCCCACCCGCCGGCACCCGAATCTTTTCTGACGGGCAGGCAGGTACTCGAAAAGGACAATACTTGCTTGAGTATTGTCCCTTAATGAGTATGCTCGCTCATCTCTAGTCCTAACACTAATACCAGGTGGTAAATCTCAACCTGAGAAAGTTGGGTTCCTACCTCTCAGAATGCTCCTCTCTTGGGTTTGGCTTGGCGTCAGCGCTGGGTCGTTTTCTTTTTTATGTATAAATTTTAATTCCATTCTGTAATTTTTTTAAAACTTATTTTGTAACTATTTTTTACCATCCATGACCCCTGTGATGTCATAAAAGACCTCTAGGAGTCATTCCCATTGTCTTTTTTTTTATTTCATACTTTTCCACAGTACCTGGGGCCCTCATAGGAGCCTCAACCATAGGAGTCCCAGTTAAAGGGGGTAACATCCCACCAGTGTGACAATAGTCACTAGCAGAGGTCATCTGGGTCTTCTAGCCGGGGGCGCATGGTGGTCACATGATCGCAGGGTCAAATAGTGGAAGTGACACTTCTGCTCTCCATCTTCACTACATAGTGCTCATTGAGCGCTATGTAGCCTGCAAGAGTGAAGGCAGAAACGGTAAAAAAAACTCCCCTGCCTTCTCCTCAGGGTCCTGGGCTGTGACTAACAGCTGAGAATGACATGCTCCTGCAGGAGCTTTAAGTCAGCACAGTATTTTTACCATCGGCTGGGATTAAAGTTCAAGACGAAGTGGAGTAAATTTGAGCTGCTTGGTCCTTAAGGGGTTAAAGTAATGTTAAGGAAGATAATCAATACCAACTATCAGTGTATGTTTTCTATTTGTTAATTGCCAATATATTTCTCTAAGTGAGGCTTTATTCACACAAGCGTATATCAGCCGCGCTTTCACACCCAACTGACATGCGCTGCCCATCTGATGCATTGGTTTACAATGCATCAGTTTACATGGGCATATTCCCGCGGCGTAAAAGTGCCCAGCCAGCCAAGGTAGCGCATACGAGCGCATTTCGGCCAGGCGCTTTTATGCCAGCCAGGAAAGAACTATCTTCCTGGCCGGAATACATCAGCTGCTGCCATAGACACCTATGGGAGCCTATAACAGCTGCTGGAGAAGGGAGGTGGGAGGGAGTTTAGCAGCTTGTCTGCTAAACTCCCACCCCCTTCTCTTCTTCTCTCGGGCCCCTTGCCAGCTGTTTGCAATAGGAGGGGGCTGGAGCTTAGCACACTAGCTCCAACCCCGTCCGGCTCGCTCCCCTTCCCAAGAGCCGGGGAAAGGGCGGAAAGGGGGGAGGCAGTTTAGCGGAGCTAAACTGTCACCCCTGTCCAACGGCAATCCAGGCTCGACATATATCCCCCGGGCCATTTGAACAGACACACAAGCGGCATATTTGCGTGCCCGTTCACAAGTTTTTACAGCGTTGGCGGGCGCACGTAAAAACGCCTATGCTCATGTGAATCAGCTCTGAGCCTGTGTATGGTAGCTCGACATTTGGCCTCATGTCTATAATCAAAAAATGTTCTCCATATAATCTAAAACCTGTGAATGAAAAGTGAGCAATTTTTGTGCATTTACACTGAGCGATTATCGCTCAAATTCATTCGTTTGAACAAATTTTGTGCGATAATCGTCCCGTGTAAATGGCCCATAAGAATGTGTTAATTATATTAATTCATAAATTACTGGTCAAGAATGGACCAATTAATATGTTGGGTTGTCCTCGTTGGTGGTTAGCCAGAATTTTTTCTTTTAAGCAATTGTCACAGTATAGTAGGCCGATTCTGTCTCTTGTCATTTTGTTTCTTGTTTCTCACTTTAAATTACTTTGTACTTACTTATTCTACATAATAAGCTCTTAAATCTTTCATTGTGAGATCAGTGTATTGACATAGTTTTTGGTGTTTCATAACAGTAAAGTAGAGGTGAAATGTAAAAATGTTCATTTTTCTAACAGATTTCAAATTTTAAATATTTTTTTCTGTAATACCGCAGGAGTTAATAGAGAAAAAAACTCAATATTTAATACCCCAATCCTGCAGTTTTTAGAAAAATCCCTATTGTGCAACAAGCCCCAAACACAGGCCTCAGAAAGAAAGAAACACTCCTTTTTATTAGGACTTTCTCCAGACCCCATTTCAGGTTTGTAAAGACCATGAGGTGCCAAAACATAGGAAACCCTCTGCAAAAGACCGCATTTTGAAAACTACATCCATCTAGGTCTTCATCTCATTTTTACAATAATACGCAGTTTTGGCCCTAAATTATTTATTTTCACAAGGGTCAAAAGGAGAAACAGCTTATTACCTAATTTCATTACCGAAGTGCCACATATATGGGCATAAATTGCTCTTTGGATGCGTGGCAAAAATCAGAAGGGAAGGAGTAACAATCTTGTTGGAATAATTTTTGGGTGTCATGTCACATTTGCAGAGCCTCCTGAGGTACCAGTACAATTGAAACCCCAAAGTAACTCCATTTTGGAAAATACATTCCTCAAGGAATTTATCAAAGGGTACAATGACCGTTTGGAACTCACAGGTTTTTGGGGAATTTTTTTTACCATGGGCCATAAAAATGAAAAATTACAATTTTTCCGAAAAGTATGCAAGTTTAGCCCAAAATTTATCATTGTCACTAGGGGCAACAGGAGAAAAGGCATCACCTAAATTTGCTGCCCAATTTCTCCTAAGAATGGAAATATCTCACATATTGATGGAAAGTGCTGTTTGGTCACATGTCAGGGAAAGAGTTCAGATTTTGTTGGGATAATTTTGGTCACATTTGCAGAGCCTCTGAGGTACCCAGTAGAGTGGAAGCCCCCAAAGTAACTTCATTCTGGAAACTATACCCTTCAGGATAGTCCATCTTTTTATTGAGAAATGATGTTGCAGTAAGCTTTCAAGGCTATTTAGGGCTCTTCATTAGATGACTTGAGACAATATCTTTACTGATAATTTTGCAGAAACAGTATAGCAATGCAACACGCATAGCAATGTGCGATATATTAGAGAACCCTTTAGTGTATACCAAATGGGTGAGGGACTGGCGGTGGTTAATGTGAGAGAAGGTGGTTAATGCAGAACTTTAGGGGTGGTTTTACTTTAAGAGGGGGGTTATAAGTTATAAAGAGAGGGATGAGGGGCTGGAGGCTTACTTTTGGCTTAGGCAAGAGGAACAGCAAAGGTCTCATCCTGCAGTTCTCCATAATGGAACATGTGGAGTACTTGATTCTTCAGTAAGTGGCAGAAGGTGGTGATGGCTGGCTTTAGGCCATGCTGAATAGATGCAAGACAGCAGGGGCTGTTCTGCTTATGCCCTCCCCAGCTGGCAGGCAGGAGAGAGGTAGGCCACCAATACATCTCAGTCCTAGTACTCCCGCCTGGGCTTTAAGAAGATGTGTGGTATCAATAGACCCTGTGCAGCTTAGCTCCGGCAGCAAGCTCACGCCCTTCCCCTTCCACCAACAGATTCAGGCCTCCTGGTGTGGTGGTCTCTTGATCCCATGGCACTACCTTCACTAGCAAGGAAGTTGCAGGAACGGAAATAGGCCGTGAAGCTGCTGTGCCAGCACCAATAACTGTCAGTATGGCATGGAAGCTCCCCACTGTCAGGCCTAAAAACATCAGAGAAGTGGCGCCTAGTAGTCTAGAATTTGGTGCAATCTTAGGCCTGCCGAAAGTTTCAAGTAAGGTGATGAAAATGGAAGCGTGGGTTTCACAGATGCTTTGTCCATTAAAGAGAGAAACGCAAAACCTGGTTACTAACAAATTTGTTCTTATCAAAAGAAACTAGTAAGAGTGAATCATGCCTTGGTGCAATCAGTTTTCAGAGGACCTCAGAATACATATTATAGAGAAGCATTAGGTTAGAAAGCATTGATAAGGACCTGGGCATACATAAGTCCATGGTTAGATAAATCACTGTGTAGTGGCCCAGCAGGTCCTACAGAACACTTGCGGTACACTTGTCCTGTCTCACCTGTCTGTATGCCGTCCCTGGATACAAAAGGTACTGTCTGTGGGAGAAACCCTGTCTCTCCCCCTTCTGCTCTAAGCATAGAGATCAACTCTGATGTCAGCTGGTCTCTCATTGGCTGACAGTCAGATTTAATCTTACTGGGGAGAACCCAAGGGCGAGGAAGCAGCTCCATTAGTTCCTTTGCAGGAGGAGTTCAGAAAGTGTGGGAAGGAAAGAGAGGTTATAAAAAGGAGGGACAGAAAACGGTTAGTCAGACAGCGAGGTGACCAACCCGCTCCCTTGGCATCCAGCCGCAGAGGAAAAAGAAGATCCTTCTGAGGTCCATCTTCATCTAACAGTGAGTTATAGCTTCCCAGTGAAGTCAAACTCAGGATTAGCCGTACAGCCACTTGTCCCTCTGCTTCGTAATATTCTACAGTCAAATCTAACTTAATTAGTTCATCTAAAGTCACTAGTGGGGAAAACTGTCTAGTCCATCTATCTTCAGAAGAGAGAGAGAGCGTTGAAGTCAGAGTATCATCTATTCGGTATTACTGTATCTTGCTTGCTTAGTACTGCATCTTTGTATACCTGGTATAAATACATCTTCAGAGAGCTGTAAAGTTAACCTGTTGTTACAAATACCAAAGTTAGTAAATCTGCTCACTCTCAGATTGTTAACCTAAACTGGACTCGTCTCCATTATTTCTGCGACATATCATCTGGAGTCTCCAATTAGAGTGTGGTGTCACCGTGACAAGGAATAGGCCTCCGGCCATACATACAGTAAGTTTATTGGGGCGTTACAACCATACCAATAGATGGAAAACATTAACAACTTTTGATACTCTCCCTAGGAGTAGGCATCACTGTTAGCGCATAGCCGAGATTCCTGAAAGAGGTGAGAAACTACCCAAGGGTAACAAGAACAGACCTGCAGAAGACTCTACAAACTGCCTAATAGTGGACACATGAACAGGGTTTTTTTGCAAACACTGAACAATAATGGTGTTCATGGAAAGACAATGTGAAGGTGTAGTACCCCAGAGTTGGGGTTTAACAGCACTCCTACCAGCTTGTCAGGATTAATGGCAATGTTAAAAGTAGAATGTGAAAGATTATATGTGATGTATAGTTAATTGTGGAATAGAATGTGTATCTGGTTATTGGGGTTAATTTCTAATGTTCCCATCATCTAACACTGTGTGATTCAGTAGAATTCAAGCCTAACCCTCTCACCCCTGTCAATCATCCTTAGATAGCTTGGAGATTGGTTAGTTAAGTGGATCCTAGCTCAGGATTGGTAGGTGTAGTGAGTATTAAAGGCAGTGAGAGGGTGGGGTTAGTCAGTCCATTTTAGTAGTCTAGCCAGCTCAATAGAGACTGAAGGAGACCGGGAAGCAAAGGAGATCATCTAATTTGGATCAGTGTGGTGGAAAGCAGAACTCAAAGTGTGAGTACAAGCCCAAGAGAATTATATAAAGAGAAGATTGAGAAGGATCAGAAACCAAAAAGGAACAGAAATTAAGTCTAAACTGTGATTGTATACTGTAAAATTGCACCATTCCCTCTCGCCCCTGCACTAAAGAGTTGAAAAGTGCTTTCATCTAAAGTCTGCCTGCTGGATTACTTTCCGCCATCTATAACAGGTGCACTGAGGTACCACACGACCCGGCAAGACATGGAAGGCCTACTAGCCCAATTCTTTATTGCTTTTACTTTTTCTGTTTTTGTTTTCTTTTATTTATTATTTGTGTTTGGAATGGATTCCGGCCCATATACGTACTGGCGTCACGATAGTTTAATAGTTATTTTGTGTTAAGCATTTTTCAGCACCTGCAAGTGGCTCACCGACCGTGATTTCCCATGTTAGAGGGCAGTGGCAGAGCCACCGTGACTACCCTATTATTTTTGCCTCGCTGCTTTGTCCATGTGACTGATCGTTGATCGGTTGCGCTCACTGCAAAGGAAGCTACCGCTGTCCAAAAAAACATTGTGACCAGTGCCACCTTTGCCCAAGAGCACCTGAATATTCTACAATGCTCCAGGAACAGTGTGCTTTGATCAGATAAGACAAAAGTAGAACTTTTGAGTGCAAATACACAATGCTGTGTTTGGAGGCTGTGAAGCATGATGGATGAAGCATCATGGTTTGGGGCTGCTTTACTGCCTTAGGCCCCCTGGCCACGGCTGTTGCAGAATATTGCCAGCGATATCACGCCCCGTGGGACGAGGGGGGAGCGCTGCCAGGTCTCAGCGGTGAGCCTATCTGACAAATAGGCTCACTGCGGAGAATCGTGGCAAATTGCGGCATGCCGCAATTTAGATCCCGCGAGCGGGATATTGCTATGATTCTCCGCCCGTGGACGCCGCGGCTGTGCTTTCCATAGCAACGCTATGGAAAGCGTTCACTACTTTACCCGTGGCCGGATTATCGCCGCGGGTAATGCAATGAACAATCGCCCGTGGACAGGCAGCCTTAGGGTCTGGGCACCTTGCAAATATTGAGGGGACAATGAACTCTAAGGTGATTCAAAATATTTTAAAGAAGAATGTAAGGGCAGCCATCCATGACCTCAACCTGAAGAGACGTTGGGTGATGCAACAAGACAATGACTCAAAGCACACAAATAATTTAACTAAAAATAGTGTGGGCGATTGCTGTTAGGCCTCCTGCACATGACAGGGTCGGATCCAGCATCCAGGATGCCACAGCAAGATCCGATCCTGTGCCCAGCCAGTGACCCCGCTTACCTGTCCGGATTCTTTTTTTTTTTCTGTATTGTGGTAGCACCGGCTGTTGCGCCAGTGCACATGCGCAGTACTTGATTATGCCGTGCCGTCACTAGGCGATGATACAAATCCTGTGACCCTTCTGCAGTCCGCGGGACAGAAAGCTTCCATTGACTTCAATGGAAGCCGACCAGGTGGAAATCCACACAAAACGGAGTATGCTGCGATTTTCCTGCCCTGGACGAAAATTTCCTCTGATGTGCAGGAAGCAGCAGTTCTCTTTAGGACGCTATGGACAGTATTTACTGCGGAATCCAGGGGCAGTCGCTGTCCCCGGATTCTGCAAATCAAATCTGCCCGTGTGCTTGAGCCCTTAAAGTGGGGAACTACCGTTTATTAAATTCAAGGGTTCACTTACTTTCTCTTTCTGCACTGTGGATGTTTACTTAATAGTAAAGATGCTTTAGTTTAGTTAGACTGCATTTGTCAATACAAGTGACTTAAGGCCCATTTATACTGAAAGTAATCGCTCAAAAATCGCTCAAATGTCAGTTTGAGTGACAGTTTTGAGTGATCATCTTTGCATAACTCTAAGTAGCTAATTAGCTACTTAAGAGTTATGCAGGTGGAGCAGGATACTGTCGTGATAGCTCAGAGAACAAAGCAGCTGTTTTGTATTTGCAAACAGCTGCTTTGTTCTCTGAGTTTTTAGATGGTGTCCCGCTAAGAACTGCTAGCAGGATACCAGCTGAAAGAATACTATCAGCGCCGCCTGCTGTGAAAATTAGTGTGCAGCGCTGAAAAGGCTCATCGCTCATTTCTAGCTTGCTAGACATCCCCGATGAATGAACAGTGCACAATGGCAGTGCGTTTAGACAAAACGATTATCACTCAAAAGATGGCTTTTGAGCAAATTTTGAGTGATAATTGTTGTGTCTAAATGGGCCTTTAGATAACAACTGGGCCACATTTTTTTAAGAATCAGTGAAGAAATGAAGGCAATTCTAAAGGGTTCACTCATTTTGTCCTGCAGCTGTATATAATCGAGATGTGACCTGATCTCCGGAGGTCCACTGATTTACCGGTACCAGGGCTCTAACTACAATATGCATTTATACACAACCTCCTCTTATGTAGTCCTTATGTCCCTGGGTGGGGGTATTACTTAGACCCCTGCTCATTGCAGCTCATGTCCTAGACCCTTCCTATAGCTGTGCTCATTTCAGGTTGTTGCTTGTCAGACGCTGCAGAACTTTCTCTGGGAACATCTGTTCTATGATTCATACAACTATTACATTACAGGGGGAAAACATCTGGGTCTCTGGAGAGTATCTCAATGCTATCCGAGATTGCAGCCCAGATGTGACTACTAGAGATGAGCGAGCGTACTCGGAAAAGCACTACTCGCTCGAGTAATTTGCTTTATCCGAGTATCGCTGTGCTCGTCCCTGAAGATTCGGGTGCCGCTGCGGCTGACAGGTGAGTCGCAGCGGGGAGCAGGGGAGAGCGGGCGGGAGAGAGGGAGAGAAAGATCTCCCCTCCGTTCCTCCCCGCTCCCCCCTGCAGCTCCCCGCTCCGTGCCGGCACCCGAATCTTCAGGGACGAGCACAGCGATGCTCGGATAAAGCAAATTACTCGAGCGAGTAGTGCTTTTCCGAGTACGCTCGCTCATCTCTAGTGACTACCATGATACTGGAACTGCTACTTAACCTTCTGCATAAAGTGCACATCTACGTCAATGCACTGAGGTCGCCCAAATAGACTACTATGGAAAGCACAGCCCCGCTGTCCACGAGTGGAGAATCATAGCACTTCTCCGCTAGTGGGATTTAAATCGCAGCATGCTGCGATTTGCCACGATTCTCCGCAGTAAGCCTATTTGTCAGATATGCTCAGTGCGGACAGCCGTCAGCTCTCCCCTGCTCCCCGACAGCGTCTCCCATGGCGGAGATCTGCCGCAGGATATTGCTACGCCCGTGGACAGGAGCCCTTAAAGGGTTATAAGCAGCCTGGTCACCATTTTAATTACTCCGATGGTGGATGATGTCAGTAGATGCATGTTCTCAGTCACTGCCTCGAGATCATAGTATATGGCTCTAAAATGATCAGCAATATAGTAAAACCTTCAAAACATTCAACGCGGTTCAAGGCCGCGCCACTTCATCAGGAATATAATCAACAATACATAGCCTCCAGTTAAATGCCCACCGGGCATCATTCTCCTCTCCTTCCTTGACATAATCACTACACGTCACTATTCCATTCCCCCAGAAGTCATATAATGGCACTTTAAAAGCATTATTTCACACAAATTCACAATTAAAACTTATTAAAATCATTAGCATGAGATAGTGCTGAAAACATTCTGACCGGCACCACTGGGGTCCGACGGAGTTGAACAATTGAAAATAAAAGTGCAAGTGAGAATGAACACTGAAGGCTCATTCATATGAGCGTACTGTCACTGTGTATGACACCCTCGTATTTCTCGTGCGTAAGGGCTGCTTAATGTGATTGCTCCCAGCAAGAGAAACCAAGCAATCTTGTAGATATGATACCTTTTAATGGCTAAAAAAAGACATGATGTAATAGCGAGCTTTCTAACCTACGTAATGGAATACATCCGAAGAGGTGTGTGTATATATATATACATATATATATATATATATATATATATATATATATATACACACACACACACACTTATGAAATAGCACAGACATGGTATGATTAATTTGCACTTAAAACCATACCAGAACAGGATAAGCAGAGAAGTAAATACTTAATTAGTCCACTAATAAGGGATGTAAAAGCTTTATGGTCTCTAAATTGATGTTAGGGGGTCACCAAGCTGCTTCACACGGGCGTATTTTTCAACAGTATTTTGTGAGCCAAAACTAGGAGTGGGTGCAAATCGCTCTATTATACGTTCTCTCAGTAGGTTCCACTCTTGGTTTTGGCTGACAAAATACTGATAACAAGTACGCCCGTGTGAAGGAGCCCTAACACGCGGTGAATGGAGGCAATAAAAGTCTATGGGCTTTCATTCTTCCATTCACACCTGCATTTGGACACTGTGTATAATATGCATGAGAAATAAATTGCAGCATGCTCTATTTCTCCGCGTATCATATGCAGCCCTTTAAGGGATGCGTATGAAACGCTGTCTATTTGCAGGCATTGCGAGCAGACGGTGTTTCAATATGCAGCCTGGCTCTGCACAGAGCCAGGGAATAAAAAAAATTGCAGCCCGTATGCGATCTCTGCTGGCAGAGCGAATGGGCTGCGATGAGTACAACACTGCGACATACTCATACGCCCATGTGAATAAGCCCTTACAGAGATGTTTAAACCTAAATACGGATTTGTTCGGATGGTAACCCAAGGGGTACTTTGATGTTCTGAAGCAAAATTTTTGAAATACTATGTTGCAAGAAGCTGTGAGAGATCTTAAATCTACTTAGTGATTCTTTCCTTAACCCCTTAACGACCGGGCCATAGCCTTTTTACGTCCTCCCGAAGTGGGCTTTATTCTCTGAGGACGTAAAAACATGCATCCTACAGAGAATAAAGCCCCTCGTGCTCTGGACGTGACAGCTCCATGCTGTCGGTGCCCGCAGGTAGCCGACAGCATGGAGCTGTCATTCCGGGCTGCGGGACCCCCCCCACCCGGCAATGCGATCGGCACTATCCAATCGATAGCGCCGATCGCATAAAAGTTTAAAAAAGTGCAAAAAAGTTAAAGATTCAGCTGCTGAAAATACTCACCCGGGTCCGCCGCACTGCTCCCCGCTCTCCCGATGCTCCGGGCCCCCGAAGCCGTTCTTCTGCGCATGCGCGTCAGGCGGCATTACGTCAGCCGCATGCGCAGAAGGCCCGGAGCCGCAGGGGATTTAAAATCTCCTGGCTCCCGGCTCCTGTAGGTAGCCGGGAGGCAGGAGATGTCAGCGGGGAGTACCGCGATCGCCGTTATCCAATGGATAATGGCGATCGCAGAAAAGTTGAAAAAGTAAAAAAAAAAGTGTCAGTTTCACCTCCCCTCATGGATCAGATCCATGAGGGGAGGTGAAAATACTCACCTCAGTCCTCCCCGATGTCCCGCTGTCCCGGTACCCGAAATCCCCTTCTGCGCATGCGCGCCCGATGATTGACGTCGGGCGCGTGCACAGAGGGGCTCGAGCCCCGGGAAATTCAAAATCCCTCTGGTCCTGGCTGCCATGTGTAGCCAGGAGCAGAGAGATTATATCGGGGACATAATCACTGTTACCCAATGGACAACAGTGATCATGTAAATTTTAAAAAAAAAAGGGAAAAAAAAGTAAAAAAAAGTTTAAAAAGCGTACGTTTCATCTCCCCTCACGGATCATATCCGTGAGGGAGGATGAAAGAACGTACATAAAGCCCCGGATTAATCCGCGGACCTTACCCCAGCTTCTGCGCACGCGCCCGTCGCCAAAATGGCGGACGCATGCGCAAAAGCTGTGGATTGCCAGGATAATTTAAATTCTCCCTGCTCCTGGCTACAAAACGTAGCCAAGAGCCTGGAGGTTTCACAGAGGGCCTCGGTGAGTGGTTTCCGGTCACGTGTTCGCCGTTATCCAATAATGGCGATCACGTAAAAGTAAAAAAAAAAATTGAAGCTTCATCTCCCCTCACCAATGCGATCGGTGAGAGGAGATGAAACTTTTTACCGGAGGCCTCCGTATTTGCACCCCGACGCAATCATCCTTCGTGAACTTTCCCGGATTCTGCACATGCGATTGCCGTCAAAAAGCCGGACACATGCGCAGGAGTCGGGGAGCCCAGGAAATTTTAAATCTCCTTGCTCCCAGCGAACAACGGTCGCTGAGAGCCTGGAGCAGTAACGGGTGGCCTCGTTGAGCGGTCGCCGGTCACGTAATAAAAAAGTAGCGCTCTAACATAGGTCGGTCTCACATGACCGAATAGGAATTAGATTCCACATGCGTCTGATCTGCGGTATTACGCAGATCAATCGCATTGGATTACACAATTCCGCTCACATTAGCAGGTCAGAATTGTGTAATCCACTCGCAGAAAAGAGAACGCAGCAGGTTCTATTTTACCGTGGCTATCTGCAGCATAGAGCCCATTGTGCTCCATGGTCGTGAATATACCCGCAGCCCATACGCAACTACATTGTATACGGGCAGCGGGTACCCGCATCATCGCTAAGCGACGATGCGGGAAATGCAAACAAAAAAAAGTGTACTGTGCATGACCACCTGCGTGAGTAGGCAGTTATGCGCAGTATATTACGCGGCCGTACGCAGGGTCACAGCTGGGATCCACTGCGGGCCTCCGCAAGCGGATTCCACCTACGGCTGCATGAGCCCGGCGTTATTCAGACTGCTACCTGTAATACGTATTTTACAAGAAGCCCTGGGAACGCTTGCCTTCATGCAGTTCCAGGAGCAGCTTGTTGAGCGCCTTCTGTGTGAGACCGCCGCACCTCATCAAGCTTACGGAGACTCACGGAACGCCACTTTTTACACCCCATACCTGCCACTGAGGTCACGAAATACCCCCAAAAAAGCATGAGAGGAGGGGGAATACCCGGTTTTATTGCCCCATGTACCCATCCCAAACAGGCCCCCGTAATTACCCCTGTCTTCGGTAATACCACACAGTTCACATTATTACTTTTATCTAAGATTTGGGGAACGCCGAAAAGGTGTGGGGGGGGGGGGGGGAATTTTTAGGGAGTCAATTTTTATTCCGTACAAATAAGCAATGGGGCCTGGAATTTATTCAGTTGTGCCCTGAAATCCAACGGGTGTTCCCTTCTTTATAGACCTTGCCATGGGTCCTGTAAGTAAATTAGGGTCACAATGGGTATGTTTCTGAATAGAGATGAGCGAGCACCAAAATGCTCGGGTGCTCGTTACTCGGGACGAAATTTTCACGATGCTCGAGGGTTCGTTTCGAGTAACGAACCCCATTGAAGTCAATGGGCGACTCGAGCATTTTTGTATATCGCCGATGCTCGCTAAGGTTTTCATTTGTGAAAATCTGGGCAATTCAAGAAAGTGATGGGAACGACACAGCAATGGATAGGGCAGGCGAGAGGCTACATGTTGGGCTGCATCTCAAGTTCCCAGGTCCCACTATTAAGCCACAATAGTGGCAAGAGTGGGCCCCCCGCTCCCAACAATTTTTACTTCTGAAAAGCCCTCATTAGCAATACATACCTTAGCTAAGCACCACACTACCTCCAACAAAGCACAATCACTGCCTGCATGACACTCCGCTGCCACTTCTCCTGGGTTACATGCTGCCCAACCCCCCCCCCCCGCACGACCCAGTGTCCACAGCGCACACCAAAGTGTCCCTGCGCAGCCTTCAGCTGCCCTCATGCCACACCACCCTCATGTCTATTTATAAGTGCGTCTGCCATGAGGAGGAACCGCAGGCACACACTGCAGAGGGTTGGCACGGCTAGGCAGCGACCCCCTTTAAAAGGGGCGGGGCGATAGCCCACAATGCTGTACAGAAGCAATGAGAAATATAATCCTGTGCCACCGCCATCAGGAGCTGCACACGTGGGCATAGCAATGGGGAACCTATGTGCCACACACTATTCATTCTGTCAAGGTGTCTGCATGCCCCAGTCAGACCGCGTTTTTTTATAAATAGTCACAGGCAGGTACAACTCCGCAATGGGAATTCCGTGTGCACCAACAGCATGGGTGGCTCCCTGGAACCCACCGGCTGTACATAAATGTATCCCATTGCAGTGCCCTGGACAGCAGAGCTAACGTCAGATTAAATGCAGGTGGGCTTCGGCCCACACTGCATGCCCCAACCTGACAGGGGTTTTTAATTCATAGACACAGGCAGGTACAACTCCCTATTGTGAAGTCCCTGTGGACCGACAGCATGGGTGGGTGCCAGGAAGCCACTGGCGGTACATAAATATATCCCATTGCATTGCCCATCACAGCTGAGGTAATGTCATGTTTAATGCAGGTGGGCTTCGGCCCACACTGCATGCCCCAGTCAGACTGGGGTTCTTTATAACTGGACACATGCAGTTACAACTCTGTGTGGACCGACAGCATGGGTGGCTCCCTGGAACCCACCGGCGGTACATAAATATATCCCATTGCAGTGCCCATCACAGCTGAGGTAATGTCATGTTTAATGCAGGTGGGCTTCGGGCCCACACTGCATGCCCCAGTCAGACTGGGGTTCTTTATAACTGGACACATGCAGTTACAACTCCGTGTGGACCGACAGCATGCGTGGGTGCCAGGAAGCCACCGGCGGTACATAAATATATCCCATTGCAGTGCCCAGCACAGCTGATGTAACGTCAGCTTTAATGCAGGTGGGCAAAAAATTAATTGGATTACACTGTAGGCGAGGGCCCCAAAAAATTGGTGTACCAACAGTACTAATGTACGTCAGAAAAATTGCCCATGCCCAACCAAGAGGGCAGGTGAAACCCATTAATCGCTTTGGTTAATGTGGCTTAATTTGTAACTAGGCCTGGAGGCAGCCCAGTTAAAATAAAAATTGGTTCAGGTGCAAGTTTCACTGCTTTAATGAGCATTGAAACATATAAAAATTGTTTACAAAAATTATATGACTGAGCCTTGTGGGCCTAAGAAAAATTGCCCGTTCGGCGTGATTACGTCAGGTTTCAGGAGGAGGAGCAGGAGGAGGAGGATGAATATTATACACAGATCGATGAAGCTAAAAGGTCCACGTTTTTGATGGTGATAGAGAACAATGCTTCCATCCGCGGGTGCAGCCTACGTATTGTTTAGGTATCGCTGCTGTCCGCTGGTGGAGAAGAGAAGTCTGGTGAAATCCAGGCTTTGTTCATCTTGATGAGTGTAAGCCTGTTGGCACTGTCGGTTGACAGGCGGGTACGCTTATCTGTGATGATTCCCCCAGCCGCACTAAACACCCTCTCTGACAAGACGCTAGCCGCAGGACAAGCAAGCACCTCCAGGGCATACAGCGCGAGTTCAGGCCACGTGTCCACGTGCTTTGGGAAACAGTTGGTGGATTATTCGGTCTGGCCCTGCCTCTACCCCTGACCACCGCACTGCCTCTTCCAACCTGCCCTGCTGCTGCACTTGCCTCCCCCTCTGAAGATCTGTCCTCAGTAGGCGTAGCAAACCAGGTGGGGTCAGTCACCTCATCGTCCTGCTGCTCTTCCTCCGAATCCTCTGTGCGCTCCTCCCTCGGACTTACTCCAATTACTACTACCTGAGTAATAGACAACTGTGTCTCATCGTCATCGTCCTCCTCACCCACTGAAAGCTCTTGAGACAGTTGCCGGAAGTCCCCAGGCTCATCCCCCGGACCCCGGGAACTTTCCAAAGGTTGGGCATCGGTCACGACAAACTCCTCCAGTGGGAGAGGATTCAGAACCATTGCTGCCCATTCTGGGCAGGGGCCCGAGAACAGTTCCTGGGAGTCTGCCTGCTCCTCAGAATGTGTCATTGTAATGGAGTGAGGAGGCTGGGAGGAAGGAGGAGCAGCAGCCAGAGGATTCAGAGTTGCAGCAGTGGACGGCGCAGAACTCTGGGTGGTCGATAGATTGTTGGATGCACTTTCTGCCATCCACGACAGGACCTGCTCACACTGCTCATTTTCTAATAAAGGTCTACTGCGTGGACCCATTAATTGTGAGATGAATGTGGGGACGCCAGAAACGTGCCTCTCTCCTAATCCCGCAGCAGTCGGCTGCGATACACCTGGATCAGGAGCTCGGCCTGTGCCCACACCCTGACTTGGGCCTCCGCGTCCTCGCCCGCGTCCACGTCCTCTAGGCCTACCCCTACCCCGCAGCATGCTGTATTACCAGTAGTGCAGAAACAGAAGGCTGTAATTAAATGTGCCGCTTATTGGCCTGTGGTTGGAGGCTGACTTCGCTTACGGAATGCACAGCAGAGCCAGGAAAGAATTTTGCGCAAGCCTGCTGTAACACTTAGCTGGCTGCGTATGAATTAGGACAACTACCCCTAGCAGAGACGCAGTACACTGAGGACAGTCACAGGCAGCCCAAATAGATTTTTTTTCCCAAATTTTTTTGGAAAAGCCCACTGCCTATATAGACTGTATATGTCTTTCACTGTCCCTGCCTCACCACCACTACTGATCCTGGACTATGTAAAATTACTGCAGACTGTTTCACTCTGGACAGGATGACAGCGGTGATGTAAGAGGCAACGCAGAGCCAGCAAAGAATTTTGCGCAAGCCTGCTGTAACACTTAGCTGGCTGCGTATGAATTAGGACAACTACCCCCAGCAGAGACGCAGTACACTGAGGACGGTCACAGGCAGCCCAAAGAGATTTTTTTCCCCAAATTTTTTTGGAAAAGCCCACTGCCTATATAGACTGTATATGTCTTTCACTGTCCCTGCCTCACCACCACTACTGGCCCTGGACTATGTAAAATTAGTGCAGACTGTTTCACTCTGGACAGGATGACAGCGGTGATGTAAGAGGCAACGCAGAGCCAGGAAAGAATTTTGCGCAAGCCTGCTGTAACACTTAGCTGGCTGCGTATGAATTAGGACAACTACCCCCAGCAGAGACGCAGTACAGTCAGGACGGTCACAGGCAGCCCAAATAGATTTTTTTTCCCAAATTTTTTTGGAAAAGCCCACGCCTATATAGACTGTATATGTCTTTCACTGTCCCTGCCTCACTACCACTACTGGCCCTGGACTATGTAAAATTACTGCAGGACGCAATGCTCTGGACGCAATGCTCTGCACTGCCGATATACAAAAAAAAAAAAAAAAGTGCAACACTGCAAAAAGCAGCCTCAACAGTACTGCACACGGTCAGATGTGG